>NC_143528.1:33744125-34051241 GCF_031878675.1 Megascapheus bottae
GGCTTCTGTGAGGTGGGTGATTGAGGCTTAGGAGTGAAGTTCCGTTGTCAGAATGCTTTTCTGGACTACTCGGGCAATGACCAGATCACTGAGGTCTGAGTTGTGTTTTCTTCCCTGTGGACGTGGGCTACGCAAATACATGTCATAGGATTGTTTTTTGAGGCAGGCTTTCATAGAGCCCTGGATGGCCTTGAAGCCATGATTCTCCTATCTCAGTCTCCCAAGTGCTGGAATTTCACACACGCACCACCATACCCAGGGTTTGAACGAGGAGCCTTGCTTTTCCTCAGCCTTTTCACTCATGAGCCACATCTCCAGCCCAGCATCTTGCTGGTTAGATGGAAATAAGAGTCTCTTGTTTTGTTTTTGTTTTGCCAGACAGACTTCAAACTAATATCCTTACATCTTAATGTACTGATTAGCTAGGATTACAGGTGTGAGTCACTATGTGACCAGGACATCGCCCACTGCAGGAGTCCAGACTGCTTGTGTGGTGGGTGGCCATGAGTCTGAGCTCAGGCTGGGGTAGGTTGGGGGTGGGCTGGGAGGCCTGGAGATGCTGCTGCAACAGCTCCTCCTCTCCTCCTTTTCCTCCTCCTCCTCCTCTTCCTCCTCCTCTTCTTCTCCTCTCCTCCTCCTCCTTCTCTTCCTCCTCCTCCTCCTCCTCGTCCTTCTCCCTCTTCTTCCTCTTCTTCTTCTTTGAGATTTGTAACCCGAATACCATGATTCTATTTATTTGGTATTATTTCCTTATGGTGGATATATTTTTTATGTCCTCCCTTTATTACAGTAAGAGCATACTGGCAATTCTGCATACTGATGGGTGGGAGCTTTTTCCTGCTTATTTTCCACTCACTTGTAGAATTATAGCAGGATTAAGCGATGAATTTCAGGATAGAAGTCAAACCCTAGATTATGAACTAGGGAAAAGGCTGGTCAGAATTCAAGGGGCTTCTCTCTATGTGTAAAATCTCTTGTATGCAGGGAGAGCTTGTTCTTTGAATATGTATGAAGCCATAAACATATATGCAAAGACATAAATAAAGTGCTGTTTCTTTAAGTGCCAGTGGGTATAGAAAGCACACAGGTTGTAGAAGGGCCTCAGAGACAAGGTTCATGAAGTTCAGTCACTAACTTCAGAACCTTCTGACCCAGGAAGTTCCAGCTTCAGTCATGTTGAGACATCCTGGGCTGGATACTTCTTTGCAGCATGAGGCTGTCCCGGGCAAGGCTAACCCATTCCAGTTCTCCACCTTCACTCCTTCAGTTTTGTGGCTCTGGCTGGGATCGGCTAGACACAACCACAGGTGTTTCTGGCCATCGTGTTCTCATTGGTAGATGCCTCAGTTCCACCATCACCTGGGCTGCTAGAAATGACTCTCTAAGTGGACATGCAATCTTGTTTTTACTTATTGCCAGAACCAGAGTTTGAACTCAGGGCCTGATTCTTGCTCAACTTGCTTGCTGGTGTTCTACCGCTTGATCCGTACTCCCAGTCTGATTTTTTTGTTAGTTCTTTTGGAGATGGAGTTTTGTGTACTTTTCTGGACCCGGGCTTGTCTTGAACCACTGCCCTTCAAATGACAGCTTCCTGAGGAGCCAGGACAACAGGCAGAAGCCATTACATCCAGTTGAAATGTGTCACTTGATAGTTCTCATTTGCTTATGGAATCTATTCTTGGCCATTTACAAAATACCAAAATATATTTTTAAGATGACCAAGCACATATAAAATGGTTCTGGTGTTTTACTCAACACCCAACTTAGATTTAACAAAGAAGACTTTTTGAAAGGAGTTGCTTTCCCCTATGTCTTCCCACAGGAATTCTCACCCTCAAGAGAGCAAATGAGCTTCTGAGTGCAGGTGTGCCAGGAAGTTTCTTGGTCCGAGTCAGCGAGAGAATGAAGGGCTATGCTTTATCTCACCTGTCAGAGGAAGGCTGCAAACACTTCCTCATCGATGCCTCTGCCGACTCCTACAGCTTCCTCGGTGTAGACCAGCTACAGCACGCCACCCTGGCTGATTTGGTGGAATATCACAAGGTAAAGCAATTCATAAGTGTAACTCTCCTCCTAAGATATCTGCTCTAATAATGAGCGGCAATGGTAAGAAAGAAAATCACCGAGACATATCACGGGGTAGAAGGTTCATCTCTGATCATTGTTCCTGATAATTCAGATGTTTAAATGCATTTCCTTGATCATAGAACATGGGTCTTTCTCAAATACCTAGGGAGATTCCACTGAGGGCAGAGAACACTAAAGATGGTAACCAAGTTGGGTAACCACTGATCCCATCTGAGCACAGCCTTAGGTCACAGCTAGGGCCCTAAAGGGAAAGTGAGAGTATGGAGGAAGTGCTTATCTTTACTATTGTCATAAGCTACTAAAGTGTCATATAAATCAAAGGAAGAGACAAAGTCTTTTCAGCCCAGCTGGCTTCAGACCGCAATCTTCCAGAACTTAGCCTCCTGAGTAGCTGGGTATGAGTTACCAATATCGGGCAAAAACGTGTTCTTCTTAAACATAATTCTCATGTGTATTATCCATTTACATATGGAGTCTACCTTTGTCCAATGACTAACTACTAGAGTATTTTACTCCCTCAAGGGATAACCTTTAAGGAGGTAGCCATTTATCATTGATGCGCTTACCAGCCTGACCTTGTGGCTTCTGATTGACAGGAGGAACCCATAACTTCCCTGGGGAAGGAGCTGCTTCTCTATCCCTGTGGACAGCAAGATGAGCCACCAGATTACCTGGAACTCTTTGAGTGACAGCCTCCATCTGGGCCATTCTCCATCCTCCAGCTGGACAGACACCACTGAAATGTACATTTGTGTATGAAGCCAAAATCAACCTGAGTGAGGCTGGGCCAGTATCCCTCATGAAGTGACCATGGAGGCGTTGCTGACACTTCTTTGGCATGGACATCAGGGTGTTATTCAAGGACAAAGGAATCTCTTCCTTATCTGCGAAGTGCAAGAGCACCATGTCAGCAAGGACTGACATGAGAACACCACCTTAATGATGAACCTGAGCTAAACCAAAGGAGAAATCAGACACTTCTCAGAATTCAGTTGTACTCCAAAAGCAGTAGCTCTTGTGAATTATTTTTTGAGCTGTCTACCCTCTGTCATTTCAGAGGACCCATTGATATAAACTTCCACCTTGTCTTTGGAATGCTGGAAAATAAAAGAAGTCCTTCCTGGGTGAGCTGGATGATGGTAGATGAGCCAGGATGTAAGAGGCAGAAAACCAGATGCCACGAGTGTAAATTGAATGAATGGGGAGTGTACAAATGCAGTTCTAGAGGAGAAACATGACCACAGACACACAAAGGCTATGGGGAAGTGAGCAGGCGTCTGGAAGAGGCCTGCTTTGGAGAGAAAGGGGCCCACACTTCTCCAAAGGCACACACACACACACACAAATGAGACAAGCATATAGAAAGGGCCATTTATCACTACTGCAGAAACACAAACAAATATGCCAGGGGTTTGGATCTGACATGGTATGGTTTTAGGGCAGAAAGGGAAACTTTTTCAGTGTAATGGGCACCATGACAGCGTTTGCCATCCATCCATTACTAGATGGTCTGCAGTAGTTGGCACATTTCACATGGATCAGATGTAGTATAGACTGGCATCATCTAATGCTTTTGCTGCTAACCTAACCCCAGGGTAACTGTAATCAGTGTTTACCACCAAGTTTCTGACTCAGTTGCGCCGGGAACTGTGATCACTAATGCTAGAGTCATTATTTACCTTTTGAACAGGAGACTTGACTCCTTGAGGTCTCACTGTACCTGGCTTAAAATAGGCCAGGCTGTGGCTCAGTGAATGATGGCTAAGGCTGTCAGTGTGCACTTCTCTTTAGTTGAAAGGCTGTACCTGTATAAAGTCCTTCCCCCAACAGAGTCACCAGCCCAGTAACCCCTAGAGTAGCCCCAAAACAAGATATCACTTGCCCTCTTTGAAGGGTTCTCAATGTTGTGGCAGAATTAAAAGCTTCTCAAGTTATTCTTACTGGTTCTGACAGCTTTCTGTGATGTAAGTATGGGCTTTACAGGGATCTGTATAAAGCTACTAACTAGAAGAAAGGATAAATTGTTAATAAAGTTGCCTTCAGCTTTTGAATTGGAGTGCTTATGTTGTGCTTTATGGTTTTTTTTTTAAAAAAAGCAATCTTGGGCTGGGAGTGTGGCCCAGTGGTAGAGTGCTTGCCTCGCATGCATAAAGCCCTGGGTTCAATTCTTTTGTACCACATACACAGAGAAAAAAAAAAGCTGGAAGTGGTGCTGTGGTGCAAATGGTAGAGAACTAGCCCTAAGAAAAGTCCAAGGACAGTGCCCAGGTCCCAAGTTCCAGCTTCAGGACTAGCAAAACAAACAAATATAATCTTTTCCATATGGATTTAAACAGTGCAGCAGGCTGGGGTGCTTACTGTTACCTGGGTTAAACATAGATGGAGAGGGGATTGGTGGTGAGGTACTAAACTCCAGCGACGAAGGATGGAGGCAGAGGGAGTTGGTGACAGTGCTGTACAGAGCCTCCTTCCAGGTTACTGTGTCTCACAGGGGTGCTAAGGTTGAGGTCTCAATAACCCAGGCCAGCATCGTTCAGTGAGTCCGGGATGAAGCCACTGTAGGCAGATCTGGATCTTGGGTGAGTATGCAGGCAGACCCAGCCTGGCTTCGTTCCAACACAGTGTCCTGCCCTGGCACACTGAGACCTCCATTAACACCCAACAACTTGACAAAAAAGCACCCTCTTCACCCCATTCTCACAGTCCCTGTCTGCCTTCCGGCTAAAACTGTGGACAGAAATGCTGGGATTGACTTCTCCAGAGAGCGTATTCAAAGGCTTGGGAACAGGAAGACATTCTGAAAGGCACCTCTGCCAACAGGAAAAAACCTATTCTCTGCCTTGGGAGAAAAACAGTGCCCAACTCCTTCAACCAATTGGCACCATCCCCATAGTGTTTGGCAGCAACAGCCCAGCCCAGGGCCCTTCCAGGAGAAACAGCTTTGAATTAAAATGTAAAGCTAATCAGAGTATGGATCGCACACAGCTGCCAGGTATTTGATGTGGGTTGGGAGAGGAGCAACCCACCCTTCTGAGGAGCTGCCCAAGGTCACTAGCTTCAACCAGCCACACTCTGGAACACTACCAAGTCTGCCTTTAAACCAGGGGTTCTCACCTGCACATTCCTCCTCCTGAAGATAATCTCACACTTCATTCCTTGACACCCTGCAGGAGAAGCCTGGGGCTTCCATCCACAGGGAAGTGTACCACCACCTGTCAGGACACTGGGGTTTGAGGAGGAACAGGAGAGCTCAGCCATTCCTGGATCACTTTCCATCACCTCTTTGGGTTTCTCAGAGTGGGTTGAGAAGCAGGGGGAGGGTGGGAAACTAAGGCACAGAGAGCAGTTACTGCAGATTCTCAAGCCCATCTGGAGAAGACCACGTGGCAGGAGGCTTACAGGGAACCCTCCGGCTAGCTCTGGCCAGGCATCTGGGTAAACTCCTGAACATTTCTGCACCTCTGTTTCCTTCACCTAGATAAATGGAAACAATAGTGTTACTTGTCTTAGAAAAAGGGTGCTATGAGTTATCAGGTTCTTTTCCCAACGGTCTATGGAGGCAACAGGATGCCCTAAATTGCTGAGCATTGAATGTAAGGCAGTAACTATCAGTCATATTTTGCACTCCTACCATCTCTTCTCCACATACAGAGGATGGTTTTCAGAATGACAGAAACAAAAGACAGCTTCATTATCTCTAGTGTATGACCTAGAGTGGCTCCTGTTGTGTTGAAAGAATGCTGGGTATTCTAAACAACAGACACATGCCGTGTGTGTGTGTGTGTGTGTGTGTGTGAGAGAGAGAGAGAGAGAGAGAGAGAGAGAGAGAGAGAGAGAGAGAGAGAGAGAGAGAGAGAGAGATTGAGAGAGAGAGAGAGAGAGAGAGAGAGAGAGAGAGAGAGAGAGAGAGAGAGAGAGAGAGAGAGAGAGAGAGAGAGAGAGAGAGAGAGAGAGTCCGTCCTAAGGCTTGAACTCAGGCCTGGGCTCTCTCCCTCAGCTTTATTTTTGCTCAAGGCTTCTTTCTCTAAGAGAAAGTGTGAGAAGACCCCATGGAAATCCAACTGGGGGGATGGAACTTTTCTTTTATAGAAAGAAGCCTTGGGCAAGTAACTGATAGGTCTCTTGTCTGTATTTTAAAGGGGTCTCTGGCTGATGAGCCTTTACCTTTGACTACTTTGCACATTTTGTTGTTGTTGTTCTTTTTTTTTTTATGGATGGAGGAGAGGGGATCAGGTGAGAAATATCTAAGAGAAACAACGTAAAGAAGGAATGATGAATTTCAGCTCCTAGTTTCAGAGAGTTCCATCCATGGATTTTGGAGCTGTTTTTTGTTGTTATTGTTGTTGTTGTTTCTGGGCCTGTGGTAAAGCAGAGCATTTGTGGTGGAGAGGGTGTGATGGAAGAGAGCTGCTCACCTCCTGGAGGACAGGAAGCAAAGAGACCCAGGAAGGTTCTTTCCAGGGCATGCTCCAGGGGCCTACTTCATCTCCTAGTCTTCTACCATTTCCCAATAATGTCATCAGCTTATGAACGCATGAAGGGACTAATCCATTAACAAGGTATAAGTCATTAAAATCTAATCATTTCTTCAAAGCCTGTCGGCTGGCTTTGACCCAGGAGCTCTTGGGGGTGAGAATTCAGATTCGAACCTTAATATCTAGCTGAGATTTTTTAAAAAATTAAGCATTTCATTTCCTTTCCATCTACCACTGCAGTTTTCAAAACCAATTCTTCTTCACTGTCCTGTGCATCTGTAGCAAGTAATTTAAGTATAAATGTCATATTAGTCCATAAAGTACGAACACACCAAATTGCCCACCAGCTGCCTTATTCTATAGCAAAATAATTCATCAAAATCATCACCTTTGGTAAAACATATCGTCTTAATCTTCGGAGAATAGCACAGGAGTGTGTGTGTCAGGACCAAGTTGGGGCAGGTGAGACATATACCCCAAAGCCATTAGAATCACCATAGCATGTGAAAATGATAGGCACAAAGTGGGAAGGGGCTTCGGAAGTCATTTCCCAATTTCCTCTAACTGAAAAGGCCAAGTGAAATGTATAATTGATTCACTTATGCATTATGGTTCTCTTCTGAAAGCTCTCAACTCGGAGTGACTCTCCCTCTTTTGAAAAGAAGATTTGGCAATCACTTGACACACACAGGTTGTCAAAACTGACTGGAAGGGCCAGGTAGAGTGCTTGTCTACCATGCACTAAGTCCTAGGTTCCATTCCTCCATACCTCATACACAGAAAAAGCTGGACGTGGTGCTGTGGCTCAACTGGTAGAGTGTTAGCTTTGAGAAAGCCCAAGGACAGTGCTCAGACCCTGATCTCAAGCCCCAGGACTGGAAAAAGAAAAGAAAAAAAAACAGTGGGAGATGGTACCAGTCTTCAGTGGCTAGTGGCCAGTCAGGATATTGGTAATACTCCTGCCATGGGCAAAGCCATCTCTCCTTCCTTGTCTAACTCCCCCACCAAACAGAGAATGTTCTGGCTCAAAATGTCAGCCATGCCAAACTTCAGAAGGCCTGATCTCTGCATGAAACAATGTTTTCTGAAAACTAAAAACACAGCATTCTTCTTCCAAGAAGAAATCAAATCCACAAATCATATTTTATTAGCTGTGCAAGTGCCACCTTCCATTCATGTCTTGTGTTTTAATTAAATTTTATGAACTACCAGAACAAATCAATACAATGCTTTTTTTTGTTCACACCAACAGCTTGAATATTCTTGAAGCTCTTAAACAATGAGTTTACTGTCGGCAAACAGAAGGCAAGGAATCAGAGAGATAATTAGCTCATGCATCTGGTACTGGTAATAAATAAATAATTCTCATGTGGATGTAGAAACCATTCAGTGTTAACCATATTTATTTTTTTAAAAAAACAGGTTGAAATGGTAATAAAATGCAATTTTCAGAAGCATCTTGGTGACTGAATTAAAAAAAAATCATCTCACTTGACTCTGGGCAGATAGATGGATCTTTCTCAAAATATATTTTCCTGTATTTCTTCTCATGGAGGCCAGAAGCCCAAGGAGCACCCAGCTTTGAAAAGAGATTGCTTGCTTCATAACTTTGGTTTAAACAGATTAAGTGGTCCTCATTTCTTCTGAGATGAGAATGGGTTCATTGTCTGGCTTTTAAATATCTCGAGAGCCCCATCCTCCAGTGTCAAGTTGTTCCTCTAAAGACATACTTTCCAGATAAAGCATCTGTATCTCCTTCTCACAATCATCCCTCGGCAATGTCTCCATGCTTCAAGAACAGACATTCAGTGCCTGATGGGTCAGAATTTGGCAGGTCCTTGGACCTGATATCATTTGGATGCTCCAAATGGAAAGTTCTCATAATGCACCCAAAGGATCTTCTTTAAAACACACACACGCACGCACGCACATAAAAACATTTATGCCATCTTGTGCTTTTTTAGTAAAGTTAACAAATGGGTAATTAAGCAGAATATAACTCACAAGCCACCCAAAGTACATTAGAAAAATAAAATAAGCAAATGAAGATAGTTAAAAAGACAATCAAAAGGTCAGGATCATTTTGGGTTACTCTTGGGAGAAAAATGGCACAACAGTAAACACAATCAAAATGTCTTCCTCCTTGGGTGTCTTGCTGCCTCCCAATCTTCCTGATGCTGGGAGACTTCTTGGGGTTCACTGGGACAGTGTGTACGAACTAAGTGGAGATTTTTTAAAATTCTTATTGCAGAGAAATTGGAGGCTCTTTCCTGTTTGCTCCCCTTAAAACATAAACCAGATTCCTTTTTTCCCCCCACCATTTATGGAAGTTTATTCCTTTGTTGTAGATATATGTTTTTTTCAGTAACAACAAAAGCCAATCCAACAAAACGCCAAGGCCACCCCTAGAATTGGGGGGTTCAGGTCTTCTTGCTGCTTGTCTTCTGTTTTTGTTTGCGAAGGTGAGCCTCTATCTCGTGCCGGAAGACCAGCATCCCCAGCTGCCCGTGGGACGCCTCATTCATGGCCTTGGACTGCATGCACATCTTGTACTGCTCAGGGGTCAGCTCGTCCACGCAGCGCTTCTCATGCCACAGGTGGAAGAGTCCCCGCACGGGCGTCCGCACCACGATCAGGTTGCTGTGCAGGTACTTGCGGTACAGATGCACGTCCTCTCCACCCCAGCCCTTAATGTCCAGGTCAAACCCACCTGTTGGGAGACAACAGAGGGGCCATGTCACATGCACAGGTATTGAGGTGCAGAAGCACAGATAAGGGATGATGGGGGATGGAAGTGTGTGAACTCTCCATCCGGTTCAAAGGTCCCAAAGGCTACAGACAACATGGGTGAGCTTCTAGGCAGAAAGCATCTCTTTCTTGAGGTAACAAGACCTAGAGCGGGATTCTAAGTGTTTGCCTGCTTGGAAGAACCCTCAACAGTGTGAGGAATCACTGTTTTCTGGACCCAAACTTCTGTGAAGTCCTTACTTTTGAACTTGACACTTTTTTTTCTTTTTAGAGTTTCTTTTATTGTTATTATAAAGGTACAGAGCAGTTACAGTTGCCTGAGTCAGGTAATGAGTACATTTCTTTTTGGATACTGTCTCCCTCTTCCCTTGCTTTCTCCCATGAACTAGACACCATCTGAATGCAAACTCAGTGTTTTTGCCTGAATATGGGATCCTGCTGAGATAAACCAGGGACTTTCAGTGGGAGAAGAAAAGAGATTTCAGCCTGGGAAAATCACAGCCCTCAAAGGCTACAGCAGTGCTGAAAATCTCACAGGATTTCACCACAGGCTGGTTCAATCATGTTTGAGTGATCGTCTCACAGGCTGTTCTAAATCATCAGCATTCAAAGAAAAATCTTGTCCCTCTGCATAATAAATTCCTTCCCCAAGAGGGCTTGTGTTCTGCTAAAGTCTCACCTTGGCAAACAGAGACATCTTTTTCTTAACTTTTTGGTTCACTCCCAAACTGAACCAAAGAAACAGAATCCTTTTTGTCATGGTTCTTTTCTTGCCCCCAAGACTGACTCATCTCTTCTAAGAGCAGAGAAACAACATCCTTTCCTGCCATCCTTGCATGGCTTCTGTGCCTCCTGAAAACTCACAGCTGTGCTGCTCTCCTCAAAGCCATGCTGAAACCAGAAAGGGAGACTGAGGCACTAGAAATCAACCCAGCCAATCTCTGCCTTCCTGTGCTTGGGGTAGGCAAGAGAGGGGACTGATTAAGAATTGTGAGCTGCCATTTAACCACTCCTTTTTAGTTGGTCGGTAGTGAGGCTTGAACTCTGGGCCTGGGTGCTATCCCTGAACTCTTCAGCTCAAGGTTAACTTCAGCTACAGTGACACTTCCATAATCATTCTTAGTTTTAGTTTTAGTTTTAGTATGTGTTTTAGATCTTCTTTTCTGAGGTGGAATCTTGCTAGGTAGGCCAGGCTGGCCTTGAACTTGAGATACTCCTGTTTCAGCCTCCTGCGTGTTGGGATTGTAACAAGTATAATCAAGTGTCACTAGGCCAAGGTGAGGGTGAATGTGTGTGTGTGTGTGTATGTGTGTGCATGTGTGGGTATGTGTTGTGTTCTCTTAAATGAAGTAGGTGCTATAACCAAATAAGTTAGTGATTAAAGGAATGTGCTTGGTTAACTATAATTGATTTATTCCCATTATCATTATTACTTATTAACTACAAGGTACACAAGTGAGATAATCGCAATAAGTACACAATTGCCAAGAATAGGGCCTAAGGGGGACTAGAGGTTCTGAGCTCATGACAGTGGTCTCCTGGGAACAGTGTGTTCCCAGCCCACTGGGTCCTGTTTGGTTAAGTACAGTGACATTTGTATTTAAGGGAATCCAATGGACCATGAATTCAGATGCAATAAAAATATGTGCCATCACTTTCCCTGTACAAGGATTTCTTGGATGGAAATCTTTAGAAAAAATTTAAATGCTATTTTGGGGGACCTGCTCTGCCCATAATCATTCAGGAAGATTCCCTGTAGATGTCGAAGAACCCCAGCCATCAGTTGGGAAGCAACCTCAAGATGCCACTCAGAGACCAGACTGGCACCCTATGGTGTACTGCTGTCTCTCACAGAACTTGAGCCCAAGCCGTCTAATTTTTCTTTTAAGCCTGGTGGTTTCTATGGGGTTCTATGATCTCAGTAGTCCAGGGCATCTTGAAAGAAACAAACCTGAGGTTACACCTGTCAGATTCCAAAACAAGGAGTTTCAGGTTAAACCTGAAAGGGAGAAGATGGGCGAGAACAAGGCCTTGTGGGAGCCCTAGAGAAGGGTGACCCCCCAATGGCCTGAGGGCAGGGTCTCTCTGGCCATTCATGAGCCCATATCAAGGCCTCTCCCCTGGTCTTCCTTATCCTGGTCCTAACTGTAATACACAAGGACCTCAGGGGAAGTGAGGAGGCCTTCCCACAGGGATGAGACCCCCTGTCTCATCTTAACAGTAGCCTTCACTGGCTGCACGGCCCCTGAGAGCCCTTCTCCTCTGGAAGAAAGTCTCTAGAAATGCATAGGTATGTGTGTACACTAAAATGTGGAGGTAGATATGTGACTGGTTGCTGTTTATGTATGTCTGTGTCTGTATATGTCTATGTATGTGTGTAGATCTGTGCGTCTGTGTGTTGCTGTTTTTACATGCCTGTGCATACGTGCATGTTTCTGTGTATATGTATATACATGAAGTATGTGAGTGTACGTATACACAGGCATCTCTGTTGTATGGGTGCAAACATATTGTTGGGACACAATTTGTGAAGAGATTTGTACCTTCAAATGTTCGGCAAGGAGGAACCTGATCTTTGTTTTCCCAGATTCCCCACTCATGCTCTGACTGGAGGCTCTGGATGTTCCCGCAAGAGTGGAGCCTGCCTGGGAGGTGGAGGAGGCCCTGCAGAAGCTGCCTCACAGCCACCTTTGTGCCTATGGCATGGTCTCTGGGCCTCGGAGCTTCTGGTGAGGATTATAGGGCAGAAGGGTTGCCCACTCACACTCCTCTCTTACCCTAGTGACGGGAGGAGGGGCATTTTGCGCAAATGGCAGCTGCAGCCTTACTACCCACCCCCTAGAAACCCACATCATTTGTGCAAGGCTTGCATGGAAGTGGCCTCTGGGTGGCAGTAGAGACACAGCTTTGCCTCACCTATGTTGATGAAGTCTGACCGGTATTGACAGGTCATTCCAAATCCGAAGTCCCTCCAAAATCCAGTTTCCTTCTTTATGACCTGCAAGTAAAGTTGTGTCACACAGAGACAGCAAACACAGCATTCACGTATGCCGGCGACACACACACACACACACACACACACACACACACACACACACACACACACAGCTCTCATGAGCCCTGTGTGGGAGACATGGCTGCCTGGATGGATCTGAAGCTTTTACAGACAGGCATCTGGTACACTTACCAGTCCAAAACAAGGCCTTGTGATTTTTGGCACCTCAAGTTGGAATGTTTCTAGGGAGTAGGCATGGAAACACACACACACACACACACACACACACACACACACACATGCAACCAAAAACAAACCAGGAGAGCAAGCTTTTTGAGCGATGCCATGGAAAAGCCACCTACGTGTCTGGCCACATCCCAGTGCCAGTGAGAAGTTGAGTCCTGGGCCTTTCCCTTACACTGGCCCTGGGCGGGCAGCCAGCAAAGGGCTCAGGAAGTTGAGCAAAGGGAGAGAGAACAACTCAGGATTCAGCAGCTCTGGCACAGCCCACCAGCCAGGCTCCTCAGGCATAAAAAGAAAGACTCAAGAGACTCAGAGACCTCAGTGGTTCCCAGCTCTGGGGCTCTACTACCCCACACTAGCTAAGGAAAAAAGGTACCCAGGGGCCAGGATCTGAAGAAAGGTTGCCATTTCCTCTTGGCACTATTATTTTAGAACTGTGCAGCTCTAGAAAGCACACACAGAGAGATGCCAGCCTGCAGGGCGGCTGAGAGGCCATCCAAGTAGTGAATGCCCATAAAACAAGGATAACTGGCTCTGTACCCTCTTCTTTTGCACGTAAATTTCCGATATATTTGTGGAGGCAGCAAAAGTTTGTGAAAATATTATATATACCACATGCACATATATATTGGCAGAGGTCAATGCTGGAAATAGGTTTGAGATCTTCATAGCTTTTTTTTGGTGATTCATTCTTGCAGTTCACACAGGCGCTTGGAGGAAAGGGAGAGGTGGCTTCAGGTCTTATCTGAAGCAGTCCACAAAGGGGAAAAGTATTATCTGCCCCAACTTCAGGTGGGCTTCAACCCTCAGGGAGACCTCTTCATTTCTTCTCCCCTCTCCTTTTCTTTCTTTCCTGTAAGATGAGAATTCTGAGCTAAATTGCCCCCTGAAGATTCTTCCATCTGTAACAGCATACAGTTATATCCCTGTTACTCTACCGTCTGGAAGTTTCCCACAGACCTAAATTACAGTGGACAAATGGCTTGCAGGAGAGATGAATCTTAAAGATTCTTTAACTGTGAAACTCATTCCACTATCATATTTTCACTGCAACCCACCACAGGTGGCATACATATCACAGTCAACAGATTGTAAAGAGGACCCGAGGGAAATCAGGGCCCCAAGAGACACAGTGGGCAAAGACTGCCTCCAACAAATACATGTTTTCCAATACAACCCCAGGACAAAGGGCTACGCTGAAACACTTCCCAGCTGGAGAGGTGGTGGAAGGCAGAACATCCTGGAAAAAATACCTTATTCTCTTTAAACTAGGATTGTTTGGTCTCTGGTGTCCAAGATAGAATGTTTACGTGGCATTTCATGGTTTCATGCCCCACTTACTTGCTAGAATGTACATAGGCATCTAAATATCTCGATAGAAATGGAGGCAAAAGGAAGGGCCAATACCTAAACCTCAAATATTCCACTATACGTGGAATTTAAAGAGAAATCTCCATACAGGAAGAGCAACTGAGCAGAGCTTGGAAGGAGTCATGAGATTGCTTCTAGGCAGAGGCCATCCAAGACTCCAGACTGAGTTAATGGAGTAGCCTACATGGTTGAAGACGGTGTAACAGCAACATAACACTGACTTAAGACCCAGGTATGGAGCCATAGAAACAGTTCAGTGGATGTGAAATCCACAAGTCACAGAAAGCCATGCTGGGAAGAACTCATTCATTGGTAGACTTTTGTGGAGATTCACTTGGTCAGGCCACAGCATATAATTTCAGGGTAACTTGGGGTTGGCTTATTAGCATTTTCATCAACACACTGGGACACATAGCTGTTGGTGAACAGTCTGGCCAGGAGTTAGTGCTTCCAAGCTCTCCTCCAATGGTGTCCCCATTGAGTCAGGAAGAGGGGAAGATAAGAATGGACCACTAACCCTTCTTTCCTGAGCCAGCCAGCCTTGTCTACCTCACCTTCTTCTTAGCCTCTCATTCTCCCCACTGCACAGCCCTTTTTACTGACCCTCAAGCCCCCCAGACTCTTAGCATCGAGGAAGGACCCCTTTAATTACTGCCTGACCAATCCCCTTTCTGCTCACCACTGGGCTCTGCTCAGAGCAGCCAGCCCTACCTTCCGGCCAGTGTCAGCATTCCTGCCACCCTCACAGCCCCTAGCTTATCTTCAGCATGACACTCATGGCACTCAGAAACACTCCCACAGGTATAGGTGTTTCTCTGTCTGCTGACTCTCTTCATCCTCCAACCTTGACCAGCTCAGGGCCCTGCCTGGCCACTCCCTGTAGACCTTGTCTGCCCCACGGGAGAGCTCACAGAGCATTATAGAGGCCAGTGAACCATGAAAGCACAGTTATCAGGCTGGCTCTCCTACAGGAAGTTTCCAGAGCCCCAACTCTGCGGGCAGTACGTGTGATAGGGGTGATTATTTTCTATTAGGACTAAAACACAAAGCGTAAATCAGCCTCTCTTTCCCCAGAGCTACAGGGAGGCGGCTGTGCTGCAGCTGTGCAGGGCCTGGGGAGGCAGGCAGAGCCTGTTGGCTCTGTTTTAATGGTGCTGACTTGGAGAGTTGCCCGTGAAGCAATCTGGACCCTGCAATAAAATAAATAACAAATACTCAGGCAGAGTCGCTCCTCTAAACCAACAGTCTCCCAGGAACCAAAGATGGGTCTGTCTAAGCTTCTACTCACCAGGAGTGCTGGTAATCAGTAAGGGTTTACAGGCATGGGACTCACACTTCCAAGGCTCTGTGCTTACTAGCATAGCCTTGAAATGCTTAGTACTTCTGAAACAAGAGCTTGCATTTTTCATTTTGTTCTAGAACATTCTATTCAGGTAGCAGGTCCAGGGCACCAGATTGAGCTGTGGTGAATTCTGGGTGTGGGTTAGGGATCCCAGACCCTCCACTTATCATTCTTTATTACTTGAGTACCAAAGGCTCATCAATCACGCCACATGGGACAACACAGAGACTGTGATATTGTCTTGTTCGGATGGAGCTAGAATGTCTTGTTCAAGTACCAGGCCAGAGCATACCCAGGTTAATGGGGACAATCCTAACCATATTTCTTGACAAATCAGATATGTTGAAGTCACAGCCCTCTCCTCTCTAATCTATACTGAGTCACATTTTCTCCACAAGTCTTTTTGAATTAAAAAATGAAGGGGTCTTCATACTATTAGATTTTTTTAAGTAGTTGTACAAAGGAGTTACCATTCAATGAATCATCTTGATTGATGATGAAACCCCTTTATGGAGGTGTCTTTTATAGTCTCTTGCTGGAAAAGAAACTACCACCTTCTCTTGTGTCCAGGATGTCAACTTTTTGCATGAGCTCAAAGGCCACAAGATGTGTCTCTCATTGTATGACCCTTCAGTTTGGGTCTCTTGTCATTCAGAAGCTATGGGAATCTGAGGAAGTAAAGTATGGATGTCCTTGGAGTTGCAGATGCCTGTCTGTGCTTGTGAGTATAGAAACACTGTCATCTGTGCACACTGATAAGAGAACATAGCCCAGCACAGGCGTATGAAACCAATTTGTGCTGCCGTTATGTTTACGACTTGATGTTGTATACTTCCCAAATGGGTAAATGCAGACAGCAGCACACAATGTAGGTACTATGCACAGGAGGCGAGGTCCCCATCTGAAGTGGAGGTGAGCACAGAGAGATGGAGTCATGGAAGGCTAGGATCCGTGTTAGCACACTCCTCTCCATAAAACCACATAGCATAGAGGCAGAGGGTTTAAGCAACAGCCACGCCACGCAGCAGAAAGAGACGGGCATCAGGACTGGCCACAAGGTGGCCCTTGATAGCCAAGAAGACTGCAAGGGAGGCAGAGAAGCAGGGCTGGCTTGCATGCCCACAGAGCTGGCATCGTGTGCCAGGTGGTGGGATTTATGGAGGGCAATGAATTCTCCAAAGAGAACCAAGGCTTGCTGTGCTGCTGTGATGGAACAGGCTAGCCCCAGCACATACGGTTGGATCTAAATCCCTTTGTAGCTCTGTGCTCAGCGAGATCACATAGGTAGCCTGGCCTAGCCATGGAGAGTGGGGTGGGCACTGACACGTTGAAAATGGGCAGATCCCATCTATCAGGGCTCCCCTCCCCACACCCCCTTTTAAGGCAGTAAGTTGCAAAACATCGCAGCACTGGTTTTATGCTGTAAAGGAGGTTTGAAAAATGGAATGAATCTGTGTTTTGGAAATATATTTCTGGAAGAAGGTGAAGGAAAGCCTGGAATGTAGAGGAGGCTCAGAATCTAAAGATGGAGGAGGTAGGAGATTCCTCTGGGAACCTGAACAAGAACTGACAAAGCCCGAGCCAGCAAAATGGAATGCCTATACATGACCATCTATTCAAGTTACAGCCATTCCTTTTTCAATAGCCCCACTGCTTACATATGTGAGAGCATGGGAAAGTTTCATCTTAGGACTGGAAACTCAAAAAGTAAAGTATTAGTGAAAAGAAAATCCCCTGATTTCAGTTGGTATGAATTGGTCTATATATGTGGAAAGGTTGAGAAATGAGAAGTCTGAGTGTACAGTTATAAATTTGGTCCCTTCCTTTTCTCTGCAGGCTATATATAAAATGGCAGCGGCAACTGCCATAGCAAAAAGGATAACTGGCACCTTGACAAAGCAGGTTGTATTTGTAGGGCTGCCTGGAAAGGTTGTCTCTTGTATGCCTAAGTAAGTAGCTGTTATTCCAGACAAGGTCCGGGTGTGTGGCCCTGCCTCCCGTGACAATAACACATCTCAGGGAAAGCCTGTGAATATAGGCGCAGCATTTCTTTCAAGGTTCAGCCAAAAATACACCCCAGGAGGAAGTCTCTCCTAATTTCTCCACCCCAATGATTACTTTTTATATTACACCATTCCACCACCACACACTTGATCTCCACTATCTTCATTTTTGTCTGCCGTCTGCCTTTGGGATGCATCAGACCATTCTATTTACCTGTCAACTCTCATCTCTAGCTCCTCAGCAAGTACTATCCCAGTTCCCTACAGAAAGAGCATCATGGTTTAGGTTTGGGCTCTAGCACCAGCAGGCTGGGCAATCTTAGATCAGTCATTTCACTTCTATAAAAAGAAGGGGAAGATATGGAACCAACCCAGATGCCCCTCAGTTGATGAGTGGATCAGCAAGATGTGATGTTTATACACAGTGGAGTTCTATGGTGCTGTCAGAAAGAACGACATTGCCCCATTTGTAAGGAAATGGAAAGACTTAGAAAAAATGATATTAAGTGAAGTAAGCCAGACTAAAAGGAACATAGGCTCAATGGTTTCCCTCATTTGTCATAATCAGTAGAAACCTTGGGCTCTCCTAGCAGAGATTTACTATAGAGCAAAACCTAGATACATAAGGCCATATAGTATGACACTAAATGAAAGGACCTCCAGGATACAGAAACAAAGCCATATAATGAGTGATTGTTGTCCTTAATGTACTATGTTATCTCCCATCTCTTTTGCTGTCCCTTGGTTATCTCATATTGTTACAGTATTTCACCTTGTTAGCTGATATATTGTATGTATGCTTATTTGGTTATTTGAAATAGGATAGGGAAGGGGGGAAAACAAGATGAAGGGCAGGGGTGGGGGAGGGAAATGGGGACCAAGACATGAGAAAGGGTATCAATGTTTGTGAAGTAATGCACCTTCTATCCGGTGAATATAATGCATCCCTTCTATTAATTACAATAAAAATAGATGAAAAAATTGGATAAACACATGAAAAAAAGGAGGGGATGAACATAATCTCTCCTAAGTCATCTTAGAGAGTACTGGAAATTATTTCAATTCCTTCAAATCCTTTCATGGGCATCTATACCAACTCGTATCAGTCAGCAAGTGATAAGGAAATGGCCTGTCCAAGCTGGGTATTGTATCTGTAATTCTACCTAGCTATTGAGAGGCTGAGATCTGGAGGATCATAGTTCAATGCCAGCCCAAGCAGAACAGTTCACCAGACCTCTTCTCAACTGCCAGTGTGAATTGCTCTATGTCTGTTATCCTAGCTACACGGGAGGCAGACATAGTTAGGTTACAGGGAAGCTTATGCAGAAATTCCTGTGTGACTTTATATCTCAAATGAGAAATGGGGTGGAGTGGACTATACCTATCATCCCAGCTACGGTGAGAAATGTCAAATAGGAGGGTGTGTGCCCGAACAGAAAGTAAGACACTAGCTCTTTGTATGTAGCCAACACAAGGCTCTGAGTTCAAACCCTATTACTACCAACAAACAAACAAACAATCAAAAAAAAAAAAAGAGAAAAGAAAGGAAGAAAGGGGGCGGATAAATGGTTTATCCAGATAAGCACAGTGGGTTATGCCCATAAACCTAGATACTTAGAACAGAGATCAGAAGTTCAAGGCCAGCTGACACAACAATTTATTGAGACCCTCATCGTAACAAGGCAGGCACAGTGGCTCACGCACTTTGTCCCATCCATTTAGGAGGCAGAAAATTGCAACCCAGGTGAAAATCAAGAATGGGTTTGATGAGAACGATACGATGGGAGAGCCGAGGGCCAGAGGACTCATTGGAGTCCTTGCTCCCCAATGCCCCCTGACTCCTCAGCTGCTCAGGGTGAACTCACCTCTCTTGCCATCTGCTTTACCCCCTGGCTGATGGGAATGCCTTTCTACCTTTCTGGATGTTTATAAATATAAAGAGAAAGCGTGCTCCAGCCCCCAGGGAAGAATCTGCACATTCCAAAAACTATGCAAAGTGTGAAATGATCATCCTGTAAGTGCAGGACCTATGCTTTCCGTTCTGTTTTCCTGCAAGGACTTTTAACCAGCAAGGAAGGTAATGGGAGCCAAGGCCAGAACATCTGCTAAAACTTAAAAGCCACCGAGAGAGTCAACCCATGGATTACCACCCAGCTTTCCTCACGGTCAGATGTGGCTGGTGACCTGGTGATTGGGCTGTGGAACAGCCCTCAGAGGCACCTGCAAGGCGGTCACTCACCAGCTGCTGTTCCAGCGGGGGCACAGCGTCGTGATGGCCGTAGATTATGCCAGGGTTGTACTGACTGAAAAGCACTGGATAAAACACCTTCTTCCCTGCGAACCAAGGAAAGGCAAACCTTCACTTAAAGCCAGAGAGTCATTCACCAAGTGGGCGTGGTGACATCCCAGATGCAAGACACGGACTGGATCCACCAGATTGCAAGATTCTAAAATCCTTCTGTCCTCCTGGCAGAGGAAAAATGTAAGAGACTGGGCATGGGCCGGTGGCACTGGGAATGAAAAAGTACTCTAAATTTGGGTGCCAGTGGCTCACCCTGCGTTCCTAGCTCCACAGGGAAGCTATCTTTCCCAGCTCGCCTGGGCAGGAATTTCTGTAGTCTCTTATCTCCCATGAATCACCCGAAAAGCCAGAAGTGGAGCTGCGGCTCCAGAGGTCAAGCAGGCTGATTTTGAAACAGGACACTTGGGTGTCCACTGTGCGAGAGGAACACGTGAACCCCAGGGGGACGTGTGACTCCCGGAGGGACGTGTGAACACCAGGGCGCTGGGTGACACCCTGATGGCGAGGAAGGGGAGCCCATACCTGGCTGTGTGTTCAGCCTGCACGTGTTGAGGAACTCGGAGGTGAAGTAGATGTCCACATCACAGAAGAACAGAAGGACGTTGCTCCCCTTCCAGGAGCGGGCTCCCACATCCAGGCCCTTTCCCCGGGAGAACTCTCCATTGAGCTGGATAAAGGTGAAGTTCCGGAAGTTGGCGGCTCTAGGGCAGAAGAGGACAGTCAGGAGGGCCTCGTCTGGGCACAGTTGCACGCTACCCAAAAAACGTATCACCGGTGTGTCTATTCATTGCTTTGCTTCTTCAATAACTCAGGGGTTCTGACACCACCCAAACAGAAAGAGAGCAGCCTAGACTCAATAGAAATCATTAGATCTTACAATTTTTTTCATATATATGAAAAAAATATATATAGAGAGAGGGTCTTCCTATGTAGCCCAGACTGGCCTCAAAAATCACAATCCTTTATCCTCAGCCTCAATCCCAGCGATGAGATTGCAGGGATCTATGTCCAGTTTTAGCAAGATTTTAAATTGTTTCTTGTTTCTGTGAACATTCTCCCACATTGAAAACTGTACTGCCATTACTAAGTGATTCTTTTTCATGATGGAGGAAACTTGAAACAGACAAACCCAGGAATGTAACTCAGGAGATATCCATGCTTCTCAGAACCACCCAAACACACCCACTGAACTAAGGAAATGCAGTCATCCTAGTGTCTTCTCATCTGCATTCAAATCCAGGAAGCAGGCAAGGCTCTGTCACCTGAACTAGCATTTCATCCCTCAGGAAGAATGGCACAGCATGCATGGCAGGAAACGTGATCCAGTTAGAGCTTTTGGGACAGAATGGCTTTGAACTTGGTTAGTCCTGTGCGGTGAGGTATTCGTGCTCATTAATTTCCCAGTGCCTCAGTTATCTCATCCAAAGGATGGGAACAATGATTAGCTAAGGGGTAGCTAGAGGGCAAGTGACACCCAATCTCACTCCTGCCATTGCTAGTGTGAGTCGTGTGGTGAAGACAAGAGGTTCCTATAGTCCGTGTTCTCCTATAGACCTTTCAGAAGGGGACATAGTTCTAGTAAAACAGAATTGATTCCCTGCCAATGGGAAAGAAACAGCCTTCCACCAGACAGAAGGAATGGCCCAAGTGTAGTTCTGTCTGAGCTCCTTGGGTATTGCCTGGACTTTACCAAGTCTTCTCTTCTGGTCAATGCCACTGTTATTTCCTAATGTCCTTCTCTCCCCTAATTTCTGCCCTTCCTGGCCCAGTCCTACCACTCCCAAATTTTCTCTAGGCATGATCTATGTAAATGGTAGGGTCATTTCTTTCCACCTTTGAAAGTTTATAGTCCAGGGGCCAGGAGTTTGGCCTAGTGGTACGAGTGCTTGCCTAGCATGCATGAAGAGCTGGATTCAATTCCTTGGTACCACATACATAGAAAAAACTGGAAGTGGTGTTGTGGTTTAAGTGGTAGAGCTCTAGCCTTGAGAAAGTCCAAGGACAGTGTTTAGGCGCTGAGTTCAGGCCCTAGAACTGGTAAAAAAAAAAAAAAAAGGTTATATTCCAGTAGCTAGCTTTGTGAAAGGTCAACACAGATAAAGAGCCATAGCTTTGAAGATTCTGAGCTGTGTTTATATGTTTTCAGTCAAACCTGTTCGCTAACCACCCTCCCCTCCAGCACTTTTTGACTTATTGCCTTCTTTCAGATCTGAGAGAGAGCTGGGTTTTGTTATCTTGAGAATCTATGGGCCCCACCTTGTCTGAGTCTAATGCCAGACAGGCTTTTCAGATTGAGATCAACTCTGGAGGCCTTAGGACTTGTATTGGTCTACAAGCATGCAAACTTAGAACCCTTACCTGGACTGGAGGCTTAATAAATGGAGTGTGTGTGTGTGTGTGTGTGTGTGTGTGTGTGTGTGTGTGTGTGTAGATGAACAATTCTAACCCTCATTCTGCCTATGTTTTCTTTGGGGGGCAAGCCCTTAACCACTCCATTTTCTTATTCCAAAGATCCAATGTCCCTTTATGCTGTACCATTCTAATGTTTTTATGATTTTGATTTTCCATGGCTGTTTGATCCTTTCAGACCTTCCTCTTGGAGCCTTGTCTCTGGACAGGTGACCTGTTCTGCATTTCCTCTGAGTAGCACTGACGCTGTGCTCCACAGCTTCTGGAGTCTTATGTGTGGCACTACTGAAGGACAGGACTACCTTCCTGTCCTCAAAGACATACAGCTGGTGGGACTCCTTTCAGACACTGTCCTGCTCTTCCTGGTTTCTGCAGCCCTAGCTGTTGCTCATGGGTGCAAGCTATCTCTCTCGCCCAGGTAGGCCAGCCACCAGGGAAGCCGTCTTGAGAGACGCCTGGATTTCCACCTGCGCACGTACGTATCTCCTGCCAGATGTGGTGTAGGTGCTCATTTACCATGAGAGGCCCATCGTGCTTTCAAAGCCAGCAGCAGGACGGTCTTTCTCTTCATTTCATTCCAAGTTTAGACTCGTTGGGATCCCTTCCATTGAAGGTTTGTCAGCTAAGTGGCAGAGTGAGGAAGACTGCCCTCCTCAAACACAATGAATGAGTCATTCATATACAAAACAGCATATATCTCACCATTCAAGTACCACCTCCCTGAGAGACACCTTCCAAATATCAAAGCACATTTTTTAGGCTAGGGATGTGGCTCAGTGATAACAATGCTTATGTTCTCTGCAAAGGTCCAGAGTTCAATCTTCAGAAATGTGGGTGTGTGTATGAGTATGAGTGTGTGTGTGTGTATGAGTGTGTGTATGAGTGTGGTTTAATAGGGTCTCAATATCTAGCCGAGGCTGGCCTCAAATTCATGCCTCCTGCTTCGCTCACAAGGCCTGGGAGGAAAGGCATGTTCATCACATCTGGCTTAAAATGCCTTTTGTTTGTGCACCAGCTAAGGCGGGAGGCATACAGTGCCTTAATACGCCACCTTCAGTGGCACTTGGATTTTCTCTTTGAAATAGCCTACAGACCATTTGCATATTCCTTTGAATATTTGCAAAAGCCAAATCACCTGGAATAGTTGCACATACAAAGCAGCACAAGAAGAGCATGGGAAACTGCTAAGAAAGTTCAAGCCATCACCAGGCTGCTGGAGATGAATTGGAGAACAGACGATAGATGGATGCTCCAGGGCCTCTAAGGAGGAGAGGCTGGTGGTCCAGCTCATGTGTCAACCCAGTACAACGAATCTCCTTGTTCTGCATGAGAATCCCCCAGCCCTGGTTGAGCTACTGCTAAGTACTAAACGCTGCCCAGTGCTCCATCATGGCTGAGAGTTGAGAAGGAGCCAGGACTACTCCCATGTTTTAGCCGACTTTAATTCAGAAGAACGTTTTGTTTTTAGTTTAAAGAAGTCTTTCAACCTTAACATCTATGTATCAACGTCTTGCTTTCTAGAAAAAGAAAACTCAGGGAAATTGGTGCTGAGGAGCCCTTCTCTAACCTCTCACAAAAGGTCATTTCTTCCTTTATCCCTGGATGAGACAATCCACCCTGTTTCCACAGCCCTGCCCCATTCTGTCAGTGCATTTCTACCCCTCTGCAGCCAGGCCACAGCAAACCTCCATCAGAGCAGATCTGAACTATGAAGGCCACAGGCGGTTCCCCCATCCACACACTGTCTCCCTGGGGGTCCTGAGGGGCTTCTGTCTATCCTGTGTCCACCACACTCTGCCCATGTAGCCCTACCTGGCCTCTTTACCTGCCCTGAGCTTCTTCTGGCCAGGAAGCAAAGGTACCTTGTGATTGCTTGCCTGGTAGTAATCTAATCCTGCTGACTCTTCTCTGAAGCCTTAATGGCTCACTTTCTTTCTTTCTTTCTTCCTTCCTTCCTTCCTTCCTTCCTTCCTTCCTTCCTTCCTTCCTTCCTTTCTTTCTCTCTTTCTTTCTTGTCGTGGGACTTGAATTCTGGGCCTGAGCATTGTCCCTGAGCTCTTTAGCTCAAGGCTTCTGCCCTGCCCTTTGAGCCACAGTGCCACTTCTGGTTTTCCTGGTGATTAATTGGAGATAAGAGTCTCACGGACTTTTTAGTTCCTGGCCTGGCTTTGAACTGAGATCCTTAGAACTCAGCCTCCTGAGTAGCTAAAGATTCTAGGCATGAGCTACCATGCCCAGCTAAGCCTTGACAACTTTCTAGGCCCTGATTAGGGGGCAGGGGGTGAGTGCATAGAGAATCAGAGTGAGGACAGAATCCTCACTGGCCTGCACAGCAGCATCAGCCAGGCACAGGTGGCAGAGAGAGCAGGAAAACTAATGTTGCCATCCGTCTGCAGTCCCTGCATGGTGCCAGGACATCAGGTTCTCTGAGAGTGGCTCCGGAGGAATAATGGTATCAATTTTTTCCCCTGCTGATTCCTCAACCCAAGGGCTTCTTTGATCCATCCATAAATCTGAAAGAATGCTTCCTTGTCCTTCCTGGCCATGAGGAAGGACCTCTGATACTCATCAAGCACTCTCTGCTAAGAAAGAGGGCTGAATTGGAAACAAGAAGGGGAAAAACATCAAGACAACTTCAATTTCTCTCTTTTTCAAAGCTTAGAGATGAATACAGCCACATCTGTGGAAGAGGGATGCCCTCCCTTCACGAGGCTCCAAAAAGCAGGATGCCCTAGGAGGAGAGGGATTGGCTTCTGCAAGCTGGTTGGGATCCTAATCTTCATATCTTCATTTAGAGACATTGCTCTCAGGGCAGGGAAAATTCAATCACAAAGCCAGGACACCAAGATCAGCAGTGCATTAAAAGATAGCAAGGCTGTACCAGAGCAATACAACATGTCAGCTCTAAACATCGATGAGGTGGACTTGGCTGGATTTGGAGTTATACACAGTATCTTCATGAGGCTACAATCCCAACTACAACCAAACAAGGGACACAGGAAGGCAGGAAGGCTCCCTGCTGGATCGTTTATGGCCCCAAGCACAGTGACCAAAATGCTCACCTTGGCATGGCCCCAGCTTGTGTTCTACCCGGAAAGTTTTTCCTTCATCCACTCCTTTGAAAAAATCTCATTCTGTGTTCAGTGACTGCCTGTCACGAGCCCCAGAAAAAACAGCGGGACCCTCTTAGAGCTCTCAAGCATTTCATCCAGCTTTGGTCCCTATTGTGAGTCTTCCTGTGTCCTTGCTGATACAGGCTCTAAAGCCTTCAAAGGTGGCAAATACCTTTCATGGTTCTGCCTCCTGAGATTACCCAGCAACCCCATAGGAAATGACCAATAAACACTGGATGAATCAAGAGTAAGAGGAACACACCTCAGCTGTGTCCTGAAGGGGGCGCTGTCTCCTCTTGGGAGGAAATTCCCTCAGCGCCCCCCTTGCTCCAGGACAACACAGACTACCCAGGTAAGCACCAGGAACCCATATTCTTTGTATAAGCCCATTTTCCGCATGAGAAAGAGACTCTGACCAATAGATTCGGAAGGAAAGCCAGGAAGATAGATCACAGAGAGCTGAGGAAAAAAAAATAAGATGCAGTACATTTCAAAATATTTAATTTACCCATAGGGTAAAGTGTAATCTTTGGTAACATGTCACTGACGTGGCATTGTATGAAACAGGCTCTTGGTACCGTAGAATAAAGTCACTCAGTCATGTTATGTAATTTCCTATGATGAATTGGAATGCGCAACTCCATAAGACCAAGTGATTTATTCCTAATTCCTCCTCATCTGCCTGAGGTGTATTATTAACTAGGGGAACTCTGAAATTTCTCACTCTAGCTCCTTCTTCAATGCCATAAATCTGTTGCATGGGGTTCTTTGATTTCTAATAGTCATTTTTATAGAAGTTATAATGACCTGAGAAAGTAACTTCTGCTAGAGATGTTAATTCCCCTAATTGACTTGCATTTCCCAGAATTGCAGGATTAAAAGTGATAAAAGATCTTGTTGTCTAATATGATTTATTTTAATAAAGGCTTTTCCTCAAAGTTGCAATAAAACTCTCTTAATGTGACACATCCCACAATAGCCCTTTATTTTTTTCTTAAAAAATCTGTAACATTTGCACAGAAACTAGTATTATAACCAATGCATAATTTAGAATTTTAAAGTTTAGAGCCCTTTAGACAATAATGCCAGATAAACTGTATTTACTGAAGAAAATGGAATACAGTGAATATTTCAAAACTAATTACTTCATCATATCATTCAGTTTTTCCTAGTAAGCATTTGCAACAATTCATTTAGAGTTCTCGAGATTCTGGGCTCACAGAAGCCCATTTAAGCAATTTTTTTCAGAGAACTCACAGTTCACGTGGATATAGGACACTATCCATTAAGAGGACTAATTCTCTGTTTTTTCCCCTTAAAAAAATGAGAATTTGTGCTGTTACTGTGGCTTGAACTCAGGGCCTGAGTTCTCTTGCACTCTACCACTAGCACCTAGATTCACCAAGTGGATTGACACTTTGACATCTTTTGTTCTTTCTCTCTGGAGTTAGTTGAAAACATCATGACAACTTCATTCTTTAAGACAAGCACCATCTTCAAACTCATGGCACTGTCCTTAATAACATGAGAATGATCACACTCAGGAGACTGAACACAACCATAGTCCTGTCATTTTATACCCCAATCATGACCCCTAAAGAAAAAGTAAAGATGCAGGGACATTTGTATGAAGAACTGGTCTACCAAGAGGATCATTCTCATCCTTATCTCTAGCTATATATGGCAAGCTGACCACAGGCCCCAAACCCTGCCTCAGTCTGTGACATGCTCCCACCTCAGTTCCCCAGGTTCTAGGACTCTTTTTGTGCTTGGGAGAGATTTGCTCTACAGTTATTTAGTTTTACTTTGATTATTAACATCTTCAAATAGTTGTACAAAGGAACTTCAATTTAACATGTCTATTTCTGTTCACAGCTATTTAATTTTAGCAAATGAAATAATGTGTGTGTGTGTGTGTGTGTGTGTGTGTGTGTGTGTGTGTCGGTCCTGGGATTGAATTTGGAACCTGAGCATGGCCCTTGAGCTTGTTTTGCTCAAGTTTAGTGCTCTATCATTTGAGTCACAACTCCACTTCTCTCTAGCTGCTAATCTCACACCTTCCTGCCAAGGCTGACTTCAAACTACAATCCTCAGATCTTAGCTTCCTGGGTAGCTAGGATTATGGGTGTGAGCCACTGGCACCTGACTTGGGTGTAGATGAAATTCTTACCTAAATGTTTATTGTTTAATAGAAAGTAAGGGAAAAGCACAAACAAAACAACAAAGCCACTCAATTTCCCAAAGGAGGAAGAGGAGGAGGAGAAAACCTTTCTTTACATTTTCCTCTATCATGATGAAATAAATCACCAGAAAGGAGCTTGACATGATGGTACACACGGTAGGTCCTTGACAACACAGATTTCTCTTCTCCCTGCCACACTCCACCACAGAGCACTGAAAATCTCATTTCTAGAACCTTAGTCTCAGACATGATTCCCCTGAAAGACGCCTCTGTGTCCTCCTGACTGGACAAAGGTGAGCTTGTCATGTAGAAAATGTCAACCCATGCCAATTCAAATACAAGTTAGAGCTAAAAAAAGGTTTCCTCTGCCACGGCTCCAACCAAATATCCACCTAGGTCCATGCACCTTCAAGCATGGGCCATGGGGCATTTGCAATGGTGTTATGTTTGCACACAGCTGGGATGCTTGGTCTCCTGCTTCATGCAGGAAATGTAACTCAGAACTGTCACAGTCAGGAACCAGAAATCTGTATTTTACAAAGTATCCCAGGTTCTTCCAAAGGTAGAGGGCTACTAAGCTAGCAAAGTTCTTCTCTGAGATAAGGTGAAGCTTGGAAAAATCTATAGATTAAGAATTAGGGGTGGAAAACTGATTTTTTTTGTGCTGTTGTTGTCTGTGGTAGTGGATTATAAACATTGTAAATACCATCCTTATAAGGATATATTATACAACAATACAGCACACAAACACAGTCACAGAGGCATTCTACTGAAATTAAAGTTTCATGATATGATATTTATCTTTACTCTCTGCAATTCACTTTGATATTTCCTACTTTATTTCATCTCATTTTTCAAAAAACACTGGGCACAGCCCACTAAATCAATTTCACAATCTCCTAATGAATCACCAAGTGGAGTTTGCAAAACATTAGTCTATAGCAATCAACTGAAAGGCAGAACTCAATTGAGTAAGCATAAACTTAGAGAGGACAGAGAGAGAGGAGAGAGAGAGAGAGAATAAAACATAGCAAACTAGTCATTAAACAAGATTTTATTTTGTTATTCTTAAAACGTTTGCGTTTTACCAGATTTAGAATGATTTAATTACAATGTGACTCTCCAAATGAAACTGTTTTATTTAATTTGATTACAAATTTTATTAGCTTTGAGTAACAATTATGGATTTCAGGAGAGGCATTCAGGGTTGGAAGTCTGCTTTGGCTAACGGTGTAAGGCCTAGACTCTAAGTGGGGTTTGCTGATGGGGATGGATATTTGCTCATATGCCTGGGATGACAGCCTAAGAAACAACCTCATTTCTTCATCTATGACACAGGATGAATATGGACATCTGTCTTAAAAAGTTACTGTGAATGTTGAAACATGTAAATAATGGCTATTATCATTCAAAAATAAATGTGCATTGGGAGCACAGCCTAGTGGCAGAGTGCTTGCCTAGAATGCACGAAGCCCTCTGTTTGATTCCTCAGTACCACATACTCAGTAAAAGCTGGAAGTAGTGCTATGGCTCAAGTCACAGAGCATTAGCCTTGAGCAAAAAGTATCCAAGGACAATGCCCAGGCCCTGAGTTCAAGCCCCAGGACTGGCAAAGAATTCATTGAACAAAAGTTTCATCAGCATAAACTAGCCAGAAAGACATTTAAAGTTAGATACCTGTATCCCATGCTATCTGTCATAGCTATTACAAAAGCTGAAATGAGGCTCACAGTTCCAAGACAGCCTGTGCAAAAAGTTCTTGAGGTCCTGTCTCAACAGAAAAAGACTGGGTGTCGTGACAAGTGCTTGTCAGCTCAGCTACTGAAGATGAAGAACACATATATAGGAAGATCATGGGCCAAACCAGTTTGAGCAAAAATCAAGAGGTTATTTCAAATTTAACCAGAGCAAAAAGGGCTGAAGGTGCGATTAAAGCAGTTAGAATACCTGTCTAGTAAGTGTGAAGCTCTAGGTTCAAAACCCAGTATAGAAAAAAAGAAAAGATATTGAACTGAAACGTCATGGACAGGTTTACATACAGATCATTAGGTGTCCAAGATTACAAGATAGAGATATTAACTTATTGATGAACAACACTGAGCACTTTCTGTGTGAGATGCTGCTCTATGTGCTGGAGTGGCAGAGGCATGGCACAGGGCCTCAGCTGTGGGGCAATGTCTCATCTATCACCAACATAGGATGCTAGATTTATAAATCACAGCCAGATGCCAGTGGCTCATGCCTGGAATCCTTGCTACTCAGGAGGCTGAGATCTGAGGATTGTAGTTCAATGCCGGCTTGGGCCAGAAAGTCTGTGAGACTCTTATCTCCAATAAGACACTCAGAAAAAGCCAGAGGTAATGCTGTGGTTCAAGTTGTAAAGCACTTGACTTGAGCAAAAGAGCTCAGGAACAGCACCCAGGCCCTGAGTTCAAGCCTCATGACCCACAAAAAAGAAAGAAAAGAAAAGAAATGTAAATCACCAAATCATATGGCACATGCTGAACATAAGGGGTGAGAGGATGGAGAGTAAGGAGAAGCTGTGTCCTCAGTGGTAAAAGAAGGGATGGAAGGATGACAAGTAAATGCAATGGGAGCGGGGACGATCTGATGGGTGTAAGGAGAAAGCAGAAAGCTCTGTGACAAGGTTACTTGGGAGCTCTGAGTCCTCAGGACAAGGTGAGGCATAAGAGTCAATTTGGGCAACCAAGCCAAGGCCATGTGTGATATAGGAAGATCCATCTGAGATTTGTACAGAAGTGTGACATCAACTAAGGCTGGTTGATCAGATGTAGGTAGCCTGATTGATTGATGGATGCCAGACAGTGGACAGATCAGGATGTGTCTCCAGGTGTTGGTGACATCAGTCCAACAGCCACACAGAACGTATCCACACAGAAAATCAAGGCTTCTGTTAGTTTTCCCACAGTTCATGTAGCATTCATTAATATCCATGTATTTGGTCTCTCCTATCTCATTCTCTGTAGGATGGAGATTGAAGTGTTGGATATTTACCAAAGTTTCATATACATCATCCCCTACCACTCAAACCGGTTCACTTCTCTTGCTCAAATTTTGTATATTGTTTTCTCACTAACTAATCTGAGAATTCTGCTTACCAGGCAATGTGATGTGGAGGAGAATCCATGGATATAGCTGCTGAAGTACTTGGGCACAGTGGTTTATGCCTGTAAACATAGCTACTTGGGAAACCATAGATCAGGACACAATGAACCGTGGACAGCCCAGGCTGTTTGTGAGACTCCATCTCAACCAATGGCTGGCACAGCAGCACACGCCTGTTACCCTAATCACTGCCAAAGTACAATGACTGGATGCAATGGTGTGTTTCTGTCATCCCCAGCCACTCAAGGAAGCACAAACAGGAGGAGGCAAAAACTGAGGCTCTTCCTTGGAAGGAAACAATGCAAAAAAAGTGCTGGAATTATTTACCACAGCTAAGATATGGAACCAACCCAGATGCCCTTCAGTAGATGATTGGATCAAGATGTGATAGTTTCTGCCATCAGAAAAAATGATACAGCCCCATTCGTAAGGAAATGGAAAGACTTGGAAAAACATCATGTTAAGTGAAGTAAGCCAGATCAAAGGAACATAGGCTCAATGGTTTCCCTCATTTGTCATAATTGGTACATATCTAGGACTCTCCTAGCAGAGAATTACAATAGTGCAAAACCTAGGTACATAAGGTCATATAGGATGAGACTAAATGAAAGGGACTCTAGGATATGGAAACAAGAGCTTTATCTTGAATGATTGTGGTTCTTAATGCACTATGTTATTTCTCTTCTTCTTTGTTTCCCTTTGGTTAATCTCATATTGTTACTGTATCTGACTTTGTTACCTGGTATATTATATATACATTTATTTGTTTATTTGAAATAGGAAAGGGAAGGGGGGAAAACAGGATGATTGGGAGGGATGGGAGGAGGGAAATGGAGACAAAAACACGAGAAGGGGTATCAATGTATGAGAAGTAGTACACCTACTGCCTGGTGAATGTAACTGTAACCCCTCTATACATTATCCCCAAAATAAAAAATTTAAAAAAATTTTTAAAAAGTGCCGGAGGCATGACTTAAGGGGTAGAGCATCTGTTTAACATATATGATCTTTCCTACTATCAAAAAAGCAAAAAGGGGGCTGGGAGTTTGGCCGAGTGGTAGTGTGCCTGCCTAGCATGTAAAAGACCCGGGTTTGATTCCTCAGTACCACATACATAGAAAAAAAAGCTGGAAGTGGTGTTGTGGCTCAAGTGGTAGAGCTCTAGCCGTGAGAAAAGTCCAAGGACAGTGCTCAGGCCCTGACTTCAAGCCCCACAACTGGCAAAAAAAAAAAAAAGGTACTGAAGTCACTAGGAAGGGTATTTTCCTTAAAAATCTAAATAAGCTTTCTGGTTTTCCATCAGACTCTTAAATATGTGTAGCCATTAGGAAGTTCCAAGGCCAATCAGATGGAGATTTCTGTCTGCACGTTGGAGTCATCTTGCTAGATACTTACACTGCCTTCAGTGTAGCACTTGGCTGTGGCTCTGGGTACAAAGCCGGGGTAAGTCATCCTTCTCTTAAACTGGTTCTCAATCCTAGCTGCATGGTTGGATAAGCGTGGATAAAACTCATCGTATACTATGTCCAGCAATGGACACTGGCAGGGACACTGAAAGCCACCACACAAAACCCGAATTCAAATCATTCACCCTTCTATTCCCAAGCAGAGAAGAGCTGGCTATGGCTTGAGAGATTTCTGCTTCACTTACTTTCAGAACATGCGACTATTTCATTCTCCTTGATCTCCCTTGGCCATGAACCCTAGCTTTCAGTTGTTAATGACTTCTTAACTCCCTACTGCTTTAAAACAGGAGTGGAGACATACTTTTCTAGAAAGCGTCTTATAGTAAATTGCTCACACTTTGTAAATCTTATAGCCTTTTTTTTTTTTTTTTTTTTTTTTTTTTTTTAGAAAAAGACCTACCTAGACAAGCAGCTATAGATAATGTGCAAACAAATGCGACCACTACATTCCAATAAAGCGTGCTTTATAGGCAGGCTTTTTACCAGTGAGCTAGGACTTTTGCTTTAGAATGTTTGAAATGTGATCATTAGCATTCTGATCCTGTGTTCATCAGCATGACACCAGTAACACCACATGGGAATAAAACCAAACTATGCTCTCAATTTGGGGATCTCATCCTTCCACTCTCATCCAATTGCTAGCTGCCAGAAATGCAAATCAGAGGCTCCCACTTAGGTTGACAGCATATGGCCTGGCCATTTCTTCTGGTTCACTACCAGTCACCCTCCCAGCATCACTGATATAAAAATCCCCCCACCTGATTCCACAGCTGAGCATCCAGACATACCGAAGCGGAGTTTGACAGTATGGTTGTGGCTCCCTCATTTTTACAAGGTACCATGTGGGGTTACTGATTTATTTTGATAGAGAAAAATATCTGTCTACTCTGTCTTTGGATATATTTACCCCCCCCATACACCAGGGATCAAAGAGGTATGAATATACAATCTTGGGTCTGAAGGTTTTGGTTAAATATAGATTTTGCTCAACTGAGCAGGTTTAATCAATGATCCTGCCTCAGCCATCTCCCCTGGCTTCTCCTTAACATCTCTAAGAGCATAATGAATGAAAGGAAAAGGGAGAGACCATTTGCTACAGTAGATGAGATCTGAGCATAAGTATCAATCACTCAGCCTTTCAAGCTGTGGCTAACATAGAGCTCACTGCGTACAGCTTTGCTCTTTGCTCTCCTAAAAGCTGGCGCTGTGTTGTGAAAGTCTAGCATCTGCAGTATTGAGAGTGATCACCCCTGGCCACACAAGAGCTCAGAGTGGCCCCAGAAGCCCATGCTCCCCACGTTTTCTGCTTAGGCAGTTTATCTCCACTGTCACAGCCATGAGCCCAGCACAATAAGACCAGTGTCAGACAGGGTGGTCTCCCCCCCAGAAAGGGCTCTCCAGTCCCCTGCACACGGCCAGCAATCCATCTCCTGGTTAGCTCACAGTGTGGAGGGAAACAAAAGAAAACGTAAGGTTCAGCCTGTGGATTACACTGAGTGCAGTGATCACGACGCAGCCTTACTGCTCCAGACTCTACTCACTTGGATGTGTTCTCCAGGATTCCCTTTACTTCATTCATTTCTTCTTTCCCAAAGTAAACAACAGTGAGATGAATTCTCCCATCTTGTTGGATGCACATCTCCCTGGAAAACAAAATACACACATGTCTGGTGTCTGGTTCCTGTTTTCATATTAACAGACAAAGCATAAACTATTATCTTTCCTTTTCTCTTCTACCTTTTTCCTTTCCTTTCCCTTCCCCATTTTCCTGCCCTCTCCCCTTCTCTTCTTTTCTTTTTTGGAAGGTGTAAGAGTTTGAAATGAACTAAGTGAATTGCCAAGAGATCAGAGTCAGTTTGAGCAAATAGACCAAGGTATTTCTGGCTGGTCATCCCAATTTACAGAATGTGTTTGATCTTGACAAGAAAGCAATGGATTCTAAATATGCGGCTCTAACCAACCGAATCGCAGATGCAGCCAAGGACTGGTAGCTCACACCTGTAATCCTAGCTATTCAGGAGACAGTGATTGGAGGATGGGAGCTTGGAAGCCTGCCCTGGCTGGAATGTCCATCGAGACTCTATCTTCTAATTACCTAAAAGCCGAAAGTAGAGTCATGGTTCAAGCAGTAGAATGCTAGCCTAGAGCGTAAAACTGAGGGGCAGCCCCCAGGCCCTGAGTTCAAGTTCTAGAACCCGTTCCAGAGCACAAAAAAAACCTCTCAGATCCAACCGGTCACAGGATTGGCTCTCAGGGCCACCGGGAGCTGTGGAATGGGGAGTCTGTGAAGCAGAAGACATGGATTCCACGTCGCAGATGAGAAAACCAACATCCGAAGAGTTAAGACTGGAATGCTTGTCTGAGGCTCTCTTCTTTATGTAGGACAAATGCACATACCCAGAAACAGTGATTGATCAGAGGCAAGCACTCATGTATTTGTGTAGGACTCTAGAAACCCTTGTAACCATCCAGGGGATGGTGAAAGAGTAAATATGACCACCTTCACCACTGCCTCACTCTTCTGCTCTGATCATTCCAGGCCCCCACAGGCATTCATTTGACTTGGCCCACCCAGGGTCAGCTCTGGCTCTAGATAGATCTAGACTTGCTTCATCAATAAAGCTTATTTGCTGATGTTCTCTCAGCAGTAACCCTAGCCCATCTGGTCAGCTTCTCTGCCTAGGGCTAGCTGTGTGTGTGTGTGTGTGTGTGTGTGTGTGTGTGTGTGTGTGTGTGTGTGTGTGTGCGTGTGTGTGCGCGCGCGCATGTATGCACACACATGCATGCATGCATATAATGGCACAGACATGCATACAAGCTACTGTATTTAGGTTCAGCATTTCTCATGCTCATTGAAGCAGACCCCTTCCTTGTTTCTGCCACTGTCTGGTCCTGGTGCACGTGTGACCCTTCCATGTGTCATCTCCTACGTCATGGGTGACCCAGTGTCATCCCTTTGGGATCACAAGGACCCCTGTATCTGTGGCTAAGCATAGAGAGGCCTCACCAAAACATGAGCCTCACCAGTTCAAACCCAGGTCTTGTTTTATTTGTGTCCATTGTCAGGAAGTGTGCTGGTTTAGCCTTCCTGCTCTTCTTGCTCTTCTACAAAACCACCTCCATTGCCTTTGAAAGCATCTTCACATTTGTTGTTGGCTGCAAAGATTTCCCTTGGCTTCTCTGTCACTGATTTTAAGCTCATCTGTTATTTCATTGTGTGCTTTGTTTCATAACAGGAAAACTCTCATAACAACAATGCTATAGATTTTCTTTGGGTCTTGAGCTCTGAATTTTCCCATTACAAAAAAAGAAGAGAGAGATTTTTATGGAAAAGATCATTATGCTTCAAAACTTTGTGAGAAAATTTACTGAGGCCTGATAAAATATCTTTTATGTATCCCCTTGCCCCAAAGAACCATTAAATGCAAGTAAAGGGTTTCATTTTCCACCCCGTTTTAACTTTTTTTTTTTTTTGGCCAGTTCTGGGGTTTGAACTCAGGGCCAGGGCCTCTGAACCGTCCTTGAGTGTTTTTTGTTTTTGTTTTTTTTCTTAAGGCTAGACCTCTACCGTTTGAGCTATAGCCCCACTTCTGGCTTTGTCTGTGTCTGTGATACTGAGGAATCGAACCTAGGGCTTTGGGTATGCTAGGCAAGCGCTCTACCAGTAAGACACACTCCTGGCCCCCCTTTAAACTTTTTTTTCTTTAAATATCTTCTAGCTAGGATCTCACATTTTTCTCCATGGCTGGCCTCAGACCACTATCCTCCTACCACTGCCTCCTACACAGCTCTTAATGCTTCATATTGAAGATCTATGTGCCTATCGGGCCTTTTCTAATGACTTTGGAAAAACACAAATAATCCAAATGATAAACTTCCCAGGAGCAGAGCAGAATACAGCAAGACGATAGGGTGCCTTTGTATGTGGCCAGGGAGGTGAGGGAAATCAACAAGGGAAGGCAGACACACGCAAACCAACCAACCTGAAGTTCTGCATGAATTGCCGAAACTTGTCCACCCGCTTTGCCAGCGGCACAATTATGTTGATAAGCGTGTTGGCCATGTTGAGTTTTTCTTTCTTCACTTTCATGATGGGGCCAAAGGGCCGAAACAAGACAAGTCGTTTGAATTCATGTTTGTGGTCCCCTTTGAAGGTGAGCTCGTACAAAGTACCTTTGTCTCTTTCAGTTCGGTAGATGCCTGTCAACAAAAAGACAAGGGGACACAATTCAAGAAAGTACCCTTGGGGCTGGGAGTTTGGCCTAGTGGTAGAGTGCTTGCCTAGCATGCACAAAGACCTAGGCTCAATTCCTCGGTACCACATACATAGGGGAAAAAAGCCAGAAGTGGTGCTGTGGCTCAAGTGGTAGAGCTCTAGCCTTGAGAAGGTCCAATGATACTGCTAAGGCCCTGAGTTCAAGCCCAGGACTGGCAAAAAAAAAAAAGAAAAAAAAGAAAGTACCCTTGGCTGCTGGGCTGGCTTTGATAACCAAATTGGAGCACAAATGGCCTTTACAAACCAATATGCAATCTCCACATCCAACAATATTAGATAATTGCAAATGTTCCATTGATATGCCAAATACATATACATACTATCACTTTCACTTTGTAAGTTCCATCACTTCGTAAGTGATGGAGATTGCGTAAAAACTCAAGAAAAAGCTTGAAATGTTTGCCACAGATTGAATTTGTAGTTTTCAGGTGCACTCATGAAAAATCTATCAGGAAATATAAGTTTTGCATAATGTAGAGTTGGATGTATTCGTGCTTTTTTATTTCTTTTCTATTACTCACAGTTTCTATGGTATGATTAGAAGAATACTTGTTATAATATTGGGAATATAACACTTATTGTGATGAAAATGTTTTATGGTATATGTAGGTACTTGCTTATAATCCTAGCACTGGGGAAGCTGAAACAAGAGGACTACGAATTCCAGGTAAATCTGGGCTACATAGTGAGGCCTTGGTTAAGGGAAAAAAATGGGAACTGGACACTAATAGCTCATACTTGTAATCCTAGCTACAAGGAGACTAAGATCTGAGGATCAAGATTCTGAGCCAGCACAGGCAGGAAAGACCATGAGATTCTCATCTCCATTAACTACCAAGAAAAGCTGCAAGTGGAGTTGTGTTCAAGTAGTAGAGCGCTAGTCTTGGGCAAAAGAGCTCAGGGACAGTACTGGTTCAAGCCTCAGAACCAGTCCCCCACAAAAATGTTAAAATCATCTCTTAGATGAGGGAAGGGATGAGAAATGTACTCATTATCTGACTATATAACTGTAACCCCTCTATACATCACTCTTACAATAATAATTTCACAATAATAATTTCATTTGTCTTTGAGACAAACTGTCGTGCTCTATTAAGGGTATCTTCACAGTGGTTGATGCCGGACACAAGGAAACTGCTGGAAGCATGAGAGCAGGCCTCACTAGAAATCTCCAATGCAGTGAGAGACTCACACGAACTTACTTGACCCTTCATTCTTACCTCTCAGTAGAGGCTCAGCACTTGAGTGGTAGCTCAAAGCCATACTGTCTGGGTTGAGAGTCCAGTCCCACAGATTTACTGGGAAAAAAATTCTATCTTTCTGGGCTTCATTTCCCCCACAAAGTCCCGGGAGGGGTTAATTCTTCCATGTAAAGAAGAGCCCGATAGTAAATCTCCATCATGCTCCCATCTCCTTTTCCTGCCCTTCCTCAGTCAGTCTAGCTGCCACAGGTGCAGTCACAAGACACAGAAGGCAGGCAGAAGTTTCCTAAGGTTCCCGGGAAGTCTTGCCAGCATCGTTCCTGAAATTCCATTTGTGTCACAGTCTGAAGACATGGCCTCAGCACCTCAGCTCCACAATGGAGATGAGCCTACTTGTATGCATTACTCCCGCTCCCCCCCCCCAAAAAAAGAGGAACTTGTTCTTAATATCTCTGGTGTGGTGGAGACGTTTCTTACCATCAGGAAAAAGAAGTAGCTGGTAGCACTGAACAAACCACCAAAGAAGCTTTGACCTTTGATTTGCATCATGCTTCCACAGCTCCTTTCTTCTGTGAGCCCCCATATCAGCGCAGAATGAATTGCCCAGTCTTGGAATAGCTACAAAAATCCACCTTCAGAGAAAGAAGCTACTCAAAGCATCTCACCAGCCATTTCTTTCTCCCTCCCTTCCTTCCTTCCTTCCTTCCTTCCTTCCTTCCTTCCTTCCTTCCTTCCTTCCTTCCTTCCTTCCTTCCTTTCCTTCCCCCCTTCGATGGAACTTCCTATCTTCTCCATACACATTGCCAAGTTATCCTCTCTGACCCTCACCTTTCAAAAGCTTTGGAAGTCGTAATCTTAAGCGCCTCAGACCTCTTTGAGGTACACAGAGCAAAGTCTAGTACTGTAGATTTCCATGGTGGCCCCTTTTCTCACCACCATCATGCAGGACTTGCCTGAGATCCACAATGCGCAAGGCACTCACAGTTAACCTGGGGGACTGGAAGACCCTGACAGGGTGACAAGTCCTCTTTCCGAGCCTCCACTGCTTCCTTGGGGAACAGGCATACTATTCCACCGTTCTCATTGGCAGGGAAGCTGGAGTTTTGCTGTGACTGATTGTGGAAGAGGGAAAGGTTATTGCTTTGGATGCACAAAGGACTGCTTTGAAAACCTTAAGTGGTTAGCTTCAAAGCCTGTCTATTCTTTTAGACGATCAGTCCTTGAAAAGGAAACGGAGGAACACGATAGCAGAACTGTGGGAGCAGAATTCACATGTTAGAGAAGCCATGCTTGATAAATAAAACAAGTGTAAATAATGCAATAAGCACATAAGAGAGTTTGCCTTAGGTGCTGGAGGGCAGAAAGGAAGCCATCTCCACCTGGTAGAGGTATGGATAGTTTGTGTGGGTGTCTGGCAAGACTCCAAAATCAGAGAGGGCATGCAAAGGAACACCCCAAGCCCAAGTACAGCGAATGAGAGGAAAAACACCAAAACAAACACAGAACAGCTTGTTATGTTTACAGGATTTGCTACTGTTCAGCAAGACTGGAGTGCAAACGGTAGCTATATGTGGGAGGGCAGTGGGAGATGACATTGGAAAGTCAAGGAAGGCCACAATGCTTGTGTCTCCCAAGTTACCCCCACACAGATGACTGTCCAGGAGCACCAATTTGGTGTTTCAGCAGGGTGAATGAGTCCTTTTAGTACAAGCACCTCAGGATGGCAAGGAATGATTTTTGATCTGGAGCCAAGGGGAGGGAATTGCCTGGTACAGCAGGGTATGACAACACCTTGAAACAACTCCTGGCAGAGGAACTGGAAGAAAGACAGAAGAGGCTGAGTGAAGAGGACCTGGTAAGAGAATGGTATGGCAGGGGAAGGGAATGAGGTCCTGCTGACATTCACGACTTAACTCCAGCACAGGAAAGGAGGCCTAGAAGTTGGGCACAAGAAAGCACATGGCTGAAGGAATGCAAGCTGGAAAGGGAACAGTGAAGAACAAGGGAGAAAGAAACCTCCATGCAACAAGAATAAACAGCAAAGAGAGAGGATAAAGCAAAATGTATTAATGAAAAACACAGGGCAAAGAGATTCTGACAATCTTTAAGTATAATGTATTTTGGGTGATAGGCAGACTCAGGATGTAGGCCCTGGAAATCAGGGCTCTTTGCATTTCTCCCTTGGTGCTGGCTTAAGTTGGTCAGACCCAGACAATACACTGCTCAAGACCCCAGAAACACAGCTCTGCGGGCTTTCTCCTTCGGTTCTCATTTTATTTGAAAAAAAAAAAATGGCGGATCCATCTCTTCCCATCACCTTATTTTAAGAAAGCAGTGATTAGAAATTGCCCATGCTAGATGCTTACCTAGATTCACTATGATTTCAAATGGCAAGTGGGTGAGAGTAGAGATGAAGAGAAGGTGGGATTCTGCAGGGAATTCAGAACAGACCTGGGAGGAAGGGAAGTCAGAGTGGCTGTTATCAGGGCACATTTCCCATCAGCTGCCAGGACTCTCTGCGCAACACACAGCAGAACCACCTACCCAGGATGCTGCCAGAAGGCAGAAAACTGAAGAGAGAAGCAGCAGAAAGGACTAAGGAGTTAAAACGTCAAAGGCCACGGAATATATGGCCAAGCTATTGTCCTTGGCTCACTACTGACCTTGTCCACACATAGCTATGTGACAGACCTACCACTAAATAGTATTATCCTGATTTTAAAGCATTTCCCTAAGAAGTACGATTTTCCTCACCCACTGATGAGAGAGAGAGAGAGAGAGAGAGAGAGAGAGAGAGAGAGAGAGAGAGAGAGAGAGAGAGAGAGAGAGAGAGGGAGGGAGGGAGGGAGGGAGGGAGGGAGGGAGGGAGGGGGAGGGGGAGAGGTAGAGAGAGAGAGAGAGAGAAAAGGGCTTTAGATAATTCAAGTAACCTTTCCCAAGGTCACACATGATATGCATGCAGGCAGATAGGTATATGATGTGAATTTAAGATAAATGTTGTAGTTAAAGTATTCCAAGGTAAGTCAGCATTCCATAAAACAGGATGTTTAAAATTCTCATTGGTTCCTCCTGCCTCTTCAACCTAACTTTCAGCAGTAGAAAACCATTAAAAAAAAGCCACTTCATTCATAGACAGGAACACGTGTAACATACATGGAAATATATGTGCATTTATACACACAGACACAGAACACAATTCTAACTATGGGACTATGTAGGGACATGAGGGGAAGAAGAGAAGCAAAAAGATAGAGGGTGAATAATTTCAGAATCCATTGTGACTACATATGAAGATGACATGAGGTTTCTGAAGGAAGCTGTGGTTAGTGGTGGGTTGTGGGGGAAGGGAAGAGAAAGCAAGCAATAGATAGGGCTGTTCTGACTGGAATACAATACATGCACAACTAAAAATACCAGTGAAAACTCTTGGCGCAGTTAATAAACACTAAGATGGAAAGTAAAAGAGAGACTGTTAAGGGGTCTCAATGGGAAGGGAGGGGGCTAACAGCGGAAAAAGAGGATGAATACCGTTGAAATGGTTCCTTTCCATGTATGAAAGTAGAACAATGAAATTCCTATTTTAGTTATTTTAAGAAGTGAGGAGGGAGAGAAGAGAGGGCACTAGAGAGGACAAAATTGATCCAGATTCATTATATACAAGTGTAGAAATGCCACAGGAAAGCCCACCAATAAAATCCACCTTGTACAACTAATGTATACTAATCATTTAAAAAAGAAGATGCTTCAAGAAGTGAGCCAAATGTTCAAAAATGCGCCAGAAAAAGTTAGCCTTAAAACTCCAAAGACTAAGATAATGTATTATTAGTCACGTAGTTGGAATTAATTTGTCTTTCAAGTATAGGATTAATATTTACTTATTCATAGGGAAGAAATTTATATAGAGCCAGTGGCTGGTGGCTCATGCTTGTAATCCTAGCTACTCAGGAGGCTGAGATCTGAGGATCAAGGTTCAAAGCCAGCCCAGGCATGGAAGTCTGAGACTCTTATCTTCAATTAACCACCAGAAAACCGGAAATAGCTCTGTGGCTCAAGTGGTAGAGTGCTAGCCTTGATCTGAAGAGCTCAGGCCCAGAGTTCACACCCCACAACCGACAAAAAATTATATATATAAAATACATAATAAAGAACATATTTGGCACACAAGAAATGCTCAGTGATGGTGATAATAATAATTATCATACATGCCTATTACATTATCCTTCAGCTTTGTTCTATTGATCATTTAATACATTACTGCTCTTGATGTACACACACACATACAAACACACTCACACACATATTTTGATATTATTTTGATCCTCTTAATCTTTTTTATTTATATAGCCACAAATGTTGCAATTATTTTGGTAATTAAACTTATAAATTAATTTATAGTGTGACATGACCCCACATTCACTTAATATTTATTGAGTAAATGACTTTGAGGTGCAGTAAGTCATTACATAGTTACCATATAAGCTTAGGAAAAGCAAATTCTTGGGTTTCACATCACACTTTACTAAACTGAGGTCTGAAAACCAGCTTTCAGGAAGTACTAATTTACTGAATATTAGGAATCTTCAGCATTAGGGGAAAACCCCCATCCCCACACCCAAAACATGATGAACTAGCCAGGTGCTGGTGGCTCATGCCTGTAATCCTAGCTACTGAGGAGGCTGAGATCTGCGATGATGGTTCACAGCTGGCCCATGCAGGAAAGTCTGTGAGACTCTTATCTACAATTAACCACCATAGAAGCTGGAAATATAGCTGGGACACAAGCGGTAGAGTGCTACACTTGAGCACAAAAGCTCAGAGTCAGCCCCTAGACTCAGGACCAGCACCAAAAAAATAAAAGAACTAAGCATTATAGTAAATTATATTAATGGTCCAAATCAATGAAGTTACTGACGAGAGTCAAGCCGTGACCAATTCCCACAAGACAGGTGTTAGATGTCTGTGTTTTCTTTACAGTGTCACAAAAACCAATGTGAAAGACACTCCTGTAGTTCTAACCTTGCCTTCCCCATAATACCTACTTCCTAGTACACAGGAAGCCTGAAGCTAGGTCCCAGACACTGGCAGCATTTTAATGAAATCTGAATAATGTATGATTTCTTGCAAATGTTCTAAGGCCACAAGGGTGGCACAGGCAAGACAATAATGAATAGACGAGATTGACTTTGTTAACCCAGTAATCTGGTGACTCCTTCTCCACTCAATCCACCCACGAGCACCTCCCATTTTGGTAATAGACTAGAATATACAATGATGAATAAAACATGGACTCTGCCCAGGAGGGGTTGCAAACTGGAACAGAGGCAGAAATGAACAGCTCTTGTACTGTGTTATAGCAAAGGCTAGGGCTCTGGAAGAAACCACAGCTACACAGAGATTTTGGGAAGACTGCCCAGGCATGAAAGTATTTTAATTAAGGCAGAAGAGCTGTAAGACTAAGAGAGGGGTCAGGTAAAGAATGTAAAAAGACAGAAAGTCGGTGGGCTGAGCAGATTTGAAACCACGGAAGACTGTGAGCATTTCTGAAGAGGTCTCAACATTTGCAACATATGGGCTGTTAGATTTGTTTGGATCTTGGTGTGTAGGAGTCTCTTTTTTATTTTTGAACAACTACTATAGCTAAAACATAACCCACAATAATCAGTCTTATGCTGGAAAAAGTATGTTCCAATAATCACCATGACAACTTGAAGAAAAAAAAGAAACCACATGGAGACCAGTCTAAAACTGGGCCCTGTGACACTTGCTTTTGCATCCTGAGAACCACACATGAACACAGACCCATACTCTAACTGATCCCCCAAGGAAAACATGACATACAAGGAAGCATTTTTCCTTTGGTGAGAAGTACTCCTAGAAAACAACTTAAATACTGAATATTGGCAACCAGAGTCTTGTCAACTCAGCAGGAATGTCCTTTTAAATAGAGCAACCCACTCTGACTGCCAAGCTATGTTTTAGTCATGCTATTCTCCTACATAGTGGCAAATCCTTTGGACAACAAAGCCAGGGAAAATTTGTACAGACTGTCTGGCCTGAGAGAAAGTGAGAGCTGAATGTTAATGCCATTCCACCATTAATTTCTTTAAGACTTTGGGCAAAGTCAATTCCAAAGCCTGTTTCCTCAGCTGTGGAACAAAGCTACTAAACAATAACAATCCGCCATGACCACAGCATAGCAAGAAACCAGAAGAAAGACCACTGTAACATTAGAATTATGACAGCTACTGCCTCTGTAGATGTGTGGTTTTCAGATGTTACTTCAAAAAATGACTAATATAAGGATTTTCATTTAGAGAACCCCAGGATTATATAATACTCGGGCCATTTAGGTAGTACTTCGTAAGTACTTTTTTTTTCTCATCTGAGTTGTGACTTCTGGTTTTGTCAACACATTCCTATCAGAAGAGCTCTATATCCTTTTACATTCCGGAACTGGAGTGGACCTTTGACTATTCTGGTAAGGAAAGACAGCCAAGATCATGTTGTGTCTACCTTTTCTCTTGGAACCATACTACTAAGAAGCCACAGACAAGGAGAGATCACATCCAGGCATTTCAGTGAGCATACCTGATGTTCATGTTGTCACAACCCTAGTGCCAGATCTAAGAGTAACTGAGCCTTCAGGTGATTCTAGCACTAGCTATCCAGTTACTTATCCTCCCAATCATCAAGCCTTTCTAGACATGCTAGGGCAGGGACAAGCCATCTCAACTGTGTCCTTTCTGAATTTCTGAGCCACAGTCTACCAGCATAAGAAAATGGTATTGCACTTGATATATAAGGCCATATAGTATGAAGCTAATTGAAAGGACCTCCAGGATATTGAAACAAAAGCCATATAACGAATGATTGTTGTCCTTAATGTACTATGTTATCTCTCATCTCCTTTGCTGTCCCTTGGTTATCTCATATTGTTATAGTATCTCACTTTGTTATCTGATATATTGAATTTATTTGTATTTGGTTATTTGAAATTTGATAGGGAAGGGGGAAAACCAAGACAGGTGGGGGGTGTGGGGGGGGAGGGAAATGGGTACCAAGACATGTGAAAGGGTATCAATGTATGTGAATTAATGCACCTTCTATCTGGCAAATATCATGTAACCCTTTTACTAATTACAATAAAAAATGCAAAAAAAAGAAAATGGTATTGCAGCAATCATAATGCAATATGGGCAGTTGCTTCAATATGACTCTCTTTGCTAAACTCATAACAGGTAGATATGCTATGCTGCTAATTAAGAGTAAACACAGCCATCCACCAGTCACTATGCTTCTGTTATTACTGACAGCCTCTGCAGACCCTACGAGGCATGTGTCAGAACATGAGGCCACTCAGCTTCTATGTGGAGCTGGCAGTGAGAGCTCCCTGTGTAGGACACAGATTTTCCTCTGAAATAGGTTCTAGGTCCACTAAACATGGAGACAAATTAGTGACTAAGACAAAATCCCTTCCCCAAATCCTGCCCGATAAAATATTCATGGCAATAAAATATTCATGGCAATAAAAGTTTCAAGCCAATGCACTGGTCAGGTTCTCATTGAGAGGTATTTTAAATTTAATCTTTTGATAAACTTTCTCATGGGAAATGTACCTTGTTTCTGAGGTCCGTTAACTTGGGAGACAAGAACACTAATATATCGATAAACATCTTAAGTATAAATGGTCTAAATATACAAATTAAAAGGAAGAGATTGACACTATGAGTAAAAAAACCCACAATCCAACTACACACTTTTGACAAGAAACTCACTTCAAATGCAGTCATACATTAAAAGAAAAAAGACAGAGAATGATAGACCACGTAAACAATATAACTTATAAAGGAACTATTAAATTGCTATCACATAAGGTACACTTTAGAACAAAGAGAATTACTACAGACAAAGACAAATGTGTATCCTATAAAAATAAAAGATCATCTATGAGGAAGACAGATTGCAAATAGCTCCACAGTGAGTACCAAAGTACATAAATACACAAAATACATAAAACAAAACTTGACAGAGCTAAAAGAAATAAACAGATCCACAACTGGAAAGTTTCAACTTCTGACAGAACTGCTAGACATAAAATCAGGAACAACACAGAAGATAAAAATAATATGACCAGCCAACTGGAGGTAATCAACAATATTCTATTACAAGACAGCTTATGATACACATTTTTTCAAGCACTTTTGGAACATATACTAAGATCAACTACATCAAGGGCTATAAAATGATGCAACAAACCTTAAATTCAAATACAGTGTTTTCTGATCATATGGGAATCAACTCACAGAAAGAAAAAGAAAAAAAAAACCCTACATACTCAGAAGTTAAACAACATATCACTTAACAACCCTTATAGAAAAGAAGCAATCTTAAAGGAAAATTTAAAATTACATATAACTAAATAGGATGATAGAGAGGAGTTGGTACTATCTGGCATCGACCAAGAATCTACTTTAGACAAATCATTTGTCTGACAGGGAATACACAGGCCTTCTGCCCCCTAGTGGACTCCTAATATCGATAACAGTGTGTCACAAATGAGTCTCCTAGCACTCTGCCTGCCACGCTACACATACACACAAATCAGTTACATGAATCAGTTCTTGATTGTCTGTGTGCATGGGAAAAGACTGAAGGAAGAAATAAATGGAAAGTTTATTTCTGGGTTCAAAATCCCAGCTGGGTAATCTTAATAAAGGTGTCCAGTCTTTCTTGTCTTCTGTATCCATACTTCGAATATAAAAGTAATCCTAATGAAATAATAATGTAACAGAGCTCTCATAAGGAATGAGGTACATGCATAGCACTTAGAACAATACATGAAATATCACAAGCACTTAATACATACTAGTTGGAACATTATTTTAAGATACAGGAAAAAATAAACAGATATGTTAACTATATTTCATGATGTCTGACCAAAAGTTTAAAAAAAATCTCCATTTCAGAGATCCCATTTCTCCATCACAGGTATGAGCTTGTGCCCTCTTTGCCCTAAAGACAGTCTTCCTCTGGATGTGATGATTTATTTTAAGCAGAAATTCACAACTGTAGCTGCCCATTGGAATCACCTAGGAGCTTTAAAACCATTGGTGGTCTCATTCCATTCACACCAATTTTGATTTAAGTATTTCATACTATGCCCTCGGTTCCCCTAAGATGTTGTAATGTGCAGCCAAGGTTGGAAGACGTTGCACAGGGGACTATTTCAATGGTCCCATACTTTAACATTTTCCATATGAAAAGTGAGTTATCCCCCCACCCCCACTGCCTCTCAGTCTCAAGACATTGCTACTTACCCAGGAACATATTGCTTCTCTTCAAAGCAAATCTAAAAGTGAAGTAATGATACAAATAATGCCTCCCCCTCTCTGAAGCTGAATTGCTCTATTCCTATAGAGTCATCGCTAAAGAAAAGTTAATGTTGCAGAGCTCTGATGTGACTGAGATTATTTATCCTGTGAAGGCTCATATTCATATCAAACAAGAGTGAACAACACTGGCATCAAGATGTGTTTTCAGACTTATGTGCTTGTTATTCTCCTTAAATGAATCTCTAAGTGCATTCCACATCTTTCCCTTGCATGGAACAATAATGGTCTCAGGAGGCCCTGTGTAGAAAAAAATCCTTGTCATTTTATGCTATTAACGTTCAGACAGTGGAAATTTCTATGAGAAGAACCTGGAGAGGAAACCCTGGGAAGTCTCGAGTGTCTAGTGAAGGGCTTATTTGATGGTGCTAGAGATGTGGAATGGAAAATCCATGCCTCCAAGGGTAGAGTATTAATGACTGCTGTGAGGAGATGTCTGTCATGATGTGAAGAAATGGAAACAGAAAAAAAAACCACAAGGAAATATGACACTTGGGGGCAGAGATCTACTCGTATAAAATTGTCTTCTGAGTTTCAGGACCCTGTCTGACAGTTACAGCTGTCCCACAACAAAGACAATGACACTTAGCCACAACTCAAAAGAAAAAGAACCCCTCAGATTCTGTCCCTCCTTTAATGAGAGCTTGATCTCTGGGACAAACCTGGGGGAGGTTTGTCCACAATTGGAAAAGTTAGCCCATGCTGAGAAAGCAGCTTATCAAAGTACCACCTAGGCATCCGTAGTCCTGCAGACCTGCAAGTGGGCCTCGAGTTCCATCACAAATAATCACCAGATACAGCTCAACTTTAGCCTTCTCCTTCTATTATTGTATTGTAAAACATGAATGCCACTTCATTATTTTTCTGATTAAGTCTGTCTCATGTTCACTCATGCTTCCTATGTTCTGAGTATAGTATCGGAGGCTTATAAAAGTCCTAATGTCACAAAAAAGGTGTTAAAATTAGTATTCTAACCAAGACAAAGTGATGCTCATGTACCTGCAGATATGCAAGTCCTAGACTACTGGTATCCCTCACCAAGTTTATTTTTCAAGCTGTGAGGTTTAACATGGACCTAAAAATGAGAGCCACATTTCTATCTTGGGTACAGAAAAGATCTCACTCAATGGATACTATGAAAGATGGTCTTCAGGAGAAAATTGTACCCCTTCTCCCCCACATTGAGAGAAGAACTAAAGAGCCAGTTAACAGCTCTTTGTAGAGTACAGACCTAAGAAGAGCTTTGCTCAATACAGTGAGCTTACTTTCTTAGATCTGAATTCAAATAACTCAAACTATGCATATTTCAATTGCTCATATACCTAACTCTCAGTAGGAGTCCAGTAATGAACCTTCTACAAATGTAACCCAGAGCACTGAACTTCAAGCATGAGGGAAATCTAATTCTCTGAGGTTCAGGGGTCTGCAGCATGGCACATTGAGGCTGTAAAACATATATTTAGAAATGGGGGCTTGCTCTCTTCATTGCACATTCCCACAAGGTTTACTTCAGAAATGCATTCTTTGAGACGAGAATCCACAGCAAAAACAACAGGGGAGCAAAAGAAGGATTTCTATGTTCCCAGTAAGTGGTCACTCTAACTTTGTCTTGCTCTGTGGCTTCAAGCAAGATCAGCACAGCAACCTCCCTTATGCTCTGCAGGGCTAGGACTCCTGCTTGGGGAAGGAATTCTGGGTCAAGCACTTACTGAGCACTTGATTTGCATCGTGTCATTTGCCTGTCCAAGTACCTGTTTTCCATCGCTGCAAATATCTCATTGAATTTCTTTTCCCAAATCCTAAAGGCTGTGATTAATCGGACAATACCCTCATGATGAGACCAGCTCTCTCGTATAGCTAATAAAATGACATTCTTTTCAATTGTGTCTTATTTTTATCCAACCTCATTGGCCAGTGCAGGAGCCCACTAGGTGCCTTTCTGTTTCTTGAATGTCTCATGCCTATCCACCCTCCTGCTCTGGTGTCAGCCTTATGGTCCACACCTCACTCATCTCTGGCGTATTTTTACCTTCATGAGTCGACTGATGTTTTGTTTTCCCAGCTGTAATGGGAATCCCATCTTATTTAAAAATCTATTTTGTACTGGGAACTGGTGGCTCATTTCTGTAATATTAGATACTCTGGAAGCTGAGATCTAAGGATAACGGTTTGAAGCCAATTGTGGCAGAAAAAACAAAAATCTGAGAAACTTTTATCTCCAATTACCTAGCAAAGAGCCAGAAGTACAGAGGGTTCAGCTCCCAGTGCATAAACCCCTCCCCCTACACCATACAAAATAAACTATATCATCTAAGACCTGACAAATGGATAGGGAGAGCCGGAACTCAATAGACATCTATAGACAGGTGGACCTTAATGGAATATTCAAGTCATTGGGCTCTAGATAACCAATCCTATCCAAAGTCTTCATCAAAGGTGACAACACTCCTCTGAATCCCAAATCATAGCATAGTACACGTCCTGAGAGCCTTACAACAACTCCAAGGAAAGAGGCCCACACAAGGGGCAAGCATATACCGCACAGCTCAAAGTTTATAGTCAAAGATGTCCTCAACCCTAGATTCCCAGTGCTCAGCCCTGGAGCTGGAACACAGACAGCACAGACAACTGGCCATGTGAACTCACACCGCACCATGTCCCCTGCACAGTGATTCAGGGTCCAAGTTCACAGTGGGTCCACTCCCGTTTTAGACGCACAGCGAGAAACTACAGAGCTGCCTGAGTAAAGCAGTATTTTCTCTTCCTCGGGAACTTCTCAACATCCTTGTAAGTACTTAGCATAAATTTTCCAAGATTTCGAAATGCTGGCAGGAGTGAAGGGATCTTTTCATGTATACTACAACAGCTGGAGATATAGGCTAACAAATGCATGTATCCGCATGTGAGCTCTTCTCAACAACTGAATATCTTATGTCTCTTTCATGAATCACACACACACACACACACACACACACACACACACACACACACACACACACACACAGAATAGCAATTTTGTGGCTCTACTTCTTTCCTTCATTGGTAAGCAGCTGCCTCATTAGTATTAAATGGAACTTTCTGTGGTGATGGAGAGAGATGTTCTCAGTCTGTTCTTTCCCGATGACGGCTGGAAACAGGAAATGGGGCTTAGTTTATACTGAAGACCTAAATTTTTCATTGTATGTGATTTTAATTAGCTTTTATTATAAACACACGTGATGAGAGGTACCCTCTTAGGTTATACAGTTTACACATGAGGACCATATCCTCTCCCTCCTTCCTTTCCTTATCCCACGGCAATCCACACCACTAAAGATAGCCTTACTATTCCAGGTCATTGAATGGATGGCCTTTCCTCAGAATCCAGGGCAAAGGCCCAGTCGGAATTTCCATCTAAAATTGCCTTGTTCCTTAAGGTGTTCAAGTCTCCTTCTTTTCTGCCTCCCTCTCAGTCCCTTTCACAGGCACCTTTGTCTCTGCCTGTTACTTAGTTGTATGTCTCCTCGGAGTTCTCTTTTCAGCCAGAGTCTCATGGTGAGCATACCCAGAGAATCTCACTCATCCCTGTAATTTAAAACTACATCCAATGCCCCGCTAATGCCAATGCTCTAGAAATCGAGCACTTGAGTAGCAAACTCATTTTTCAACTATCTTGGACACCTCCCTTGTGTGTGTTCCCCACAAAATCAACATCGCCTCCCAGGGCGTATCATCTCCCACTGTATAGCTAGCTCACTCTCTCCTGAGAAACCATAAATTGCATATTGGCTGCCCAAGCCTTTCCCTCTCCATTGCATGTTCAGCACACAAAGGGATCTTTATGTAAGTGCCTAGTATTGTTTCTATGTGATCACCATCAGGTTCTATGGATTCTGTTCCCTCAGAATCTCTGAATCATCTTATCTTCTCCCTAATTCTGCCATGGCAGCTTAGACGGGTAGTCTCTCAGCTTGGGGGCACCACAGTAGTGTTCAATAGAACCTTCAATTCCCTGTCCACAGGGAATCACTAAATACCAATATTGCTAAATACTATTTTGCTAATACCATGTTTCTCTTAATCCTCTTCAGGGCTTTCCTGGTATCTTATGAGAACGCCCAGAGTACACAAACAGTATACAAATTGTTCTATCCAGTGCCAATTTTACCTCTGGCTTCATCATAGCACATTCAGACCTCAACTCCAAAGCTTCTGTCAAAATAGATTCCAGCTCCATGAATTCCCCAAGCTCTGCCTCCCTCTGTTGTGCATAACCACAATTCCACTCCATTCCTAGTTCACCTTTATCCTTATGCTCAGCTCCCATCTGTCCCTCAGGATTCAGCTCAGAATATCTTCCTCTTGAAATCAAACATTTCCATGCCATGGGAGAATATGTTTTATGGTTCAGAGTAAAAAAAGCTGCTAGGATGGACCCCAATCAAATATGCATGTGTTCTTGGAAGAGGAGGAACTGTGGACACGTAGGAGAGGTACTAAGGATGTCCACCCCTAGAGAAAGGACATAGCAGGAAGATGGCTATCTGCAGGCAAAGAGAAAAGTTTCAAGACATGTGAAAGGATATCAATGTATGGGAATTAATGCACCATTTATCTGGCAAATATCATGTAACCCTTCTATTAATTACAATAAAAAATATATAAAAAAAAGAAAAAGAAAATCAGGCCTGCAGACACCTTGACCTTAGATTTTTTTTTATCTGTTAAAGTCATATATTTATTCTCTTCCATTGACAATATTGAAACATCATTCTTTAATACCTGGATTTTTATAGAAATTTATAGGAGGAGAAAAAGGCAAGCAGTAAATAATAAACATCTAATGTAGGGAAATAATAAAAATGTTATGAATATGATTAATGCATAAAAACAATTATGATATGATAAAGGCCTATTATCAAAACATGCATACATTTAGCTAAAATTGAGAACTTTGGACTAATTTCTGTACAATATTGATAACCCTATTATACAGGTTCCAAAGTTATGTCTACTAAGTGAACATCATTCTGGCAGGTGAAGTTAGGGAGAAATTCTGATGTATTATACATACATATATAAATATATGTATGTATGTGTGTATGTGCATATATATATAATAGATGATCACTTTTTCTAGGAAAACAATCTTTATAAATTTAAGATATTGAAAAAGATATATAATCGATATTTTTTTGGCCAGTACTCAGGGCCTGAGTACTGTCCTTGGGCTTTCTTCAAGGCTAGCACTCTACACTTGAGCCACAGTACCACTTCCCGTTTTTTCTATGTATGTGGTACCAAGGAATCGAACCCATTGACCTTAGATTTTTTAGGAGCTAAAAAAATGAGAAAATAATTCTTTGTTGTTTCTGCCATTGCTATGACAAGTCTAGAATATGAATAAAATAACTGCCATCAGTTATTGAAGGTCTCCAGAACACATTGTGTATGGCTACATAAATGTTCATATAACACCACACACACACACACACACACACACACACACACACACACACGCTTCCCATCTCAGTGAATTAGTGTGCTCATTTAATTGATCAGGTTGAAATTCCTCAAGTCTGAGCTAATTCAATGGCCATTATTTTTCCTCTTCTACCCAGAACCTTCTTGAAGACACACAGATGGCTTACTACTTTAATTTTCACTGCTCAGCTATCATCTCAGTGAAATCCAGTTTGAACATCTCATTTAAGACTGTAACATTCTCCCAGAAGTCTCCTCCCTGAAACCTCTCTATTTGTTCTTTTCAAAAGGAATTGTCTCTCCTTGAGCTATAACTTACTTTCTCAGGTCTGCATTAAATGCTTCTCCCAACTAGGGCATCAGCCTTACAAGAAGGATTTTTCTCTGGATTTTACACTGGCTCTCTGGTGACTGGAGCAGTATCTAGCACACAGTAGGTTTTCAGTAACTGTAGAAAAAGAATGGTGCTTGAAACACAAGGCACTGGTGGCTCACACCTGTAATCGTAACTAGTCAAGAGGCTGATATCTGAGGATCGAGGTTCAAAGCCAGTCTGGGCATGAAACTCCATGAGTCTCTTATCTCCAATTAACCACTGGAATACCAGAAGTGGGCACTGTGGCTCAAGTGGTAGAGTGCTAGCCTTGGGCTGAAGAGCTCAGAGACAGCAGCCAGGCCCAGAATTCAGGCTCTATGAGAGACAAAAAAAAATGGTGCTTGTAAATGCTATGTAGGACTTCATGCCTGTTTGGAAGGATGTCAGAGGATATACCCTCTAAGGGAGCCAATGCAAAGGGAAGTCTTGTACCCATTAGTTTTGGAGAAAGAAAGTTAACCTACATTCAGGTGCCAACTTAAGCTTTTATCCAACACTTTCCTTTTGAAGAATCACCTCAATTTTCCCTCCAATTGACAGTTCTAAAGAGCTTCAATTTTATTCCTGAAAGCTTTAACTTTCACATTTACTCAGACTTTGCTCCAGAGACTCATCTATCATGTTAATATCCTAAAGGACAGCATTGCTTTTTAAAGGTAAACAATTTTACAACAACCAGTATCCAGCAGTAGTTCTGGCAACTGGAAAGGGAAGGACATGTTTCTGATACTATTACTCTTCTTGATCAAATCTACTCCAGATTAAAAATGGCTCTGGACGGCCCATGACCATGAGAAGGAGATCTCTGGACACAGCTCATAAAGGAGGAACGGCAATGATATGTCAAGGCCATGGCTGAGCCTCTCCATGGAGTATAATGACTAAGACATCTGAGTTCTGGGCCAGAGCTACTGAAACCTAATAGCAATTAACATGATGAGTGGAAAGTCAGTAAGAATCATGGGTAAAATTCCAGAAGAGAAAAGCAGTCAGAATTTGAAAGGCCAACTGTTGATCAATTCCAATAAGTTAAGAAGCCAGAGCCCTAAGTGGTCTGCCTGCAGTGGCAGCTAAGGCACCTGGCACTTGCAGTAGTTCTCAGCAGAGAATATGCCAACAGGGCATCTTTCCTGTGCCACCATGACCCAATGGGGATCCTAATTAAAAACAGCACTGGGATCATGAAATCATTGAGCTCTCTAGTTAATGAAAGCTTAGAGTTGGAGAATAGTCAGCAGTCCAAGAGATGAGATGACAAAACACAATCACACATTGCAATAAATGCTGAAATAAACATGAACAAATAATGGCACTTGTCCTAAATCCCAAACAAAATCTATTGCCTTGTGGCATTAGAAACTTTATGTACCAAAATAAGATTAATATATTGCAGACTTTCCAATAAAACCATGAATAAATGTAATATTAATGGTAACATGAGCCATCAGTTAGATTGGACCTAACTTGTTCACTGAACAATATTTTTATTTGTATTAAATGGTATTTTGGAGATAAATTCAGAAAGGGAAATGAGCGGACCATTAGTTAATGGAGTCTATTGAAAATAAACTATAAATCAGGAGAATGTGAAGAGCCAGGAAAGAAATTTAAAGAGTTTCTGGGCTATGAAAATGCTTTTCCCCAGACTTGCAAAGAGCCTATACACCCTGAATATATGCATAAAAAGGGTCAGTGGAGGCTCGAACGCAGGCATTCTGACTCTAAACCTAACTGAAGAGTTTAAGCAGTAGCAAGATGAGATGGCCCATTACATTTTTCCTGCCCCCAGTGACAGCAGAATTAGTTTTCATTTCACACTGAGCCAGGATTCTTGAAAATCCCTTCAATGCAGCTATGATTCTGCAAGGAAATCCAAGAAGGAAAAGCAGAAGATGTGTTTTCAACAGGCAGAAGATGGTGCTGAGAATTGGAAAGGCTGTGCCACCTAAGAAGTGTTCATAGCAGTATGAGCCTGCATGGCTCCATCTTTGGAAAGGAGAGAGGACTGGAGAGCAAACAAAGTGAGAGAAGCATGATGATTACAAAATAGAAGCATCAAGCCTACAGTTAAATTTGCTTTCTGCTTGAAAGTGGATGTCAAGACCTGGAAGAACACACTTGTCCTTTAAAATCAGCACCAGAAAACATTTCTTGAACATCACCACAGTTAAATTTATTTGTCTAGATTCTGTCTGGTCTTGATCTTAATGGGAAATTCAAATAAACAAAACTTACATTTTATTATAATTAATAGAGGGATTACAGTTATATTTACCAGATAGAAGGAGCATTACTTCACACCCCTTCTCATGTTTTTGTCCCTATTTCCCTCCCTCCACCCCTCCCCTCATCTTGTTTCTCCCCTTCCCTTTCCAATTTCAAATAAATGTATATACAATATACTGTAACAATATGAGAATAACCAAGGGACAAGAAAAGAGATGAGGGATAACATAGTACATTAAGAACAACATTCACTAATTACATAGCTCTTGTTTCCATATCCTATATTTTTTAAGGCGAATCCTTCCTTTGTGGTTGGATAACTGGATTTCGACCTGCTATAATGCTTTTGTACATGTTTTCCAGCTCTGTGTATTCTTACCAAAATCTCCTTCCCCTTCCTGGATGGCAAGACAGAAGTAAATTTCTGTTTCCAAGCTCAGAAAATGGCCAATTGGCTGTGTGTACCACATAGGCTAGGTGCCTTCACTAGACATCTGTTCTCTTGATGTCTCTCCCACCCAAACACCTCTAACTTCTGGGGATGGGAGGAGAAGAACGAGCAGCATTCTGAAGCCAGTCCTGATCAGTGAACCTATTCTTCCCTCTGACTTCCCAGTCCCTTTGGAGCTGAGAAGTAGCACAGAGCATGATACTAATTGAGGCGTTCTAAATATATGAAGTGACGAGACAGCCTGGGCCACAGATGGATGGTAGCATAGGACAGGCTGCAAGTTTTCACAAACCAACATATTTGGGAGAAAAAGAGAAAAGAAAGACAGGCTACAAAAATAAAACAGAAATGCGTTGTTGACAGTAGGGTCTTTTTTGGAAAGGTAAGAAGAGGAGTTCTGTTCTCTTTTCTCCTTCCAATTGAAGTTTTCATTTCAGTACATGAGTACTGAAAAAGGCTCCAAGAAAGCATCACCGGACACCACAAGAAAAGAGACTCCCACAGAGAACACGAGATGCTGATTCTGCCAAACTGATGTTTATGAGACGCAGGGATACAGAGCCAATGTTGTGGGCAGGGACAACTGGTAAACCGCCTTGCTTTGGCCTGCATGTTGAAGGTTCTGTCCAATAGAGTTTGGGATAAAGTGACGCTCTGTTCAAATTTACAGGCTGAGTGTCTCACTTTCTTATAACGCAGTATCGGTATTTAGGCTAAAGACTGGCTAAGACTGAGTAGTGACTTGTAATTTTGCTTTTCTGTACAGTAAGAATGCTGCAGGATATATACTCTGTTTGTCCCAACTGCCTCAATCTGTCATGTTCAGAGTCAATTTTTTTTTCTATTTAGTCATGGAAATAAAATTAGAGAATTTTTATCTTATTATACAATCTAAAGATGACATATTTTCACAGAAAACACAGGCATCTTTGTAATCTTGCCACATAGAAAAAAAACTAGACAAGAGACATGGCTTAAGTAGTAGAGTACTAACAGTGAGTAGAAAAGGCCAACTGAGAGCATGAGGTTCTGAGCTCAAGTCCAGGTACCAGCACACATGCACATGTATGCCACACACATAGGCACACTCACCCATGTAACTTATACATTTTGATATTATTTTGATCTTCTCAATGTTTTTTTTTTTTGACAGTCCTGGGCTTGAGCTCAGGGCCTGAGCACTGTCCTTGGACTTTTTCAAGGCTAGAGCTCTACCACTTGAGCCTCAGCACCACTTCCAGCTTTTTTCTATGTATGTGGTACCGAGGAATCGAACCCGGGTCTTCATGCATGCTAGGCAAGCACTTTAACCACTAGGCCAAACTCCCGGCCCCAATGTTTTTTTTTTTTTATATAGCTACCAACTTTGTAATTATTTTGGTAATTAAAATTACAATGTCACTCACAATGAGACACGGCCCCACATTTACTTAATATTTATTGAATAAGTGATTTTTGAGATGCAATATCTCATTGCATAAAAACTGTATAATTTTACCAGTCTCCTATTATTAAACATTTGGGTAGTTTCTAATTATGATGAACATTTTTTCATATAAATATTCATGGACATTTCTGAGAATAAGCTTTCAGCAATGAAAATGCTGGGAAAAGTTATGAATATTTTGAAAGCTCCTGGTATAAATTACAGATGAATCCATTTATACTTCCTTTTTGTTTTGTTTTGTTTGCCAGTCTGGCCTTGGGCTCAGGGCCTGCGCACTGTCTGTGGGTTTTCTCAAAACTGCAGCTCTACCACTTGAGCCAGAGTAACACTTCTGGCTTTTTCTATGAAAGTGGTACCAGGAAATCAAACCCTGGTTTTTGTGCCTGCTAGGCAAGCAGTCTACCACTTGGCCAAACTCCTGGCCCCTTCATTCTATCATGAAATGCAAACTCATTCTCACTAATACCTCATTCTGTTATTGTTTTAAATGGTGGAAATTTAATACTTAACCTTTGTTTTAATTTTTACTTAAAACTCCAATATGAAAAGTTGAACACAGTATTTATTTTGACTTCATGTTTATATCAGATACCTGAATCTTATCTTTTTAGCCTGTTCATTTCTTTCCCCTATTTGCTTTTCATGATATTTATCTTGGTTTTAATTTAACCAAAAGATGTATCCTGTGTATGATACAAGTATATCAAACAAAATGAGGTCTTGTTACATTTCACCCTTGGCCCTTCTGTGTTGATCAATAAGTCACAAAGCATAAAACTGACTCAATAATTTTGGTAGATAATTGAAGGATACCAAGGCATACTTTTACATTCCATATACTTCATATGAGGCCACCGAATCTGACATTTTTCATGAATTCCATGGAAAGGTAGTTTGTGGATAGAGGTTACAGAGATTAATGATTCCATTAAACATGGAAGAAAGGCCAGAGTATATTCTATACTATTCATAAACTCTACTCACTGACCATAATCATATCCACAATTTAAAGAGCTCTAGCCTCAGACTTGAAAAACATGAATACTGTATTTACTCTGTAGTCTTACGTTGGCAACTGATGGCAATCTTTTAGAAAATATCTAAAAATTTATAGGCCGTAGGAACAAAACACTAAATCTATGAGAACTCTGAAAGCTCCTTTTACAGAGGAGCACTGATCCATTGAGACAGCACAGAGCTTGAATTCTAGGGCTAACTGATGTACCCTCAGACTCTGCCTGGAATATTGTAGAATACAGCAGATGTTTGTTGAGTAATTATTCCACAGTAGAAAATGCTGAATCTTCAAGTTCCAGCACGTTATCCCTCCTGTCCTGATTCAGACTGTCTTTGCTACTTATCTCCTAGTTTCTATTCTAAACCCAAGGCTGTCTCCATGCCTGACCACTGAAGTCTATATAATCTATACTGTTGAGCTAGCCTGCCTACTGATGCCAATTCTTACCCATATTGGACCTAATGCTCCCATCTGACTTGGCTTTTGCCCTGAAGGCTTTCATAGCAATGGCGCAGTCCACTTCAATGCCATCTGGAGGCCCAGCTGTGTTTTGGTTTTAAAGCTGTTCCCTCTCATCAGCCCAACTCCTCGTCCTCCGTGCCCACAGCCACCAACCCAACAACAGCATGCATGCTTTCACTTACAATTCTGAAATATTTGGCCTCCAACAAGTGATAACATATTGGGAAAGTTATTGCCAAGTTGGAAATTCATCTTTGTGAGAGTCAGCTGTGTATGATAAACAGGTTTGTCATACTTGGTTAATCCTGCTGTAAAATTAAGATTTGGGTCTTTCTTCCTGTAGCCACTGCCCAACCTTCCCAATGTCTAGCCACAAACATATCTTCCAGGTAATTTAGTGCTTATGCAAGTAGGCAAGAGATTTGGTATCAGTAAATACCATAGCTGCCTTAAACTCTTTCTAGAAAAAGCCATCATACCAATACATTCATTAGCTTGAGAAATATTTATGCAATTCCTAGGATACATTGGTTAAATATAAAGAATAATAATCTCCTGAGCCTCACACCCACTCTGTTACCCATCTAGGAGTCCTTTGGACCCCTCAAAGTTTTTTTTTAACTTTTAAATGAATCTCCAAGCCTCTACTCTTTTACTTTTCTCTTTTCTTGAGGATAGAGATTGAATCTTTTTTTAATTTTAATCAATTAATTTTCTGAGATAGAACTGATACACATTTTACTATTTAAAGTATGTGAGCTGACTTCTTTAGAATCATGTGCCCATCACCATCCTCTAATTTTAGAGCACTTCTTATCCTCTCAAAGAAACTCTATGTCCATTACCAAGTAGTCCTGTCCATACTCTGGAGTTCTATTAGTCACCAATTGACTCTGTCCCTCTCAAATTACAGTATGTGGCCTTTTATGCCTAGTTTCTTCCAATTAACAGAATACTTTTCAAGGAGCATTCATGTTACACCAAACATCAATCAATTATTTCTAGGGTTGCATGATTTTCTGTTGGCCTGTATGCATTTGCCATATTTGATCAGTTACTCACTAATGGGTACCTGTTTGATTTATCCTATGAATTGTGCTACTATGGACATTTGGGCACAGGTAAAAACTTGAGTACGTGTTTTCATTTGTCATGGTGTATACCTACTGGAAGTGTTGAGCTGCATAATTGTCCTACCTTTAGCACTTTAAAGAACAGACATACAGTTTTCTAAACCTCTCTCTACTTTAACCCACTCAAATACACCTTCTATCTTCTTATCACAGTGATAGCAAATCTGATAGAACATTTACATAGGCTCATATTTCTACATGGCCTGTAAAATAAAGCCAAAATACTCAAACAGCATATAAACCCTTAAAACAAGATTCCAACTCTTGTCCCCAAAGATTCCATATCCAGGTTCTGTGAGCCCCAGCCAGCAGAGCTGGACGTTGGCAAACAGATGGGAACTGCATAGTTGCTCTTTCAGCTCCATTGTCCCTTATTCTTTTTCCCTTCTCAGCTTTGGCAGCAGGGAGTTACCAGGACCCAGAGCAAAATAAAAATGTGTGTCCTCTAGTCAAACATGATCAGGAGTGGCAGAGCATTGATTCTTGCATGGGCTGGGATGGTAGCTCAAATCTGCAGTACCAGTTACTTGAAAGTCAGAGACTAGAAGCAAGATCTCATCTCAAACAATAACCTGGCACAAGTGAATGACTGTACTCTCAGCTATGTGAGGATGGGCATACCTAGGATTCTGGCCTGAGGCTGATGTTGGTCAAAAATGGTCAAGACCTTCCTTTAATGATAAATAAAGGAAAATAGAGCTTAGCAAGATAAGTCTCTAAGTTCAAACCCCAGTAATTCCGGACAAAAAAATCCTCACAAAATAAGCAAAAATTAATAATAATAAGAGATGAACCCTTATATAATACTGAACTTTGGAGGGGCTCAGTCAAACCATAGTTTCTTCAAAGCTTTCACTGTCTAGCAGATTGTGGCTTGGCTGTGTCTCACCCTGAAATTGAGTGTTTGTCCTAGGACCCTGCTGGCCATACTATTGACTCTCAGGACCTGTGAAGGGGGGAGGGAGAGGGATGAGGAGGAGAAGGAGGAGGAAGAGGAGCATAGGATGGTGACAGAGCAGAGTGTGACACCATGGAGACAGCAGACACTAACAGCTCTCAGAGGAATCCTGCCATCAGATGCTTGGCATGCAGAAGGGGAAGAGTTCAGAAAGCTAAATCTGTGTATGGAATGATGTCAAACGCGTGCCCAAATGCTCTCCTGAAAAACACAAAATCCAGGCCAAATGGTGTGTCATCGAGTTTCCAGAGCTAGTGTGTATATCCTCTACTGAAGGAAGAACTCAAGTGCATGCATCAAGAAGAGAGTTCTGTGTACTTGTGAAGGGGTAAACAGCGGGATGTCCCAAGGCCAGGACCTGATCATACTCCATTTTCTCTGCTCTTCCAGATGGCTGTCAAAGATGAATGCAATTATGAAAGAATCCAATACCAACAGCAGAGCCACACTGGCAGATTCGCTCCCTGGCTTTTAGAGACAAGTACTTAAATCATGTAGATGGTAAATTAGAGGTGGATTTCTCCCTCTATCAACTTTGCAGAAGTGTTGGCACCCACCACAGTCAGATCAGACTTCACAAGTCATCTCTGTGAATCTCTCCTGTTACAGAAGAGGTGCCAACCTACCTACCAAAAGGCAGATGGCTCCTACTGGGTCACACTGAAGAGTGGACAGTGAGGCATTGCTTAGAGATGGTGGCTTAGCAAAAGAGAGGCTGGAATCAGAGGCTGGGAGGAGCCATAAACGGTGTATATATCAAGTGCCTTACCAATTGTGGAGTGAGTGGCATCTAAAGGAACTTAAGTGTCCCATATTAACGTCACCAACTTCACAGTTAGCGTTAAGCTGTATATTGTCATCTTGCCACATCTTAAGGCCTTTTGTTATTATTGTTTCTTTCCTTTCTTTTGAGGTAGAGTACTGTTATAGATCCCAAATCGGCCTTATATCTTCTGTAGAGCCTAGGATGTTCTCAAATTCATGATCCTCCTACCTCAGCTTTCTGAGTTCTGGGATTATAGGCATACACCAACAAGACTGGCTTCATTATTTCTTTAAGCACAAAGAATCACCATCTTTACCACATTAGTTTAAGGTACAGCAAATCTATTGTCTTCATTCAGAATGTGTAGAACACCCCTGCTTATTATTCTAAATTATTTTAATGAGATAGTTTATCTATATAAGGTACTTAACACTTGCCCTAACTCCTCCTGGAGGAATGGTGTCAAATTGGGCCTTTTTCATTCACTACTTTCACCTTACCAAGGTGGGGACTGCCAACCAACAAGCCAACAGTGTAATTCATCCAGCCATATGCCTCTCTGACAAAAGAATCACACTTTAATAATCTCAGGGTTTTGTGTTTGTGAGGCAGGTGCTCTACCACTTTAGCGATGCCTCCTGCAAGTTTAGATTTAGCTATTTTTTCAACTTAGGTCTTATACTTTTGTGCAAGGTTTTCTCTGACCAATATCCTCCAATAGGCTCCTATGATTTGGGGATTATAGGCAGATACAGGATCTCACTATTGCCCTACCTGTCCCTGAATCCTAATTTTCCTCGTACCTGAGCTTACAGTCATAAGCCACTACCCTCAGCCAATGACAGAATTCTTATAGTAACAAGAATGTCATTTGTTTTCTGACACATCACTGTTTTCCAAGCTCCTCATTTTATTGAATTTAGTTCTATTTCCCTGCCTCCAAAAATCCCTTCCTATCCATGGATAAGAAGTTAAAAATTCAATCATGATCAATGGTGTATAAACATGTTCGAAATGCCTTGTCTTTATTTACCTGTCCTGTGAGAGCACAGGATTCAGTGTATGTAGGTCTGGAAGATGCAGCCATGTGCAACCCGTGAAAGCAACATGGGGTAAAATCACAAACGTAAAGCCAGTGCCATAGCAGAGCAAATCAACTAGGGACAAAGCACAGTATCACTGCTGATTGAGAGCAATGAGCCTTATGTAACAAGGCATTGTACACAGGGAAGTGCAAAGCCCAAGGCAGCTTGACAATAACAAGGGCAAACATGTGAAAAGGCAAGCAAGGATTGATTTGTAATCAAGTGCTCTTTCCAATTCTTTTCTATCAGAGCAGCTCTCTTAACCTACTCCAGGGAGAGAGGCAGACAATTGGGAAGTTTTTTTTTTTTTAAATATGTTTAGTGATCATCCCTGAGGGTCAACTAGGAAGATAAAACATGTGGAAATTCGTCATGCAAAGTAAATCACCATAAAGTCTGATACCACCTCATCATTACAATTTGACATCTTAATGCTTACCATGCAAGAATACTACACAAGTTATGGCTGAAGGTTGCGCATATATTTTTTTTAAATCTCGTGCAAAATGAGTATAAAAAATTCGCACACTGAAATGATTTCTTTACCTGGCTCCTGGTGATGAAAAAGTAGTGCTACATTAAAATTGCATAAATTTGTAGATTCCCATGTAAAGTGGAAAAATCCCAAGCCAAGACAGTGCCCAAGAAAACAGGCTTCAAGAGCAGCCAGAGGGGTTATGTTGAGGGAAAAAAAAATCTTTCTGAAAGACCGTGGGTCAGTTTCATAACAAAGGGGGAAGTGGGCTGGGTGAAGTTCATTCTGCCCTTAAATCAGGAATGGAGAGAGTGTCTTTGAAGGTATCAAATTATTAGCTGAAGTTGGGCGTGGTGGCATAAGCCTGTGATCCCAGCTGACACTCAGATAGGCCAGCCCAGAGAAGAGCAGCAGGGAGATCCCATCCCTAAAACAAAATTAAAACCCAGTGTTAAGGGAGAGGTTGGGTTAGGAGGGAGGCAGGAGAATGAAGAAAGGGGAGAAATTGATGTAGATGTATTATACTTACAAACTGACATATCGAATGATAACCCCTTTGTACAACTACTCACAGAAAATAAAACTACAACTGATAAAAAGCACAATGTCTGTGAGCATACCTTGAGTGGTGGAGAGCTTGCCTAACATATACAAGGCTATAGGTTCAGTTCTCATCACTGAAAAAAAAATACTAGTTGATTTTTCTGAATCAGTAATGATATGTAGTTTAATGAAAAAATAATGAGTTTTCTACAAGAAAAAAATCAGAAAGCCACCATGTCAGGCTGTCTAGTGCCCAATCTTTCTATTTCCATGTGATCTGACAATCTGTACAATACAACGCTGTGACGCCCTGGAGAAAGACTTGCTGGTTAAAATCCTGGATTTGGGTTGAATGCTGTGGTGATTGTAATCCAAGCTATTTAGAAGGAAGGGCTCATGATTAGAGGCCAGCCTCAGAAAACAGTTAGCAAGATTCATGCCAACCAATAAGCTGAGAGCATGGTATAACACACCTGCCATCCCTACAGTGCAGGAGACATAAATACAAGGATTTTGGTCCAGTCTTGTAAAAATCCAAGACCTGACTGGAAAATTAAGAACAAACATATACGTGGAGACATGGTTCAAGTGGTGCAAGATATGCCCAGCAAGCAGCAGGTCCTGAGTTCAAACCTCAGTATCACAATCAATCAATCAATCAATCAATCCTGCTTCTGCCACTAGCTAGCCAGGCAACTTCAGGTTTTTAATAAATTTATAGCACCAAATCATCATCCCTTGGGGAATCATACTGAGGGAGAACTGAGTTGAAGTTTTTCGAGCAGGCCTTTCTGCCTGGTCATTGGTAAACACTCTATGAGCTCCTTTCCAGTTCTGACAGCCAGTTCCGTTCCTAAGAATCCCTGGGAGAAGAGACAGAATGAAAATTGCCTTTCCTATTCTACTGAGATTTCAAAGTGTTATGTATTTTGTTTTATGTCTGTCTGTCTGTCTGCATTCATTTATTGTGCCAGTCTTGGGGCTCAACCTCAGGGCCTGGGCTTTTTGTGTTTAACAGTCTACCACTTGTGTGACAGCTTTACTTTGGTAGTTACTTAGAGATGAGTTGCGATGCCCAGATCTCAGCTTCCCCGAGTGGCTGGAATTACAGGCATGAACCACAAAGGGTCAGCCTCCTTCTTTTAATATGGGTTTCACTGGATGGCCTGACATTCAACCTCTGCCAAGGCACAACAGAACTGGCCTCAGTACCCGTTTCCATGAGAAAGTGAAAACAGATGTTTGTGAAAAGCACACCCCAGCACTCTCCTGGCCTCAGATGGAACCTGCCTGGGTGTGTGTGTGGAGGGGATACCCCAACCCCAGATTAGATGCCTCTTTTCTGACTCCCTGCCCCCACCTCCCCATCACCAATTGACCAACACCACCACGCTGACCTTCTATGAAGTCGGAGGCCGTGTAAAGTCTCTGGTTGGGGCCGCTCTCCCCAGGGCTGTTGAGGCTCTCCAGGGCTGACTCGATGGCTTCCACCAGCTCGTCTCGCTTGTCCTTCCTCACCGGCTTCTCCTCGGGGTGGCGCGTCAGGCCCGTCTCCAGCTGGTACACCTTCTGCAGGGTGAAGCTCTCGAAGGGCACGGCGGCGTACTCGGTGGCCAGCTTCACTCCGCTCTGCACCTCCGCCTTGCTCACCTGTGCGCGCAGGAAGGCCAGCAGGTCGGCCTGGGTTTGGGGCGCCGGGCCGGGGTGCAGGCCGGCTGCCTCGCTGGCCGGCTCCTGCCCGGCCCGGAGCTGCTGGCTGCGGGCCTGGAGCTCGTCCTTGAGCTGGGCGATCTGTCTCTTGAGGCTGCCCACGTAATTGCGGTGCTGCTCCTCGCGCTCCTGCAGCACGGCCTGGAAGCCTTCCTTCCCCGTGGGGCCACTGGCCCGGGGCAGCCCCAGGGCCTGCTCCTCGTCACCTTTAGGGGTGCAGGCCAGCATGTACAGGACGGACACGGCGCAGCAGACCAGCACCAGGAGAACCGCCACGCGGGAAATGCAGCCCAGCAGCCCGCGGCGGATCATCATCACTCAGGCGAAGGCCATGCGTCCAGGCCACGGGGCATCTCAGAGATCCGGGCCTCCCCCAGGAAGGGCTTCCCAGTCTAGACCACAGAGAACCGGGGTCTGGAGCCCCCGGGGCTCCTTTTGTTCATTCCCGTCTAGAAAGGGAACTGGACCTTGGAGCTGACCACCGCAGGAAGCTGACAGTCCTCTCCTGCTTCCAATGGACGGTCTTCCAGGGAGAAGCAACAAGGTAAGTGGAGGCTCCAATGTCTCCGGGTCATCCGCATCATAGTCCTCCCGAGGGCTGCAGGACCTGGGGAGACAGAGAGGACAAGGATGCCGGATGAAGAGGAGGGATGGTCAGCAGGCCTCTCCAGAGGTTTCTGCAAAGAGCTGGGAGGATGAGGAAGTGTTAGTACCCTGTCCGTGCATCAGAACACAGATGGGAGGAAATGTGGCCAAATGCAAGTAATAATTCTTTCTGGGTAGAAGGATCATGCGTGCTTTATCTATTCCTCTCATGTGTGTGTGTGTTTAAATTTTCCACCACAATACACACTTTGAAAAGAAAAGCAAGATGTTAATGATTTTGAAATTCTAGGCCTAGCACTCAGCCTCCTGAACAGCTTGGATTACAGGTGTGAGCCACTGGAGCTCATTTTAATTATTCTTTATAGAGTCTTCATCCAACCTAAAAATCCAGATTCTGGCTAATAATCACCTCAACTTGCAGGAGTTCTGTCCCAGTGGCTGATAGGAAGGGAGTCTAGCTAAGTCAATTAGCTCCTCCAGGCTCTCTGATATCATTCGCCTTGCTCTAAGATGGGCGGTGATGGCCCTGAGCTCACTGACTTAATCTGAATGTTCTATTTTCACACATGATGTTTCCTTCTCCAACACTCAGAAGATGGGGAGCTGTACCTCTTGCCCAAACCACTCCAGCTCCAAAGTAATTCCTTCCTCCATTCCCCTTAAAAATCGAGCACACGGCATTTTCTCGCTAATATTCTTTCCAGTGTTTTCCTGGGCCTGAGGACCCTCTCTACTATAATTTAGAACAATACACAGTTATTAGTGCTAGGTTTAAAGTGCATGTTTACCCTGGAAGCCTCTTCTGTCTGATGAAAATCTTGAGATTCGTATAATTACTATAATTCTGTGATTAAAAACATCTCAGCTTTGGTAGCCAGGCACCTTGCTGTTTTTAATGAAATCTCTCACATGAACTCATTATATATGAGTATTAAATTACCAGTAAGGACATGTTATCAAGTTATTCTGCTATTTGAAAGATTTCTGCTTTAAATAGGTTGTCATTAAAGACAAAATAAGCCAATAAACATAACATAGAACATTCAAGCACAATTTGTTGTGCTGTGGAAACTTAAAATATGCAAACTTGCTCACAGATTTTTAATGGGATTATTGTTATAGTTGCATAACAGATTGAAATCATGTTGCTGAACTGAAGCCATGTATTCAGACTATGGTTAAGGAAGACTGAAATGATAGACTATCATTTTGTTCTGTTCTACAGATCTGTTTGTTACTCTGGCTTTTGAAGTTCATTAGGATAAATGTCAAGGTGACTTGGTATTGATTCAGCTCTTAAGGAGGAAAAGGAGGAAGGAAAACATAGATATTTTCAAAGAAGCAACAAAAAGCCAGAAATTGCTATCAGTGAAAGAGTGTTGATATTGGAAGGAGAACATTGTAAGTCAGACCCAAAACTCTGCATTCTTTAACACACACAGCATTTCCTAATGAGCCCACAAATGTGATCTATAATTATAATAGTAGCTGGTTTAGTGTTACTGTAAAGATGATGGAGGCTGATATACTGTAGAGGAACAGTAAAAAGCTAGAAACTAGAGGCTAATAAACTTTGTTCTTTCCCATCCTACTTATGGAAAATGTGGGTCTTTTATTTGACATCCCAGAATGTCATCCTTTTTTATTATTTTATTTTATTGTCAGGGTAATGTATAGAGGCGCTACAGTTACATTCATCAGTTAGTGGGTGCATTACTTCTCGCACATTGATACCCCTTTCTCATGTTTTTGTCCCCATTTCTCACCCCCCATCCCCTTGCAGTCATCTTGTCTTCCCCATTCCCTTCCCTATTTCAAATAAACAAGCAAACCTAGTATATCAACAAATAAATATAAACAAATGTGCCAAGTATATACAATACACCAGGTAACATAGTCAGATACAGTAACCACATGAGATTAAGCATAAAGGGAAAAAAGGAGAAAAGAAATAACATAGTATATTAAGAACAAGAATCACAGAGATAAAACTCTTGTTTCCATATCCTAAAACACGATCTTTACGTAGCTGACCAAGTGGTTTCCACTCACTCACTTTGCGAGTACATTACATCTTCCATCTTTTTCCTCCATCTCCCCCACTCTTACACCTCCCCTCAATTTGCCTGGTTTCATTTTCATCTACATACATTGAATATTATGACCATATTCGTTCATCATTTCTCTCTCCACTTATCTTCCCTTTCTCCTTCTTGACCTGACTTTTTCAGAATGTCATTCTTGAGAGTCGATGTCATTTCCCCTGCCCAGTTACATTCAGGAAAGATACTTCATGGAGACATAACTGTACTGATAGACACGGACCCCCAGAGGCACTCTACAACCTCCCTGCCTAAACTTGCAGGGTTTCAGAAACTGATTGTAAATCGTTTCCTGACTTGTGTAGGAAGATCAGCAGCATGTAATTACCAAACGATATTTAGAGATGACAGTGAAAACACCACTTTATGAGATCATAGCAGCATTGTGTGACTATTTTTAACCCTTATGAAAGGAGTTTCTTTGGCCTAGTGGTAGAGTGCTTGCCTATCATGCACAAAGACCCAGGTTCAATTCCTCAGTAACACATACAAAGAAAAAGCTGGAAGTGGTGCTGTGGCTCAAGTGGTAAAGTCTGTCTAGCCTTGAGAAAGCCCAAGGACAATGTTCAAGTTCAAGGACAGAAGGACAGTGCCTGAGTTCAAGCCCCAGCACTGGCAACAAGAAATAAATTTAACAAAAAGAAAAGGAATTTGTATTTTCAGACTAACACAGCCTCTTGGGGTATTAGAAGAAACAGAGAAGGAATTATGAGGAAGAAGGTGCCCTTGTCAATTATGTATTTGGGGACTGATGGAAACAGAGAGATACTGATTTATTTTCTCATTATTGTGTACCCTTGTGTTGATCAGGCCTCTTTCTACTTGGATTTGCAAACATTCATCTTTACCAACTGCTTCACCCAACACTTTCCTATGCCTGGCCAACCCCCAAGGACAGGTGTCATATGCCATATCTGAACACCGAGTTATTAATTGGGCTGAAGAAGACTCACAGTACTGGGGCTTGGTTGTCATTTTTATGACCTTAGGACAGCTACAGAATGGAGAGCAGATATCTTTGTGGTCTTTGATGAAGGCAAACCTTTGCTTCAAAGCCATACTCTCTAGCACTCTTCTGAGTCTGAATCACTGAACAAGACCAAGAGCTCTCAGACTAGAAAAGAATCCTCAGTACAACTTGGCTCCATCAGGCCTGAAACTTAAATCATTTGAGATGTCATTCAAAACAGATATGAAATATTCACACCATGTTCCCACCTACCACTGTTATGGGGAAGAGGGTAGGAGAGGGGGCAGATTGATAAAAGATACATACGTATGTATACAATTTCAAATAACTCCAGACAAATAATATAAAATATCAGTATTTGTCAAGATTCTCAAGAAGGCACAGACTTTGTCTCTCATTATTTTCAAGTGCAAGTGATTGGAAAACAAGACAAGTTTAAGTTTGATCCAGAACCCTATAACTCCTCTCTGGTATTGCCAGTGGATGCCAAGGTTTCTATGACTAGGTCAAACAGTGCTCTTTGGAAGGCTATGAGTATTTCATTCTGTAGATCCCAGTTAGCTCTTCAGTATTATGGGAACTTTCCAGAATATGTCCACTTATATCCACAAGACACACATAAGTCATGGCAGACTTTAGGACAAGCCCCATGCATGAAAACTGTCAAGTCAGTGGTAGGCAGAAAGGATGGCATATGGGGTCAGGCAGCACGGCACACACATTACAATGACAGGCCTTATGAGTGATAAAGGAAACTAGTCAAGGAGTAGCCATAAATCCTACAAGACATCTCCACCCACCCCATGTTCAGGCACAGCCAAGAGATGGAGGAAAGAAATGAGCAGTGTCTTCTGGTTCAGGAAGTGGTAGACCAAAGCCTCAAGTCGCGCCATGCACGTCAGCTCCACTCTGGCATATACAGGGAGTTCTTTGACGGCTTTCCAGGGGAAGGATTAGCAAACAGACTTTCAATCAAAGGATTCAGTGTCTTCATAGAACATATACTAAAGTCACATATGGGCCAATATGCCATCCTGGGTGGGTGTGGAAAGGGTACATTGCAAGAATTTTATTCATTTTTCAAACGCTCTCCCAAATAGCTATAAGATGAGCACTGTAAACTGTTTTGGAATGTATGGCTTCATTCAGAATTCCCTCCACCTCAGCCTCTCAGTTTCATTCCTGTAGGTAGGGTTTCCAAGATGCTCCCAACAACTGGCTTTGTGGTGTTCACACCATTGTATGGCTGCTCCAACAGGCCCAGGGGCTTGATGGGAGTGGCCAACAGCATATGGCAGAAGAGATGGGATAAAAGACAGTGAGAATATGGGATAAAGGACTGCAGTTGTGTCTTTGAAGTCCCTTATCTTTCTCAGAAAGCTACCATATTGTGAGTACTATGGAGAGACCTATACTGAAAGTAATGGGAGCCTCCAGCCAGCAGCCAGCTAGGAGAGAAGGCCAAGAATCACCTTGAAGAGAGAACTGCCTAGCCGATCACTCTTTCAGTGCGGAAGGAGCCACCCTGTGCCACAAAGTACAGGCAGCCTTCAAATCAGGCTTCCGCTACACTTTCCATTGCTTGTAATTACAACCACTTAGCCAGCATTTGCTCTGGGCCAAACATCAGCCTAAGTGTCTTATGAACTTTATCTCATTTAATCCTCCAAACAATCCCATGAGCTCAGTCTTATTATCCCCACTCAAGATAAGGAAATTGAAATTTAAGAGGACTGATGTGGCATGCCCGAGGTACACAGCTGGCAAGAAGCCAACTGTCACTTCCAACACAACTCTGGCTGGCTCTAAGTTCCCCCATTCAACCACAGGTGACAGAATGTTACTACAATTTTCAAGTCTTTTTGAGCAGAGGGTAATCACTTAGAGCCACAGATCAGCTTTAAGATATCTCAATTAAAATGCCCTCTGGCAAGTGACAGTGTTTAATCAACTGAGGATGATCTCTGAAAGGAGAAAAGGATGAACACCTCCAGCTCTTTAGATGTTCAGTTGACACAATGACTTGAACCATTAAGAGTATTTTTTTTTCTTGCCAAGCACTGAATTCCCTTCTTTCCTCTAGTGGACTCTGGAGCAGACACACATGGCAACAACCCACACCAGTGTGTCTGCCCTGCATCCTCTAGTAGAGCCAAAGCCAGCACAGTGCTCAGTGGTGACTCAGGAAGAGAGTCATGTGCAGGGGGTGAAATCAGGTCCCGAGGTCACTCTACCCAGAGGAATGTAGGCTGTTAATTATGCAGGAGGGGACTAATGAAAAGTGAGCCAAGTACCTCCCCACTCAGCAGTAAGCACAGCGCACAGATGGTGAGCAGAGATGCTGAGTGGTGAATCTCAGCAACAGGGTGGGGTCTGATTGTGCTGCACTGGAAGGTCCAGGTGACTTCCTGTGAAATGGACTCACGGTCCTCTACCGTGCAAAGCAGCCTAGAGAGAAGGAAGGCAGAGCCCTTACTCTTCTAGTAAAAGAAGCCATGTATGTGCCTTGCCAACAGAGAGGAGGGAGACAAACAATGGGTACAGAGGCCTGGGACAGCTCAAGCAACACCGTCCACAGAGGCCGGCCCATGACCTGTGGAGCACAGGAGTTTACTCCTCCTCGGAAGTGACTGGGACCTTTCTGGGAAGCTCTCGGGTGCTCAAGAATTCTGCTGGGGAATAAGTGGTTGGGTCTTCTGCATTACTTGTGATGTCACCTCCACCTCATGATGCCCTTAATGGTAAACCATCTACCTTCATTCTCCAAGGCCTGGAAACAGGTTCAGGAGGACTGGTGACTCATGGTGACTCGGGAATGTCTCCCAAAGGTCTGTGTGGTAAAGGAGTAGTTGCCATCCTGGCACTGTTGGAAGATGGTGGAACCTTTATGAGGTAGAGCCAAGTAGAAGGTCTTGAGGTCATTGAGGGTGGGCCCATTGGAATAGTGGGATCATGGTCTCTCTTTCCTCCTCTCTCTTTTGCGTTCTGGTCATGAGATGAATGGTTTTGCTTTATCACATACTTCTACCATGAGGTACTGTCTCACCACAGGCCCAAAGCCATGAGGTCAGTAGTTCATGGACCTTCAAATCATGTTCCCTTTGTAAATCGATGATCTCAGGTGTTTATTACAGTAACGGGAAGCTGACTAACACACATGCCCACTTAGCCGTAGGGCTCCTAAATCACCACCACGGTGACCTTCTTCAGCCAGCTGTGCACTTCAGAGAGTAAACAGAACAGCCCACGTACACAGAATCAGCTGGCCTGGTAACCACAGTCCCATGAAACAGAGGAAGCTGCATAGCTGATTCTCAATCCCAGAGCAAGGACAAACCAGAGGAGGACACGCTTCTCTTCAGCGCAAACTTGGACAGGTTTTGCTGGCTGAATGAGGAGACATCGGCTAAGAATGAAATGGCCCCATGTAGTCCAGACAAAACAAACCACCTAAGTTCCTCCAATCCTCCTCTTCATTCCCTACCTACAAGGCAGACATTAGCGCAGAAGCGAGGGGCTTTCTTTTAGAAAGTATTGTTTCTAACAGGATTACAGATAGCATGCACTGTGCAGAATTTTTTTTAACCCACCAAGTTAGATCAACAAAATCTTTTTTTCTTTGTGTATCTGAATATGGAAACAGAACCAAGAAATCTTTAAAAGAACTACAGTAATAGACATGTATGCAATATATTGTGAATTTTGATTAACAACATTCAATACTGTGAACAGCTTTTCTTTTCTTTTCTTTTTCTGGATCATGGGGCTTGAACTCTGGCCTTGGGTGATGTCCCTGAGCTCTTTAGCTCAAGGCTACTGCTCTACCCCTTGAGTCACAGCCCCACTTCCCTTTTTCTAGTGGTTAACCAGAGATAAGAGTCTCACGTTCTTTAGTGCCTGGGCTTGCTTTGAACTCTGATCCTCAGATCTCAGCATCCTGAGTAGCTCAGATTATAGGGGTAAGCCACTACGCGTGGCCTGTGAGCAGCACTTGTAAGCTACCAGCCTAGCATACCTTGCCTATCTGTGGGTTTGCCTCCTGACATTCTTTACCCTTGCTTCTTACACTTTACATTTGCTGTTAATCCACGATCTGCTGGGAGGCTAATTGACTATTAAGGAATTAGTTTAAAGCATTTCTAGATTTTATGTCCACAATAACTCTTATCTGCTGGGCAGCTGCAGCTCCTATCTGTAAACCCTAGCAGTTCAGGAGGTTGAGATCAGGAGGATTGTAGTTTAAGACCAGCCGAGGCTCAAAAAGCTCACAATTAAGAGCTAGGCAGAGTGGCACATGTCTACTATCCCAAACTATGATGACTCAACTTATGGTAGGCATGTGCCTGGGTAAGAATATCCAGCACAAAAATTATTGCATGCCTCGTTCAGTAATCAAAGCACCTGCCTAGCAAGCAAAAGGCTGAGTTCAAATTCTAGCATCATCAAAACCAAAAAACAAAGAGAGAGGGGCCAGGAGTATGGCCCAGTGGTGGAGTGCTTGCCTAGCATGCAGGAAGACCTGGGTTTGATTCCTCAGTACCACATACGTAGAAAAAAGCCAGTAGTGCTGTGGCTCAAGTGGCAGAACTCTAGCCTTGAGAAAGCCCAAGGATAGAGCTCAGGCCCTGAATTCAAGCCCTAAGACTGGAAAAACAAAAACAAAAACAAAAAACAAAGAGAAAGACAGAGGAAAGAGACAGAGGGAGAGAGAAAGAAACATTACCTACAGTAGTTGTCCTCTTTCTACACAAAGAGGTGGCACAGAATATTTATTTCAAATTTGTTTTGCAATATAGTACTACTTGCGCTTATTAACCTGGCCTGTCTGCCCCACCTTACAAACCTGCATGTTTTCTGTCTACTTTGCCTTAGCTATGACCCAATCTAATTGCATCTTCCTATCACTACTGCTAGCATGCCCCTTTCATAGAGCAAAACACTGAGAAGGAGGTCAGCCAGCTTCCTAAGTAACCCAGGAACTAGAGGGCAAAACTAGGTTTACAATGCAGATCAAGTCTTGAAGGCTGGGCCCTTCAGTTTGGATTTAAAGATGCTGACTTGGCACTGCTTGCCTGAATGACAGCGATAGGGAGGGCTCTGGCAGGAAAACTGCATTCTTCAAATTATCTGCTGGGTCAAGTTCTTGCTCTGCCTATTCTAAACTTGATAAGACTTCTCCAGCCAGCCTAGTGTTCTTCCAGTGTCTGTTTATCCTGCATCTCCTAGCAGCAGAGTTCAGGGCTGAAAGCTGCGATCAGGCCACCTGAGTCTGGCATTGTTTGATTCCTCTCAGTCTTTGCTTCACAAACAAAAAAGAGCCTCCCTTAGGAAGCCTTGAATGGAGGAAATCAGATACTATTGGTGAATCACTAGGGTTTCTCAATGCTCAGGACAAAGGTACTTTTCAATCAGTGTTAGCTGCCATGATCAGTCTCAATCATATCAAAGAAGCAAGTGTGCTACTGACATCATTCTAGTGATCAGACAAACCAGCCACTACCCTAAGCCATGCTGATAGCTGGTGTTTGTACAAAATGACAGAGCTGGTAAAAGCACGAGGACAACTAGAACTCCAAACTCATCAGGTGCCTTCTCTTCCATCTAAAGCGTACTCCTGACATTTAAAGTAAGAGTACAGGCAGTCCTCTCCATCTGCAGATGTTCTCATTGTAGAGTCAAGCAGTGACTGAAAATGTTAGGCAAAAAAGTTGGGTCTGAAATCAAAACAACTCTGAGATTCACCTCACTCCAGTTAGAATGGCCAAGATCAAGAAATCCAATAACAACAGATGCTGGCGGGGATGTGGCCAGGAGGGATCACTACTACACTGTTGGTGGGAGTATAAATTCATTCAACCACTATGGAAAGCAGTATGGCAGCAAAAGACTAAACACACAGCTCCCCTATGACCCAGCAATTCCACTACTGGGCCTTTATCCAATGGTCCAGAAACAAGGACACATTAAAGGCACTAGCACAATGATGTTCACTGCAGCACTATTTACCATAGCAAAGATATGGAACTAACCCAGATGCCCCTCAGTAGATGATTGGATCACGAAGATGTGGTATTTATACACAATGGAATTCTATGCTGCCGTCAGAAACAATGACATTGCCCCATCTGTAAGGAAATGGAAAGACTTACTAAAAATCCTATTAAGTGACATAAGCCAGACTCAAAGGAACATAGGCTCAACGGTTTCCCTCATTTACAATAATTAGTACAAACCTAGGACTCTCCTAGCAGAGGATTACAATAGCTCAAACCCTGGATACTAGGCCATATAGGATGAGGCCAAATTTATGGACCTTAAGGACATGGAAACAAGAGCTTAATTATGAGTGACTGTTGTTCTTTTTTTTTTTTGACTGTTGTTCTTAATGTACTGTTTTTCTCTTCTCTTGTGTTGCCCTTTCATTAATCTCATATTGTTACAGTATCTGACTTTGTTTCCTGGTATATTATCTATATGTTTATTTGAAATAGAGGGGAAAAAGATTAAGGGAAGGGATGGGGAGAGGGAAACAGGGACAAAAACATGAGAAGGGGTATCAATGTGTGAGAAATAATGTACCTTCTATTTGGCAAATATAATTGTAACCCCTCTATACATTAAAATAAAATAAAATAAAAAATAAAAAAAGTAAAAACAAATTGGGAGATGGAAACAATCCAGATACCCTACTGCTGGTAAATAGATACACAAAATGTGGTATATATATATATACATACACACACACAATGGAATTCTACATAGCCAACAGACAAGATAAAATAGTGGCATTCACAGGGAAGTATATGAATCTAGAGAGAATCATGTTGAGTGAGACAAATCAAAACCAAAGGAACAAAAGGCGCATGGTATCCTTAATATGTGGCTATTGGATCCAGACAGTGCAAGAGCGAGGACTCATTACTTACGTACCCAATGCTATGGACATGGTATTGGAAATATAAACACAACTACATAGACATAAAAATTTGTGACACTATAGACATGATGTTTTAATACATAGATTAATATGTATCTATGACCTACAAACTCTCAGCCTAATTTCAGTTATGTTCTAAAGTCTAAGTGCCAGTGATTGTATGTAGAGATTCCCTTCCTGAATACTAGTTTGTTAAATATGTCATTTGAAATATGATGTAAAAATCAATGTTAATAAATTCTTTAATAAAAAAATGTTAAAACTTGGAAAAAATTCAAAAGAGCAAAAAAGGAAAAAAAAAGGGTCTGTATGGAACCATTACTTTTTGCTTATCTTTATTCCCTGAACAATATAGTATAGCAACAATAAGCATAACATCTGACATTGTACTCAATAGTATAAGTAACTTTGAAATAATTTAAAGTGTAAAGGAGAATGTGTACATCATATAGAAATGCTCCACCATGATATCTAAGAGATCTGAGCACCCAAGGTCCTATGTCTATCTATTGAGGAGACAGCCATGACTCTACCCATGCCATGCACCAAAATCCTTCCAAGGGAAAGTGGAGGGGAAAGAAAGAGAGCTGAGGGGAGGGAAAGAGAGGAAAAGAAAGGGGAAAGGGAGAAGAGAAAGGAAGAGTAGAGGATTTAAAAGTTCTTCTCAAACTCTGAATAGTGGCACCAATCTAAAGTACAAGGTGATTAAAAAGGCAGCGTATATGAAAGCCTCAGCCGAGGGTCCAGCATGGAGGGGTCATTGAGTCTCAGGACAATCTATGTCATGGGTACACACATGAGGCAAAAGCAGAAAGCACAGTTTTCTGCACCAGGGGACTTGAGGGTAAGAGCCTCGACACCAACCTGCAAAGTCATTTGTGAAAGGCAGGCAGGAGGAAATCTCAAGACCTCCTAGCACTCTTTTGAGTTACAACACTTACCTGCAGCTCAAAATGACATAACTAATACACCAACTGTTCTGCTTTCAGCTGCTGCTGCTGCTACTAAATATATTCCTGGGAGATTCAAACCAACATTTTTTAGACTTTTTTATTAAAGAATTTATTAACATTGATTTTTACATCATATTTCAAATGACATATTTAACAAACTAGTATTCAGGAAGGGAATCTCTATATACAATCACTGGCACTTAGATTTTAGGACATAATTGAAATTAGGCTGAGGGTTTGTTGGTCATAGATACATATTAATCTATGTATTAAAACATTTTGTTTATAGAGTCACAAATTTTTATGTCTATGTAGTTGTGTTTATATTTCCAATACCATGTCCATAGCATTGGGCATGTGAATAATGAGTCCTTGCTCTTGTACTGTTTGGATCTAATAGCCACATATTAAAGATATCATGCTCAAATCAACATTTAAATAACAGTAAAAGATGCTTTCCTAGCTACTTGTCCAGGTGTCTCTGGTGAGAGGAAGGAGCGCCTTGTGTCCTCTTTTGATTGACTATCATTATTGTGACACATTAACAGGTCTCAGTTCAAAGCTCCTTAGGACTAGCACAAAACGCCTCCGCCTGAATGGCCAATTGTAATATGAACCTTCTGATTTTGCTCATGGAGCTGCATCAGTTGCTGAAATTACCACAGTGGTATTACCATAGTTTCCACGGAACAGAATAACAGATCTACCCTGAGCTTCAGTGACCTGCTTTGCCACAAGCAGTTGTGGAAGACAACCTGGGGCCTCAGCAACCTCACTCACATGCACACTGCATACCACTGACTTGACTGCAAGTGTGGTGGATATGGCTGGGCTATGATCACATACATCCCCATGTAGAAACTTCCTTGAAAGTCAGCTCATGGTATAACAGACAAGAATTTTATCCAGCTAATCACCAAATATGCATTGCAGGCTTACTGTGGAAGAGACAGTATCAACTAACATACAGACTAATGGGTAGAAGGAAGGGCTGGGCAGGGCCTATGTCCTCACAGGGTGATGGGAATTTGTAGCAGTAAAGCCTAAAACCAACTATGATATCAGAAGGCCATCAATCATCACCGATATAAATGTCACACAGCTTATAAACACTAAATGTTGTAGTTCAGAGGAAAGGAAGATTGTTTTGGCTAGAGGAATCAAAGACAATTCTAACCGGGCTTTCTAAGGAGTACATTATTAATAAAGATGAGAAATATGGGAAAATACCTAAATGATCGTAGATATAAAATACACAGCAGATCTAGTTATTTTCCACTATTCCCACTCCCTATCCCACTACTAAAAGATGCATACTGCTTAACAACAAAAGAAAGAGACAACTCTAAACCCTTATCAATTTATTGACCAAGCCTAATTTCTTTTCTAACTCATTTTCTCCTAGCCCGAGTCTCTGCTTTCAAATATTTTCCTGAAACCCCAAACATACCTTAACACAGTTATTGTTCTTTATTTATTTTTAGAATTAGTTCCTTCTATGTAAAAAGAAAATATGGGAGTTTATATAACCAAATTTACAGTTTAAATAATTTTTATGTGCCTGTACTAGGACTTGACCTCAGAGCCTAGGCATCGTCCCTTAGCTCTTTTGCTCAAGACTGGTACTCTATCACTTGAGCCACAGCTCCTCTTCTGGCTTTTCAGTAGTTAATTTGAACATAAAAGTCTCAGAAAGGGCATAGCCTACTGGTAGAGTGCTTGCCTAGCATGCATAAAGCCCTAGGTTCAATTCCTCAGTACCACATACACAGAAAAAGCTGGAAGTGGTGCTGTGGCTCAAGTGGTAGAGCACTAGCCTTGAGAAAGCCCAAGGACAGTGCCCAGTCTCTGAGTTCAAGCTCCAGGATTGGCAAAAAAAAAAAATAGTCCCAGAGATTTTGCTAGCAAGGCTGGCTTTAAACAACATGATCCTCAGATCTCAGCCTCCTGAGTAGTTAGGATTATTGGTGTCACCCCGACATCTGACTACCTCAAGGTCAACAGAAATGCAATTATCCCCTGTGGTGAATCTACAGAGGATTCAGCATTTTGTGGACATAGCTTTGTCTCTGTGAAAAGCTTATAATGACATAATTTTAAATGTTTTCTTAGTTGTGGAGGGATTATTGTTGCTTGGCTTATCTCCAAGTTTCTGGCTCAGTGACATAAGTGAAAGTATAACAAATCATACGTTCATCAACCCACTCCCAGCTTAGGAATCTGACGAAAGAGGCCCAAAGCCTCTGTGACACTGTGACCTAGAGTCAAGCTCTGAAAAACAAATCTACAAACATAAACTGACCACATCTTTTGCCTCTGTGCTGCATCTACTTTATTATTTAGCTATGGCTTTATCTCTTGCAAGTCAGAAAAGCAGTTATGTCTGTTAAGTATGAAAACTGTGCTATTTATCCAATTTATTTGCCAAGCCAAGGTCTCCATCCAGGGCAAAGCTGATGGAAATGTAACGTCAGTTTTCTTTAAACACATGCACAAATGCTGGGCAGAGTTCAAAGTGAACACTCACTATGGGTGGTGCCATTTCTGCTTTTATCTTCTTTGTGACTGGCACGGAGAACCCACAGAAATATTTATAAGGAGTTTAGCTGGAGAAAGCCAAATTACAGGTGATAAGGAGAATTCTTATTTACATAGGAATGGTAGAGCAAGAAGTTCAGACAACAGGTCTCAGGCCTCCATCCCTTACCTGCTATATGATGTGTGTTCTGGTCTCTTGGGGCCTTTTGCCCAGAGATTTGCACTTTCTTTCCAGGGCTTCTTTCTCCTTCCCCATCAATGCCCATCAGAACCTAGAGAGCTGCTAAACTGCTTCCATCTCATATTGCTATAGCACCATGTCCAAGCCAGGAAGCTGACTCTGCATTGTGCCTATCTGCAGCTCTGTTTAACTATGTCTATGGTTATGGGGAAGTTAGAGGAGGAGTATATAGAATGTTTGCAACTTTCTGTGAAGTATTTCCACTTAGTACTTCAAAAACATTAAATAAAAAAGAAAACAACAGAAAAGGACGTTTAACTTTACCACTGACTGCAGAACTGTCAAATCCCACTTTCCCCTCTGCTTTGCCTACCTCTTTCATAAAATCCAGGAAAGACTGAGAGGTAGAAACGCCAAGCCCCATCCTAGAAGTCGGTATTTCATGACTTAGAGATTAAAGTCATAGGCAAAAATAGAAAAATGCTTATTTCACTCATCCAGACATTATAAAACTCAGTTAGGCACCATGATCTGTGGAAATCAATAGAAATGAATACAGTTTTGAAAATATCACATAACTGAAGAAAGAAAAGCTTTACCAATCTTCAGTCTAAATATTTTTTCTGTCAAGATGAGCAGGGGGAGGGGAAGGGAAATGGGGACCATGTCATGAGAAAGGGTATCAATGTTTGTAAAGTAATGCACCTTCTATCTGGTGAATATAATGTAACCCTTCTATTAATTACAATTAAAAAATAAAATCCTATAAGTTAAAAAATATTTTTTCTGACAGGTATATCTTAAGGAAAACAACAGGGAAACAGATACAAATACTTGAGCTTATTCTTCATTCAAATTCTCTGGTTATTCCAGGCCTAGAAAAATCCCACAGTGGAATGCAACTGCTTTGTGGAATGACAACTCCTCTGTACAAGTACTGAAAGATCATTTTAAATATTCAAATATTTTTCCAGACAATGAGCAGTTTATCATTCTTTGAGTACTCAACAAGACCCATGACCTTTTCAAGGTAGGAGGAAGTCTCTAAGTATTTATTTACATTTCCACTTATCTACATCCACTTATGGTTATGCAGAACCTTGATAAATAAAGGTAATATCTAATTTCTGCAAAAATGATGTAGTGTGTTAGCCAGATACACAAATAAATAAATCAGGGAGTTAATTGTGATAATAGAGGGACAAGGATGATAAAAGTCAAGGGCAGACCCAGTCTAAGCTACAAGACTTCATACATTACCCAGTGTCGGGCACTGTATTATAGTAACAACAACAATAAAAAGATTAAAGCAATTTGAAAGCCAATTTTGTTATCATATCCTAGCTGTGTTCTCCAAATTAGCTGATATTTTGCCTCCATCTCTCTCTGCAGTGTCTCAAATTTTTCAAGTCTGAGAAAGATCTAAACAAAAGCCACCTCTGACATTAGAAGCTGGCCTGACAAACAAAGCAATGTCACACCATCCCTGTCACTGGTTATGAAACATCACCAAAATGAGACAGCCCTGTCAGTCAACATTATTCTGGGGACATGACAAAAAGATAAAACAAGGCAACTTCCTAATTTTGTCTAAACACAGGGGGGAAAAATCACTGTATCAACCACATATTACCAAACATCATCCCTTGCACAAAATGATTGACTGTTCCTTCTTTACTAACAACAACTTTGTCCTCCTGTTGTAGGAGGATTAACTGGAATACTGAATCAGAGAATTAATTCTACTTTATGACATCATGCCATCAAGAGAAAAAAAATGTCTCTTCCCTCTATTGATCTAACCCCAAACTAAACCTATATAAGGGCTCTCTAATCCCTCTTCCTGAGACCCCTAGTGATTTTCCATGGCATGTAGTGTTATGGCTCAGAGCAAGAAGCAGTGATCCTGCCTGCCCACAATGGTGTGTTCCCCTTGGTCTATGGCTACAGGGAGCTGACTGAGTGTGTAAATGGAAGATAAATAGACTGAGCCCCTCTAGCTACAGCCTCCTAAGTTAGCATGTACTGTCTCTCAGGAAGAGCAGATACAATGTGAGTATGCAAGGCAGCAGGACCTGGATCTTATTAGAATTTGATTTGCTAAGCTTGGTAGGAAGTGTGTGAGTTGTCATTCTTAATAAAACTTGAAGTCGAGTTTTTGAAGATACACTTGAAGAAGGTTGTCATGGCCAGCCATGTCAGAGTACGTTAAAAAAGAAAACATATCCACAAAATCTGGTAACTGGAGCCCATACTTAGCATGGTGGAAAGTTTCCTAGGTAGATGAAGAAGGTTGGTAAGGTTGATTTGCAGTGCTCAGGCTGCCCAGAGAAACAGGGAGAATTATGACAGACATTTGCTTTCTTTCCAAGAACCTGGTACTTATCGAGGTTGCTAGGCAGACAACGCCTATATGGTTACCTTCCCAATAAAACCCTAAGGCCTGAGTTCCAAATGGATTTTGTTGGGCAGAAAGAATTCATGCTTATGGTTGCATTTTTCACAGCAAGGGTGGAAGTATGACTTTCATAGTAAAAACATAGGAAATGGCTCATGGATTTCTCCACCCATGATTTGTGTATCCTTGTTGCTTCATTGCCATTTATCTAAAATATGTTGATCTCCAGTCACTTTGTGAATAACTTAGTGTGCATATGGCCTCACACACCTCATCCCAATAGGGTCTAACACTCCCAGGGTAAACTGTTAATAGGGAGAAAATAGAATATCAACATGAAATCCTTCCTAATCAGTATGGAGGTTTAGGAGAAAGAGAGAAATATGTACTCATTTTTCAAAAAGTATGTTGTAGATCTAGGCCTACATAGTGTCAGGAAACTCTGGTTTCTCTTCAGATCATATAAATCTTTTCCCTTTTACTAAACAGTGTCGGGGTCACAGGAACTCAGTCTTCCAAGGCCGAGGAGTGAAAGGTCCAGTAACTTATCGTCCCCACCCCTTGCCTCTAGGAATTCAGGCACACCCATCACCTGGGAGGTGATACTTTTTCCTTCCTCCTCCACCACAGAGACAAGATGGCACCAGTTAAACCCAATACCCTACTGGGTGGCCAAGATGGCACTGGTTAGACTCAGTATCCTGATTTCAATGCATTCTAACCTGGAGTTGCTAATGCAAAGGGTTTTCTATTATGGCGACACAACTGTAACTTCTTTGCAAATGAGTTGTTGGGCTGTATTTAGTTAGCAAGAAGAAAAAATAGTTTGGTGACCACAAGGGCATGGCTGTCAAACTATAAACTGTGACATATAATAAATTTGCTTTTCACCAGAGGCAATGATATAAAACAAAGTGGACAGCTGGAATATTCGCTACTGCCATGGAGACAAGGCTTTTAGTTTTTCTGATTCAATCTTAATAAAATCTAGTTGAATAGAACTAATCCCTACTTTTAAAAACATGCATAGTTTTAAAGATATTGGGAAAATTTGTTACAGAATAACATTTATTAGTGAAATCCTAGGTATTAAACGGGACTTTTTCAGTTCTTTCTTTTCTCTCATAGCAAAGGAAAATTACTGCTCAGTTCCGAGTTACTCTGGAAGAAGAAAAATCTTCCAAAAAACTGTTTCATAAATGCAACAAACAAAACCAAAGTTAATTCCAAATACATATGTACCTGAGTGGATAATTTCCTTGCTTTTTTAAGCTTATTCATTGATCGATATATTTTATTCATAAACGACGTCATTAAATGGCAACTCCTTTGTGCAACTACTTAATAATAAAAAGTTTACAAAAGGATAGTCATGTCATAAAAATTCTAGAAAGGATCTACAATTGCCTTTCTCAAATATTCTGGGGAAGTGTGCACTGTCACATATACAATGGCCATCAGTTCAATGCATTTACATTCCCATCATCAGCCCTTTCTAGAACTCTTCATCTTGAAAAACTGAAAGTCTGTACAGACTCACAATAGATCCTCATTCCTCCTCCTCTAGCACCAATTAATCACCACTGCACTTCCCATGTCTATGAACTTGACCACTATCGATACCTAACAGAAATGGAATTGCACAACATAATCAATTCTTTAAGTCGTGAGGAAAGGATTCCACTTGCATTCAGTAGCTAACATAGGAATATGCATGGTCCCAGAAGGACCTTGAGGGAAGGGATGCGGAGGGTTTATCAAGAGTGGAGGATAAGAAAGGGAATGACTTTCTCTTGCAAGGAACAGGTGACAACAGGAAATAAAATGCTAATAATAAGCATAAAAGAATGGGCATCACTCTTGCTAAGCCAGGCTTAATGAGAACCATCCTGACCATCCTCTCTGCTTGGCCCACAGTTCTGTTCCTCCAGAGAACACTTACTAATAATACAGAAAGCAAACTAGACTCTGTGTTAAAAATTAAATGACTGAAAAATAACTAAGTGGCTAATGACAAGATTTGTTATATATATTCATTACTATGAGTTTGGCCTAGTGGTAGAGTGCTTGCCTAGCTTGCACGAAGACCCAGGTTCGATTCCTCGGTACCACATATACATAGAAAAAGCCAGAAATGGTGCTGTGGCTCAAGTGATAGAGCTCTAGCTTTGAGAAAGCCCAAGGACAGTGCTCAGGTCCTGAGTTCAAGGCCCAAGACTGGCAAAAAAAATAATAATGCAGTATACCAAGACAATAATAAGCAGTATAGCTGCTGGAAAACGACTTAACCTAAAGCACTCACCTTCGCCTTACCCTCTGACAGTCATGGCTTAGGACTGTCCTTCCTGTAGACCCCACTGATTCATATCCACTCTCCCCTCTTGCCTGAAGAACTATACCTGTGGTCCTAGAAGAGAGCCTGAGACATGGCCACATCTGATGCTGATGCCCCTGCCGAATACAGAGGCCATTGAGTCCTTGAAACTTCTCAGTCAAGGCAACATTGCTCAGCCACCCTGCCTCCATCTCACTGCACTCTTCCGGCCTACTAGTTAAAGGGACCCTACTTGTAAGTGATGGGTGTGTTTCCTCTCAGCTATGCTCAAGGGGACTAGCCCTTCCCAGGCTCTACTCTAGAATGAAGCCTGTTGGTCTGTTGAGTTCACTTTCTGCCCTTGTCTTTATCCAGATAACCTCATGACTCAGATTCATGTACCCCCTTAAATTCCATAAATAGGTGATTTATAGGGTATGTGAATTTACATGTCAATGCACTTGTCTTTACAACGGAATTAAGTGGCCCTTCAGATGTGATCATTTCGCAATTTAATTCAATCCTGGGTTACTGTGAGGTCCCCCTTAGAGGCCATGCTGGACTAATGAACTAGTCTCTACCAGAGCGGACAGGCCACTGCCTAATCTCGTGGTTTAAAAAGAAGACTGGGTGTCCATGTTTCTCTCCACGTATCATCTACTGCTCTTTACTTACTCTTTACAGTCGTGCAAAACTTCTAATAACATAATACCCTGAGTTTCCTTGAATCTACCTAATCTCAGAAACCAAGAAGCCCATAGGAGTGCCTGGAGATGTTTGTCACAAAAAGCCTCGACTACAGCTCTGCCAGGCTAACTGAAGGTTCGGGTCACCTGGGGCACCTCTGGCTTGGAGATCAACCATAGATAAGAAACTCGTAGATTTACCTACCCTGGCTGGCTCTGAACCCAATCCTCAGATCTCAGGCTCCTGAGTAGCTAGGATTATAGGTGTGAGCCATTGGCACTTAGAAAAATCTGTAATTTTTTTTTTTTTTTTGCCAGTCCTGGGCTTGAGCTTAGGGCCTGAGCACTGTCCTTGGACTTTCTCAAGGCTAGAGCTCCACCACTCGAGCCTCAATGCCACTTTCAGCTTTTATTTTTTTCTTTTTCTTTTCTATGTATGTGGTATTGAGAATCCAACCCCGGTCTTGGTGCATGCTAGGCAAGCACTCTACCACTAGGTTGAAGTCCCGGCCCCCAAATCTGTAATTTTTAATGTTCATGACTACTTACCATGTGGAATTGAAAATGCATGTAAATATTTGGTAAAGTACTGTGCTCTAGGGGCTTTCACTTGCATCAAGAATAATAATCATAAGTGCACTGGCAAACCAGACATGGGGTAGATACCTGATCTGTAAGACAAAATTTTACCTGGTAAATTTCCTTCACTATGAAGGGAAAGGAAGAGCAAAAATTATCTAAAGGGAAATCAGAACAAAATACTGCCAGCCCCTGAGTAGCTCCAATGTGTTATCAAGGATAGAAGGGGGAAAAAAGGAGAACTCCATATTATTAAGTTTCTAGTATATAGGCTAAGGCACGATAAAGAAACCTGTATGTGTGATATAAATATTGCTCATACTAAACTCTGTGAAGTCGCAAATCTAGAAGAACCAAAGCTGAAAGTAGATTGCTATTGAGTTTTTAAATGTCCTTGCATGAATCAGTATTAACCATTAAAAAGAGAAGAGGCTACACGTCCATTTCATTGAAACTGAAATTTTCCTCATATAAGATAAATTTGAATTCCAATGACACTAGCAACTTTTTCTAACATATAATAAACATGGAAGGATAAATTGGGCAGTAACATGGCTGAATAATAATGCTACATTTTCACAGGTTACAATGGTAGATCATACCCAATGTGACTCTGAACCCATGATTCACACCAAACTAAAACGTGTCATCTTTTCAATTAACCTGACATTTTTATTGCCGTTAGTATTCTCAAATGTATATTAACTACAATGTATTTTGTGAAATAGATCATAATTTTGCTTGTGAAAATAACTGTCATATAAATGTATTTATTTGACTTTTATCTAAGTAATATCTGCACATAATTTTTAAAACAAGTACAAGTACTACAAGGCTGACAAAAGTAGCATCCTTTGTCTTCCTCACCCTTCTTGAATACAAAGACAATAATTTTTTGTGTGTGGGTCATGGGGCTTGAACCAGCCTGGGCATTGTCCCTGAGCTGTTCATCTCAAGGCTACCACCCTACCCCTGAGCTATGCCCCACTTCCCATTTCCTAGGGGTTAATTGGAGAGGTTAATTGAAGATAAGAGTCTCAAGTCCTTTTGTGGCCGGCTTGGCTTTGAACCTTGATCCTCAGATCTCAGCCTCCTGAGCATCTAGGATTTCAGGTGTGAGCCACCACGCCTGGCTTCAAAGACAATAATTTTGAACTCTTTTAGCTGTCTCTTTTAGTATTTACCTTCAAGTCACATTATTCAACTGCTACCTCTTTTTTTTCCCCCCTACTTAACTGACTCCTACTGTGGAAGATATGGATTTAAGCTTCTGATTTTCTGCATACACTCAACCTACCCACCACACATAAACTGAAATCTTCTCGATTTAATTACATCACAAATTCTGGTTATACCAAAACTCAGGGTTTATAATGGCATATTATAATGACTGTTTAAATATTCATAATTTAACAAAACAGTATGCTATATGTTTTCATATGCAATCTTTTGTGTTTTTTTGTGATATGAGTAGTTTCTTCTATATTTCATTTCTCTGATTTCTCTTAATGTAGCTAACAACTAAGACTCTTCATTAAAGAACTAGAAAACTGTCTCATCACAAATACACATGTTTAGTGATCACTCCAATTGGCTGCTGTGTTTTCTTCCTCAGATTCTAACCATTTGTTTCTTGGTCTCTTCATTCTGCTGCTAAGTATAAAAAAAAGGTTTTCTCCAGTCATGACACAGGTGATGGAGAATAAAGGCATACTTAACAATATTATTTCTAGCTGTGTCTGTGTTGTCTTCTAGAGATAGGTATTTGAAACCGTGGATCGACCAGTAAGAACTACTCTGATTAGACAGTGAGTAGACACGGTCTAATCAGCTGAGAACCAAGAGAGGACAACAAGGCACAGGGAGCTGGAGTTCTCCTTTGCCTTGCCATGGCTGGAGCCACTTCCTTCCCCTGCACATGGATATTAGCATTCCAGGTTATCCCCACTTCCCGCCTTGGATAGAGTGTCATGCCTCTAGCTTCTCTGGCTTTCAAGTCACTGCACACGTCCTATTGTACAACTTTCCTACTTTCCCCTGAATCTGGCAATGTTTTTTCTTTATTTTTTTTTCTCTCATTCTGGTAAAGAAGGTCTTTTAGGAACTTCCCTAGGAAAGGTGACTAGGAAGCCAATTTTGAGACCTTGTATGTCTGTCTGAAAACACTGCTATTCCACCCTTGCATTTAGGTACGAATGTGCATAGGTGCAGGTTTCCAAGTAAGAGATTATTTCTCTGCAAATTGAAACAGAAAGACTATTCCTCAAGGTACAATTAAATCAAGCACTAGTCAGCATCCTGAGAAGTTGTGTGTGACCTACTTTTTTTTCTGTGTTAAAATGACTAGAAAAAAATTTTCATTCACAAACTTTCTCAGAGGTGTGGTGAAGTTACTCTTAATTTCATTCATTGTTCTGTGAACGTAATGTCCCTTTTCCATATGGAAATTCATGGTGCTCAATTCCAGGAGATGATTTTCAATCTTTCTTCTGTCTTTTTTACCCATTGCTCACTCTTTGTTCTCTTCCTTTATTGGATTTACGGCTTCTTGGAAGGTGACTCATTTGCTCCACATTTTGTGCATGTTTTCCATTCTGTCTTTTTGGTCCACTTCCTGGGCAATGCCATCAACATTCCAACTCCACGCCGAATTTTAATTTCTGTTGTTTTATTTTAAATTTCTAAATTTTACTTCATGAAAGCTATATCTGCTATAATCTAAGAATATCAACTATCGTGAGTTTTGTTGTTTTTATTTATTTTGTTGTTGTTGTCGTGGTACTGGGGTTTGAACTCCACATCTCATAGATGCTGGACAGGCACTTTGCCCCTTGAGCCATCCTTCCAATCCATTTGCCTTAGCTGTTTTTCAAACCTTTTATCCCTAGGTTAGCTTGGAGCACAGATAGACAGCTGTCTGGATGCCTCCTCTGTGTGACGGATGTGTTAACATTATGCCTTAGATGAGGGCACATTAATCTTTTGCCCAGACTATCCTCGAACCAGTGTTTGTCTCCTGTATAGGTGGGATTACAGGTGTAAATCACTATGATGATTCAGTTAAATAAGATGTTTAAAAGTTTCTTCATAGCTGATTTTCTAGTTTTTCTCTAGATCTCCTTTTGTGTTTGTTCTTGTTGTTGTCTCATTTGATCTATGACTGGAGATAATACTGTCATGTCTACTGAGATCGTGTCCTGTGGATTTCTGTAGTCCTCCAATGCACAAATGGAGAACTACAGAGATGGCTGTCAGGGTTCTGGGTGCTGAGCAGCGAGATAGCACCATTCTTGATGTCAGTTTTCATGGAAACCCCGTATTCCATCTATACCTGCTATTTCCAGATCTAAAGTTTATCTGGTCTTCTCTGAAAAGTACACTAGCCTGAACAGGTTGTTCAGGCACATGGGAAGAAATGAGGCACAACTGTACCTCATGCAGACTTTCCACTGATCACCAGTTTTCAGCCTCATTTTCACATCCGTCTTTTGGCATTGCTGAGGTTTTCAATTCTGCAGCCTTTATGCTTGTGAGTACAAAGCCAGGTGATTTAGCCTGGCTTCCCTTTCTTTGGGTACTTGGCCTCCAGTTTTCTCCCCCTTGCTAATGTATTGTCTATGTACTCATCTTCAACTCTCATAGTTTGCATATGTGGACTTATGCCATTTTAAATTTCTAACTTACCATTCTGAACAGTCTTAGGAGGAAGATGAAATAAACAAATGTGTTCAAACTACCATCTACCATATATCTCCCAAATCTTTTCTTCTTTTTTTTGTCATGATGAAGAAAAATGTTAGGAGCCTTGACTAGACAACTCCCTCAAAGTGTGTTGTCCTGTAGGTTAGATGACATATCAGCAGGCCTTCGTCAAAGCACTACATGCAATTTTGGAGTCTGCAAATTGTAATTTATAAATGATATTGAGGGAATTTAAATGGGATAAGAGGATTTGGAAAATGGTTTGAGAGAAAGACCAAATTGCAGAGAAGGTTGATGGATGATTTATTTAATAATGGCTATCAAGTAAATGAAGGGCTATTATCTTTTACAAGACGGCCCACCTGATTCTGTTTCCAACAGCATAAAAAAATGTACTTAAGGCTTAGCATAAGGAAAACTCACTGGCAGAAAAATACATTAAGTACTACCAGGAGGGAGATGTGGAATTTTCTCTTCTGGAATTACATTAAAAGTGAGAACCACTTCTTTGAGGTGAAATACTGTACAATGACATCTCAAATTCCTTCCAGCTGTTTCTTTCCTTTCTAGAAGATCTGCATGAAGAAAATCCCTACCATTATTCCAATATTACATACTTTTTTCTTCTAAAAGGAATATTCTTGTCTGCATAAGAGACTATTCCTAAAGCAACCTGAATTCAATTTCAAGATTCACATTTCCACATTCCAACAAGCTTGGAGGAAATGTAAAAAATTGTCTTTCTATACATTAAAAGAATGAGTACATTTAAAAATGTGGGCGACGCTTCCAGATTGAGACAAAAGTTAGTTGTGCTGATGCTTCAGAATTCCCACTGCAATTTTATACTCTGTAAAAATGTATTTGTTTCTTCTTATAAAAATACCATGAAAATAAAGTCCAACAATAGCTGAAGAGTTCAGTGAGTTAACTTAAGCAAATGCTTTCCCTTCTCAGGCACCTGAGAGATTCCCTGGGTTAATCTCTTCCTTTCTTTCACACTAATGAGCAGCAGAGGTGGGAGAGAGGCCTGACAAGGGACCTTCAGGAAGTACAGGGAAGAAAGGGCAAGATTTTGAGAGAATGGAAGGAAGATATATGAAGTGGGCACGGCAAAAAGCAGCCATAGGCAGCTTGCCTCCATCATCAGCTTGATTCAGTCCAACAAAGGTGATCAATTCTGGTGAGTGGAGATTCAGTGCTCATAGCAGCAGCAAATGGGGAGAAGCTGAAGGATCAGTGCGATGCCAATGTCCACATCTTGTGTGGCCATCCATATATGAGCGATGAAGCATGGTAGAGAAAAGAATTCTATTTCAGTCAATTAAGTAGAGGGACCAAGCACTGTGATACAACTATACTTAATAACAGCACGGAGAGAGGAGGGCGAGGATGGCAGGGACCAGGCACACATTGTCCAGCCTTGATCATCAGCAAATAAAGATGTCAACACCGAGCTCAGCAATAGGATGGCACATACCAAAAGAGGCAATTACCAGGGGTTCAAGAGAGGGGAAAGAAGGAAACGTGTGGCTTCAAGAAAGGGAAGAGCAAGTAAGTTTGCTTTCTCCAAGGGAACAGCAGAAGAAGGCTGAAGGAAGTGTGAGAGGACCTGGCTTACCACATGCAGGCAGAAATGACTAATGGGAAACTGAGATAAAAAGATCAAAAGCAAGAGATTTGAGCTGACTATTGGACAACTATTTGTCTATTGTTGAAAACCAAGATTGTACATGTGGTTGTCAAGGGAAAATATGCAGTAGGATTAGAAAGTCAATCATAGGTGACACCTTAGGGGAACATCCGTGTTGAATGGAGAAAGGAGTTTGCAAAAACAGATCCAGGACAGTTGGTCAAATGGAAGCCAAAGGGATCCAATTGAAGAAGGGAAATGAAAACCCCTTAGAGGAACAGTGAGGGGGGGGGCACTGGAAAGGACAAAGACACATGGAACATTCTAGCTGACCCCTCTCCAACTGTATATCCGAACCCCATCCCACAAAATGAAGGCTGATTCCTGACATAGCTAATATAAAAATAAAACAAGATCTCAATGTTGGCTCCACATGGAATGTCTGTGAGTAGAAGCTCTGTGGTGAGTGCTCTGTAGGGCTGCACATGAGCTATTTATTCACTTCTTGCTTCCACCAAGCCTGGTACAGGTGGCTGAGCTCCAAGGGAATCAAGCCCTATCTCCGTTCATATTGACTTACAAAATGAAACCTATAGTCACTTGTTACAGCTTCTGCTTAAAATATGACAGATCTGTTTGCAGGAGATATTCAACCTGCCTCACAAACCACGAACACTGCAGTTCTCTAGCAAACATACCAGCCTGCTCATTCATCCCCTTGGTAACATGCTGCAGGAAGAAAGTCAGAGAATGGATTGTCATTTGCCTCCGGAGTCCCATTTTAAAAAAAAGCCATCTGGAATGTGTGCTTCGTGATGTAATTCCCCCACTAAGACAAGAATAATAGTAATACCATAAGTCGTGAAGGCATGAATAACTCACATGCAAAGGCATATTTTATTATGGATTCAAATCCTGTGCTACTTTTGTTTCTTTATTGGGGGGGAGTGAGGGAGTGGAAATGAATGATGATCAACACTAACTAAATCCGATGCACTTGCCTTGGGTATCAATGCCAAGTCAATATTCAGTGTCACCTCACCAGGACAACGGAAATCACCGACCAATAGTGCAGGGCTCTGGGTGACTTAATGAGATGGCACAATCAGAACTCAGCATTATTAGGACTGTTTTGTATGCAAGCTTCTATGTGCACCAGGCAGCCAGTGGCCAATAGATTCTCTCAGTCTTTCTCTTTCTGTGTTTCCCCAGATAATTTCTTTAGTGCCAACACCTCGTTCTACACCGTGTTTCTTATGTTGAAACAAATATGTCCTCCCAAAAAACTTAACCACATTCAGGTTCACACAGTGGGTAAAGATTAGAAAGTTGCAAGCTGTGAAGCAAAACTGAACCATAGATATGGATGGTTCTACAAATTCAGAATCAAACTTTGTCACACTTGTGACATTTGGGATGAAACACAATGACCACCACTGGAGATGAAAGGGACTAGTCTTAAACTAGTCTTTTCCATCCTTCAGGTGAAAGGAAAGCAGTCACTGTGGAGTATCGGGAGTCTTCCTCCCATCCATATAAAGTTCTCATGAGGGTCTTGTTTGCCTCTATCTTTACAGTGATGAAGAAGGAAGCCAATCACTGCCCTGCCCCCCTCACTGTGCTGAATTATATTGCTTCTGTCTTTGGTCTCTGCTGGAAGGGGCATTTGTCTCCTTACTGTTTCCCTGCTTCTACTCAAGCTACTCAAACTGACTAAACAGAAGCAGGATTGCATTGCCTTGCATTCAGTCCCCGGGCCATGCCTTTCCAGTTACAAACGATCAATCCCTAAGTCCTGCCCGACGTACTCAGGGCTTTGAGTGATTGGATGCCTGGCCCATCTCTCACCTTATCGGTCACACCTTGCTACTTAGCTCTACTTTGGCCATACAGAAGTGCAAATGCTTGGAGAACATCAAGCATCTGTATTTTCTGTTCTCTTTTCTCTAGAATATTCTTTTGCCAAATACCCACAGAGTTTTTCATTCTCTTACTTCATTCATTCAGACTTTCTTCCAAGGTCATCTTTCCACTGAATATTTCTTGATAATCCTATCATAAACAGCACTCTCCACCATCTCTATTTTCTTCCTTGCTTTATTATTTTCTCACCACTAGCTATGCTTTGGGATGGGTTGTTCCCAAAAGTTCATGGGCTAGAAGTGTGTAGAAGTGTGGTCTCCTTTGTGTGTGTGTGTGTGTGTGTGTGCGTGTGTGTGTGTGTGTGTGTGTGTGTGTGTGTGTTTGAACCTTTATGAGAGGGCATTTCCCTGGAAAGGAGTTAGGCCTCACTTCCCCCAACTGTGTTTGTGATCAGGAGGAGGTCTACTTGTGGATTCTGTCTCCTACTTTCTCCTACTGTCTTCTACTCTCCCTCTGTATGGTCCTGCAATATGATACCATCCCCTCCCCTCATCAGAGTTGATACCAACACTGCACTCTCAGGTTTTCAAAACTTGCAGTTGGATAAATTTCCTGTCTGGGTAAAGTACCTAGGCTCAGGTAGTTTGTAATAGCAAAAGAAAATATATTAACACAATGCTTCTCAGTATTTGTTATTTATTGTCAGTCTCATAGTGTCCTGAAAGAAGGACTTGCTCTTTTTTTGCGGTATTAGAAATTGAACTCGGCCTTGACTTGAGCTTTCTAGGCAGGCAATTTACCACTTCAGGCTCCCTTTGGAACCCTTTTCGTTTTAGTTATTATCAGGTGAGGGCTTTACTTTATGCACACAGGCTAGCCTAGGATACATACATACATTGTCAGGCACCAGTGGCTATACCTGTAATCCTAGCTAATCAGAAAGCTGAGGTTTAAGTATTGTGGTTCAAAGCCAGCCGATGCAAAAAAGGCCTGTAAGAGACTCTTATCTCCAATAAACTACTCAGAAAAGCCAGAAGTGAAACTGGCTCAAGTGGTAGAGTGCTAGCCTTGAGCAAAAGAAACTCAGGGATAGTACCTTGGCTTTGAGTTCATGCACACACACACACACACACATGTGCACACACACACACACACACATACACACACACAGGAAACTAACATTAAACAAAATTACATCATTACAGCATGTGACTTTTATCTAGATTTTTAAATTTCTTTTTCATTTACAATAGACTTTTACTTCCAAAACTGAAAATTATTTTATGAAAATACCCTGCTCAAGTGACTCAACATTTAAACTATTAGAATCACGGGTTATCCAAGAGAAGGAAAATTCTTTCCACACTGACTTTTAGTGATTGAAATGGAATAGTGAATAATTCGCAAATCTAGTTATCTTTAAAAAATGCTTCATGAAAGGATGTGGCCATTAGATCTAAAATTCTTGCAAAGATATTTTGCAAAGAACATTTGTTTTTTCCATAAACCAACTGATACCATGGAATTTTTCTCACTATTTTTCAGACATTCTGAAGATGACTTGAATTTTTCTAAAGGAAGATAGTTTTGAAATGTTTTGTAATACTCAAACTGCAAACATAGGAAAATGTAACTGTGCCTCAAGGTGAGAAAATCTTAATTTTTATTCTTTGGGGAACTTCAAAAAATGATGAAATATTTCAATGTCCTATTTTAACCATAAAAATGGTTAAACTAATGTGCATAATGAACACAGGTATAAAAGCACCACTCAAAATTTTAGCACTCTCAATCCAATAATATTTACTTTTTTTTTTTTGCCAGTCCTGGGCTTGAGCTCAGGGCCTGAGCACTGTCCTTGGACTTTCTCAAGGCTAGAGTTTTATCACTTGAGCTTCAGCACCACTTCCAGCTTTTTTCTATGTATGTGGTACGGAAGGAATCGATCCCAGGTCTTCATGCATGCCAGGCAAGCATTCTACCATTAGGCCAAACTCCTGGCCCTCAATTCAGTAATATTTAAAAGATATCATGGTCAAGTTGATTTTTCTCAGAACTTGATAACAAACTGAACTCAGGAATTTTTTATTTTATTAACAATATATAAAGGAAAACTACACAAAGTCTCAGCAAGTGCACAAGATAGAGTTGGCTAAAATATAACATTTATGATTTAAATAACAGTAAAAAAAGATTAATTTTTCTGTGGTTACTAGAATTTTTTTGTTATTTATGTTGTTCTAGTTAATGTATGGTTTAAAGTTCCTTCTTTTCTTTCCCTTTAGTTTATCCTTTGTAGTCACTGTATTTGATTTTGGTACCCTGTGTCTTGTATATACATTTATCTCATTTGGGGAAGGAGAGGGGAATAACAAAATGGTGAAACAAGGACAAATTGTGAACCAATGCAACAGCGATAAACACTAAGTTGGAAATTAACTTTTATAACTTGGAGGGAGGGATAGTGGAAGTAAGATGAGGGAGGGGCTAACAATGTTTGACAAGAACTGTATTCATTACTCCTTATTTACGTGTCTGTAACCCCTTTGTACGTCACCTTTACCACAAAATAAAATTAAATATAAAAAAATGCTGTGGCAAACATCATACTTAAGATTAAGTGCTGAATATTTCCCCTCAAAATCAGATGCAAGAGGACACAGAAAATGTCAATGTACTCAATATTCCACCTGGGGACTGGCCCAGGTTACAAGGCACAGGTCAATAAATGCGATCAATATTTGAACCCAAGAAACAAACTGTCATTATTCACAAGTGATTTGAGGATGATTATAGAATATCCAAAGGCATTTTTCAGATGAAGCTGTTTTTAAGAGAGTTTAGTAATGCGGAAAAACCAACTGTATTTCTGAATTAACATCAAGCAGAAAATTATATCCTAAAAAAGAACAAGATACCATTTGCAACAGTATCTAAAATTATAGAGTGCTTAGCAATAACTCTAACAAGAGATATGCAAAATGGCTGAAGAAATAAACCATAAAACTTGGTGAGACACTTTAAAAGAGTTGGTATTGCAAAAAGATAGAAAAGAAAGAAAGAAAATATCAGTTCTTTCCAAATTAATTTATAGATTCAATGTATCTCAATACAAATCACAAAGCTTCCTGTGAGAGACTTAGAACTTGATTAAGTTTATCCTAAAATTGTACACAAAGACAGCAAAAGCCGCATAGTCACGACCCTCCTGCCTTCTCTGCGATTAAGATTCAGTTACAAAAACAGTAATTAAATGGGGGTGGCACTGGAATAGAACAGACAAATGGAATCAATCAGTATATTCAGAAACAAACCCTTACTTATGAGGACAGATGACAGATCCCAGAGGAATAAGGAAGAACAGTTTCTTCCAATAAAATGCAACTAGGACAATATCCATATAGAAGAAAATTAATTTAGCTCATTGGCCCTTTGCCTCAGGCCACATATACAAATTAATTTGCAATGAACTTTAAACTTAACCATGAAAGGCTAAATGCTAAAGTAAAATCTAATAGAAAATGTCTTTATCCCGACCTTGAAGTAGAAAAAAGCTTTCCTAAACAAGGCTCCAAAAGTACCATCCGAAAATCCTGGTTCAAAGCAGGAATGGCAGGAAATTCATGATGAGACTCTTATCTCCAAATAACCAACAACAACAAAAAAATTGTGGCTCTGGTGGTGGAAGGCCAGCCTTGAGCAAAATAGTTAAAGGACATAGCCTAGATGCTGAGTTTAAACACTAGTACTGGCACACACATCCACACACACACAACACCCAAAGGAAATCGTATCTTTTCTTTTTATAGGAGCTTTTAACTACTTTTTAAAAGCAAGAATAGAATTATTATAAAGGTAGAAGATGGATAGTTTGTGGAAGAGGAAGGACGGAGGTTAGGGAAGGACGTATAGAAGGCTTTGGCAGGCTGGCCATGCTCTGAATTACTTAGTTTGTCATTCTGTTCAGTAACCTATGTATTTATGATCTATGGCCATACATATGTTGTACGTTATAGTAAAAATGACTAGAAAGGTGTAACTTTTGAACCTTGATTTGGGAGTATAGTGGATAAATGTTTCATTTCCATAAACAAGCACAGAAGGCTTTGAGAATAAGAAACACACTAAAAATATCATGGTGGCTCTTGCCTATTTGTTAGTCCCTCTCCTAAGCCCCACAGGGCCCTTAGCTTGTCAGTGGTTCACTGTATTGGACCTCCTGTGAAAAATCCAGCTGAGTGCTCTCTCTTCTGTCACTGAGGCCAGCTCTGCTCTGTTGTACTATAGAGCCAGTGGTTGGAATACATGTGCAAGTCTCACCTTCCCTTCAAGGGCAACTAAACAAGTAAGGGAAGGACAAGGAACATGGGGTGATGGATACTTTATCCCCATTTGCCTGTTACTAGCAATGAGCACAAGGCAAAGAGCGAAGGAAATATCTGTGAAGATATTTCTCCAGGAAGTGAGCCAAGCTGGAGACAGGCCAAAGGAAGCCCTAGACTGCTGCAGAGAGAAGAGAATTTGTCAGTGTTCGAGGGGCTCATGGGCAAAGAACAAAGGAACATCTGAAGAGGGAGAGAAGGGTCAAGGAGAGCTCACGCAGCCTATGAGACATCTCAATTTGAGTATTTCCTACCCCTGTTCAGACAGTGTTGGATAGTGGCAGCCTGAAAGGCTTGGGTATGATTGGCCTTAGTGTCATAAAGGACATGTCAGAAGATTCCTGTTGGAAGCTGGGCATGACTACAGTACATCACACCTATAATCCTAGCTACTCAGGAGTCTGGAATCTGAGGATTGGGGTTTGAAGCCAGCCTGCACAGGAAAGTCCTTAGACTCTTTTTCTCCAGCAAACCACCAAAAATGGGAAGTAAAGTTGTGGCTCAAGAGGTACAGTGTCAGACTTAAGTAAAAAAGCCAAGAGATAATGTTCAGGCCCTGAGTTTAAGCCCTAGAATTAACATTTAAAAAAAAATTCCTCTGGGGCCTACAGAGAAAAGTGGAATTCATTTCCAAAGAAGTGGATTAGAATAGTCTATCTCATTTCCACCAACAAACAGGTCATTAATTTTTTTTGGGGGGGGAGCCCTCAGCTTGACTTTCCACATGAATGGGAACCTACATCTCATGTCACATTTTAGTTTCATATTTCAATATGGCTAGATAAAAATCATCCACCACCAAGTGTTTTCCCCTATTAGAAAGAGCAAAATCTGTCAGTCAACCAAAAATCATCAATGTCAACACCACCAGAAATTGGAATACTTTTCCTTAAAGTAGTAATTATGTTTTCATCTGATTTTTAAAAATAAATTTTAGAGTTTCATCTCTATTCCACAGTACTTCTTCCCCTAGGCTAACTAAATGTTTACCTATCTGTATATTTCATCTCCAAGATGAAATGCAAGAGAAATCTAAAATCCTCGCCACTAATTTTATTCATTTCTTGTCATTCCTCATGGATTGGATACAGTGAAAGAATAGGAGTATCTTAGACTAAGAGAAACATCACAGTAACTTTCAGAGAGGACTGAAACAGGGAATCTAGAAAGCATGGAGATTGGAATCTCTTCTAGAAAATCAGCCTAGCTGAGGCTTAAGGGTCAGACAAAGCCTTCTGATCAGCATATTCCACTTACCTAGAGCAAGCTTTAGTTCAAGACATACAATAAATCATTCCCACAAATCAAACTCATTTTATTTGCCCCTAAATAAAATTATTGATTATTTCACTCAAGTCGAATCATGTCACAAGGTATACATCCTCCTATGCTAACGCAAGGAAACCATACAGATAGTGCTAAAAATGTCATTTCACAGACTGAAATATTTGTATACTTGCAGATTTATTACTCAAGATTACTTACAATAATTCATATTCAAGATCCTTACAGATGTTTAAACACAGAAAGATGCTACTTTTCATTCTGACCAATGAAGATAAATAACTCATAATTAGTTAGAGTGGAGTGGTTCTCTCCAGAAAATTATCATCTTCTTAACAAATCACATTAAAAAAAAACAAGAGGCCATGGTCTTAACACATACCATTAAGAAGGCAAGAGAACATTAGGAGAGTCTGAACCAAAGCTGTCCTTACTGTCATGGGAATGACACTAAATGACAATGGGTTAAATAATAAAAATGTGCCAGAAGTGAGGTCATTCCCATCTGGAAATCCTCTAACTGTTCATCCTGAGGTTTCACATGGATTTGAGGACATGAGAGAGATGAAGATATCTCATGTCATCTTCTCCTCATCTAACAGAACCCAGAAATTCAGCTCTCACCCAGATCTTCATTCAGACATTAACCAGAAAGTTAAGTGAACAGAGCTACCCGAAGATCAGCAAAACATTTTCATTGTCTGTCAGCCCTTTGAAAACCCACCAGTGGGGGCTGGGGGGGGGGGGACTTTCCTTGCTCTCCATGAAAATGCTGACAGATTCCAAGACCCTTCCCTGTAGCCGGAGATCACTATGTGTACCTTAAAGTCATAAAACACTCCAACTCCTCTTAACAATAATAGAGCTCCATCTCTTCTTTCACATGGGCTTAATTAGATTTAGATCGAGTCTTGGAAAGGAAACTAATATCTGTTCATCCCCTCAGGCATCAGAATGCCAAGGAGGAAGAGAAAAAAAAAAGGAGCAGTAGGGGCTCATGCCTGTAATATTAGCTACTCAGGAGGTTGAGATCTGAGGATCACGGTTCAAAGCCAAACCAGGCACAAAAGTCCATGAGACTCTTATCTCCAATTAACTATCAGAAAACCGGAAGTGACTCTGTAGCCTTGAGCTGAAGAACTCATAGACAATGCCCAGGTCCAGAGTTCAAACCCCACGACTGACAAAAGAAAAAGAAAAAGAAGAAATAAACAAGAGTTTTCTGAGAAAGGCTGAATCTATCACTACCTGACAATGAGTACTCTGAGTAGTCTGGCAATAGTGTGTATGTGGTGTGTGTGTGTGTGTGTGTGTGTGTGTGTGTGTGTGTGTGTGTGTGTATGTATGTGCTTATGCACATGTGCACACCAACACTGGGCCTGGGAACTTTCCTTGAGCTTTTTCACACAAGGCTGGAGCTCTACCACTTGAGCCACAGCTCCACTTGCCTACCAAATCTGGCTTTAAACATGATATTCATGTCTCACTGGTGGCATGAGCCACCAGTGCTGGCTAGATTTTTTTGTGTGTGTATGTGGGTCATAGGGTTTGAACTCAGCCGGGGTGCTGTCCTTGAGCTCTTCACCTCAAGGATACCACCCTACCCTTGAGCCATGCCCCACTTCCCATTTTCTAGAGGTTAAGTGGTGATAGGAGTCTTAGGTTCTTCTGTGCCTGGGCTGGCTTTGAACCTTGATCCTCAGATCTCAGCCTCCTGAGTAGCGAGGATTACAGGCATGAGCCACTGTGCCCAACAGTCTAGATTTTTAAAGGTCTGTTTGCCATGTATGAGCTACTGGAATGCACCCTTGGAGAGTCTCAGATGGGACTGGGTTATACATTAATAGTAGATCTGGTACATAGCATGGAGCAGCTTGGGGTTCCATCCCTATAACCACAAAAACGAAGCCAAGCAATAATCTCACAGATGGCTGTCTTGCCGTTCCTTTGGCCTAAACAAAAAACTTTTCCATGTCATGATCTCTCCCAATAACATCCACAGACCTTTGAATCAGAAACTGATTTCCAAACTCTGGCTCCCTGGTATCTCCATGGTATTCAGTTCACCAGACAGAACTGAGAAGCCATGTTTATTGCTCTCCCTTGGGCAGCTTGTCTCTGGTACACAGGCAGCAATCACTAAACTACACTTTATTCAACAGATACCAACAGAGCAGCCACTCATAGGGTACCAGCATCAACACAACAACTGGGTCATCTCTCATTGCCTGGGATGTAAGATTCTAGCTTCTGTATGGACTCTGAAGCTCAAGGAATCAGGAGATTGTATCCAAATAGTCCCACTCCATCCCAAAAGGCTCAGGATAACAACACAAGCTCTGTCCCAAATCTTTTCATTAAAGTTCTGTCTCCTCTCCACAGTCTGACCATTTCAGAGCCCTGGGCAGGTTTTCAACTGTCCTGTCTGCCAACTCATACATGTATTGAATTTGGATCCCTAATGGAAAATGCAATTTTAAAATTCCATTACACCTCTTCTCTGTAACCAAAGCAGCTCAAGAAGCCCAACTGATTGAACATCAAACACAGTGGTTTTAATTTTATTCCACAAACTTCTTACCACTAGCTGTAGTCTGGATGCCCTTTTCACTTGTGAAGTGAGTGCCCTTAATTCTCAGTCCATCTAAGAATATTTTTAGTCAATTTTGATTAATAAAATAACCTGTTCTCTGTAGTACCACTTAGGAAGTAATTTTTGTCAAAATAACTTCACCCAAATCGAATCAAATTTCTCTTGATTTCTGGCTTACCAAGTAGCACCAAGAATGGAGAGGCAAGTAAATGACATAATTCAGAACCATCAGTCAGATGGTAAAACTTTTTGTTTTGGTTGTTTGAGACAGAAACTTACTATGTAGCCCAGACTGGCTTGAACTCTTTCAATCCTACTGGCTCAGCCTTCTAAGGGCTGTGATTATAGTTATGCTGCACCATGACCTATGAGATTGAAACTTTCTACAGGAAAATAAATATGATTCTGTAACAAATTAAGGCCATGAAGAAAAAAGGAGAGAAGTGACTAATTAAATAAATAAACAGACCAAACATGGCCCTCAATTGTAAAATGTGGACCCTGGTCACATAAAAGTAGATAATTTTGAAACAATGAAGAAATCTGTATATAATATGACATTAAGAAATTATTAATTTTGTTAGGAATGATACTAGTATACTCGTTTTACAAAAATATCCTTATTTGCATATACTTAATACAATAATTTAAAGTGAAACTCATTTATTGCCACAAAAATTTTACATAAGTTAAACTGTTGGAGGGATAGATGAAATAAGATTGGCAAAATTGATAACCTTTTTTTTGTTGCTCTCTTGGAACTTGAACTTTGGGCCTTGGTGCTGTCCCTGAGCTCTGCAGCTCAAGGTTAGTGCTCTACTACTTGAGCCACAGTGCCACTTCTGGTTTTCTGGTGGTTAACTGGAGATATGAGTCTCATGGACTTTTCTGCCCAGGCTGGCTTTGAACAATGATCCTCAGATCTCAGCCTCCTGAGTAGCTAGGATTACAAATGTGAACCACTGGTGCCTGGCTTACAGTTGATAATCTTTAAAGTTGAGTGGTGAGTTAATGAAAGTCCATTACTTTTACTTTTATGTATAAGTAAAGGCTTTAATAATACATTTTTGTGTTCATGGTTCAACTCAATGCATTGTGCTTGCTTTACTGTTTGAGCCAGGCCTCTGGTCTCTTTGCTTTCACTTGGTTTTTCAAATAGGGTCTTTTGCCTATTTCTCTGGATTGGACTTTAACTGCAAACCTCTTGTAGCCATCTCTAACATAGCTGTGATTATAGACACATACCATCATGCCTAATGCTTTAATAATACAAGATTTTGTCTTAAAAAGGACCGTATTTCAATCTCTGTTACTTGCCATTTTACAAAGGATGCCAAAGGTCCCGTAGCTCAGGCAAGAAGAGGTGGGATTGGCTGGAGGAAAGAAAGATATTTTGTCTGTTTCCTCCATACCTTCTTCTTCCCCTGATAATACAGCAGACCGAGGATGGGGATTATTTCTCCTTGGCGGTCAGTAGTCATTTTCCTTATTGGTATATCCCACTCTTGGATATGACTAATTACCTGCTGCACAGGTGGTGGGCTTACTACTGGCTGCCCTTGGTCTTTGAAGCTGATATGAATGGAAGCCCAATGTGTCATAGGCAGTGATCTCCATCTTCAATGGCTCTTCTGCTCCTGGATGGTCAGTCTCTTGTTAGTTCTAGTTTTATTTGGACTACACCAGGCCACATTGCATTGATTGGAGTCTTTCTATTCCACCTACTGAGAGCCCAACCTAGCTTGGCACACCTCTAGGGATAAGCCAGTAATTGGGCCTGTCAAAGTGTGGAATCTTAATTGCATATCTCTCAGATGTAACAGATTGAAGGTGCTGTTCTGGCTCTTTCATAACTATTGATATACAACTTGTCGTAGTAACCTCTTCCCTGGGCTCCATTCACAAGTTTCACCACACAGTGGACAGGAAATAAGATGACTGCTGGTCTTCCCTTAATAGACCTCACAGACTATAGGAGCATCCCCACCCTCTCCTCCTCCACCTCAGCTCACAGGCACAGAACCATCCAAACTTCCTTAGTTTCTCTGCTCCCTAGTGGGATGATTTCATGTACAAAGATTATATTTGAAAAAGTACACTTCCACCTCTGCCCCACGTCTCTTATTTGTCACTTAGAGATAGATTGGAAGTTGTATTTTTGCCTCGGAAATTTTTATTTTGCTCTGAACAAGATATAAACTGCACCGCTAGGGGTGGGGTATGGCATAAAAAGATCAGAATTGGCAACTCCCACTACTCTATTGCATCTCCAAAGACTCAGGTTTCCATGGCAGGCGATGAAAATATGAAAGTGGGTAAGATGTATTTCTGCTGGATTAGAAGGAGAGGAAGGGGTGTGGGCCTGGGATCTGCCACTTTCCAGCTGTGCGAGTTTGAGTAAGAAGATGGAGCAGTGCTTGAAGTTCAGACTCTGACTGAAAATGAGAGAGGTAGCTGAGATGATTTCCAGGGCCCCACGAGCACTCACAGCCAACGAAGGAACAAATGCAATTTCATTACCTCACAGGAGACAGAAGCCCAGCTCTCTGCCATAGTTAATGCCAACGCAAAATAAAGAGCTCACTGCATGTAAGATTGTTGCACCCTGAATAGAATGGTGAAGAAAAGAACAAGAAAAAGAAAAATGATGCAAGCACTGTAGTCTGCTTTCATTCAGCAGAATGGATGGAGCTTACTGGAGCTGGGCTATGTGTGTGAGCATCAGGTAGATGAAGATTCGAGCAGGTCGTTGGGATTTGCCAGTATGGAGTTTAGGGGCTAACCTTGGAAGTCTGGGTGTGAAGAGAGAGATGAGGAATATCAGAAGTCATACTGAGGGATGCAGAGATGAATGAAGTATCAACAAATGTCAAAATAGTATCTAAATGTACATGGCAAAGTCATCCTCTACTAAATGCCACAATATACTAATCCACATTCATAATTTTCCAGAGCCCAGGTAGAAGTCCTGGGGAACTACACTGGGTCACCATTGATAAAGATATATATGCTGGAGAGAAAGAAAAATTTTAGTTTATACTATGTCTAACACAATTCAGCTACCTATAAATGAAAAAAAAACATAAGGCCATTGGACTCAATTCTAAGTGACCTTTTCAAACACCTGCAGATTTTCTCTCTCTTCTCTGATAATTCAGAAAAATAGGAGAGCATAGACCTACATTCCACTTTTACTTAAATTATCAATTGCTAAAAAAATAGATTGCATTGATGATATGCCTTGATGGGGATTGTGCCTACGTGTAGATATTCCATTTCAGCTCTTTTGAACACTGCCCTTACCTCTTCCTGACCTCACCAGCCTCAGAGCCTCCATGGATGGGTTGAAACTACCAAGAAAGAACTGACAGTCTCTCCATAGTCACTGAATAACTGGGATCACACTCCAAAGGCTTCTGAAATTTGTTGGCCACCTGCGCTTATGCTTGCTTAGAGTGAAAACTGTCCCAATGAGGCTAAACAAAGTAAACTACCAGTCCCTGTAGCCTGAAGCTGTTAGAGTGCATTTGTGTATTTTGGTTGTGATGAAATGACACAAACTGGGCTAAGCTGACTAGATTATTAAGCTAAACTTGTGGAAAAATACTGCATCTAAAAACCACATTATCTGTAGTGTTAAAATAGGAAGTAAAGGTGCCAGGTCCCCTTCTCCAGCTCTGAGTGACTTGGAAAGATTGTTCAGCCGTGCAGTTGCCTTCAGCTACAAAACCTAAGTGCCAAACTCAATGATCACCTCCCCAGGGCTAGAATTTGATAATGCCTTGTGATCTCTTAACCTGGATTCATGTAAAGTCATGTGCTTCCTAAGGAATGCTATCTGGCAGGCTGCAGTAAAGCTCTGGAGCTAGTTTGTATTACTCATAGGCTTTTGCAAGTCTCTGGTGATTTTCATATTAGAGTGCCAAACTGGGCTTAAATGAACTATTACTTTGACACATGAAGGCTTACCTCAGAATTTGCATTAAGAGAAAGCTATAGCTAACAGCCCTAGACGAATATTTATTTTACTAATGTTAGTTTTATCTCAAATGGTAATATTTTATTTCCCCCAGAGAACTGTTTATGCCATTCTGAAATTCCAGTGAATGCCACTAAATTCTCAGCATCAGACACACGGCTAATGAACACCATTAACGGCCTGTTCAACAATCAAAGGAAGAATAATTGAAACACTCAGTGAGAATGAATGAATGGATCCTCTGGCTTGATGCCATCTTTATTTTCTTTGAGAGTGTCCAGTAATGACTGCCGAGAGGAGGCAGTCACAATCCATACTGATGGGAAAATATAATATCCATTAGAGTATTAGTTGTGAAACATTTCTTTTTTCCTTCCTGTAATCCCAGTTATTCAGGAGGTGTTGAAGATCATGGTCTAAAGCCAATCTCAGCGGGAGGGTGTATCTAAAGTGAAGGATGGCTGGAGGAGTGCACTTAAAGTTCAGAATTCAAAATTCAGTATCACGTACACACACATTCTGATACTGGAAGGGAAAATATTATATAAAAGTTGCCAGCTCCAGCTTCTTTAGACTTTTTTTTTGTCAGTCATGGAGTTTGTATTCAGAGCCTGGTGCTGTCCCTGAGCTTTTTGGGGGGTGGGGTGGGTGGGCTGGGCTCGGGGAGTCATGGGGCTTGAACTGTGGCCTGGGTGCTGTCCCTGAGCTCTTCAGCTCAAGGATACCACCCTACCCTTGATCCATAGCCCCACTTCTCATTTTCTAGTGATTAATTGGAGATAGGAGTCTCGCAGCTTTGTATTGCCCGGGCTGGCTTAGAACCATGATCCTCAGATCTCAGCCTCCTGAGTAACTAGGATTACAGGCATGAGCCACCCAGCGCCCGGCTTGTCCCTGAGATTTTTCACTTGAGGCTCAAGGCTGGTGCTCTACCACTTTGAGCCACAGCTCCACTTCCAAGGAGGTGGTTTCTTGTGAACTGAATAATGAAATCCCACCTGGAAGTTGGTCATATCTTTTGCTTATGACAGAACAAGTGTCTCTCTTCTTCATCAGAACATCATTTTTTAAAATGTCATACATGGATTTCTGAGTGAACACTTAAGAACCTCTTATATTTGCTGAGTAAAAACAGATCCCAGAAATGAGTAATTCTTAAACACGTTCTAACTGTAGAAATAGGTAACAATAGAAAAGGAATAATAAAATCAAAAATTAAATTCTCAACACCTTACCACTGTAATTGTGGCTTGCTTTATACACAGTATATTACATTTAAAGATAAAGACAGATTTGTTTATCTTTAAGTAAAAGAAAATTTTAAAGTCTTGAGTAAGAGAGAAATAAAGCTAAAAAAAGGGGGGGAGGGAACCTTAAGTAAAAAAAAAAATCCCTTTCAATGTTTTTCATACAAGCACTTTGTGCATACAAGCACTTTGACTTTATCCCTTTTTTTGCCAGTTGTGGGTCTTGAACTCAGGACCTAAGCACTGTCCTTTGACTTTTCTCAAGGTTAGAGCTCTACCACTTGAGCCATAGCACCACTTCTAGCATTTTTCTATGTATGTGGTACTGAGGAATAGAACCTGGGACTTCATGAATGCTAGGCAAGCACTCTACTACTAGGCCAAACTCCCAGCCCTGACTTTATCCTTTTTATTTTATTTTATTTTTTGCTGGTCTGGGACTTGAACTCATGGCTTGAGTGCTATCCCTGAGCCTCTGTGCTCAGGGGTGGGGCTCTACTTTTTTCCTTTTTTTCTGAATAGCTTATCAGGAATAAGAGTCTCTCACAGAGGTTTCTGCCTGGGGCTGGCTTCAAACTGTGAGCCTCTGAATTCAGCCTCCTGAATAACTAAGATTACAGCCCTGGTGTCAATGACTTTATTCTTAATTGTAGTAGTTCAAGCGGTGAAGGAAGTATTCAATCTCAGTCTTAAGAAAAAGAAAATGTAAGAAAGGAAACAAATTTGTAGACAAACTCTCTTCACTTATTTTGTTTGTATTATTAATTTTGAGCCAAGGATATTTATACATTTTCTATTATTAATAAGCCAAAATGTAATCCCTTTAAAATCTCCACACACTATAGGTTCAGTACAAAAGAGTTAATTAATATGAAATTAAATCCCATCAGGTACTTTAAAGTCTACACAGCTGTCTTAATCCAGGTTACAAAAATAAAAACAAAACATCATAGACCAAACTCTAGAGAAATTCATTTTTAAAGAAAGTAAGAAAGCAAAGGGCATATCTTGAAAACAAAAGGACATGCTAAGCAGTTCACGGTGTCTTGCCTATATGTCTACCAAATCATTGCTAGGAAAAACAAAATAAGATTTTTGTTTTTGCTGAAGATAGAAACCACATACACAATTTCTAATTCTTACACTTGTCCTGCAAACTTAATAATTTCCCAACAGTTCTCATTCTGATTTTTCTAAACTTTGGTCTTGCCAGATATAATAAAAGAATTTATTACAAAGCTACTCAAAACGATCAGTTACAACAGCAGAACCAAATCACATTCCAGAGATTTCCATTTATCCTCTGACTAAAACCAACAACTCACTCCACTGGGGGTTCTGTTCGTACAGTGTTAGTTAAGTCTATACATATATGCTCGCTAAGTTTGAACGATAGATCATTCTTCACTTTTTCTAACATACTTTACACAAATAATTACATTGTATTTTGGTCAAAATCATGATACATGTCTCATTGATTTCAAAAAGGTTGATATTTCATCCCAACTTCCAAAGAGAGAATAAATGCTCATGGTTAAGTGGATATTTAAAAAAAAAAAAGAATTACAGGGGTGAGTGGTGTGGCTCAGTTGATAGAATACTGGCCAATCCTGGTCTTAGATTGGAAAAAAACCCACAAAATTACAGATCTTTCCTAGCTGCTGTATGATTTCAGATACTAGTAATTCTAAGAAAAGATGAATATCCAAGTAGGAACATTGAAAATATATAGCCAAATGAATAAGAAGATTCAGAGCAAATAATTGTGCTAATTGGGGTAAGTTTTTATATCTTGAAATAACTTGCCATTAAGCCTTTGAAAGTGAAATGATGCTGGATTTCAGGTACATTTAGAATACCCAATACAATTCAGAGAATACAAAGGTGTGTTCTTAAGTTGTTTATGACAAACAGACTCACTTACCTGGAGTTACAAGCAAAGCTTAGCACAGAGCTACATGATTCCCCCAGGAAAATAAATGCTCTTGATTTCTCTCCATGAAATGTAAAGGAATCTAAAATACAAAAATAAAAAGGAGTAACCTTTGCAAATTCCGAGGTCTAAAATATAGGTATGATGACAAAATGGTATAATTTTATGTGACTTAGCATATAGTGCCCAAGTCAAAGTATTACTCCCTCTCACCCTCACCCCCAAAAAGAAAAAGTGGGAGGGGATGCCTCTCTTAAACAGGACATTTGGGGTGGTGAAAGCTGTGGAAAGCAGGATGCTGACACATGAAAAAGAACAAATCCCACAGGGCAATCTGACCAAGAAAAGCCACGTGCATTAAAGCCACCTGTTGTACCCAAGTTGTCACCTCTGCCTCTGATGCAAGAACTGCGCTTAGAGTGATAGCCTGGCTTCCAGGTCAGAGCCTGGGGTGCAAGTGCAGACCCCCCTCCTGGCTGCATGCCAGCATCATCTCAGAAAAAAAAAATCATCCATGAAACTTCCGCAAGTTCACCTGGGGGGAGGGAATTATTCCCTCCCTCCCTCCCTGGTAGTGCACTGCCAGGCACCGCATGCACCCCAGGACTTGCACCCTTGCACAATGCAGAGCTGTAGCCACCATCTCCCACCTCACTCTGACCCCACCCAGAGGCCACTGGCTTTGTCCCGGACAGCAGTTTTCCCAAGGCTGGCACCATGCACCCCACAAGCTGCACCTGGGGATGCCTCCCAAGAAATACCAATGCCTGCTGGGGAGCGGGTGGGCTGTGTCCCGGAAATACCCGCATTTGCCAACCTGTTCCTCTCCACCTTCATGAGGAGCTGGAGCCCCTCTAATGGGAAGAAATAGATATGTCCCTTGAGAAAGGGGGCTGGGCTGAACATTCTGGATGGAAAAGCCAGTAAGCTATATTCTGGAAAAGCCCTCCTGTGACACTGCTAACTGTGAAACTCTTTCCTGAGCATTACCACAATTTTTATCCCATCGGAACTCATCATCCAAATAATTACCTCATGTGCATATGTGTGTCTAGGCCAAGCAAAAAGGTGAGAAGCTACATAATCATATGTATGTGTATATATATCTATATGTGTGTGTGCATATGTGTGCATCTATAGACATAGGACACACATGTGCATAATCTTTCCATTTTTCAGGCAGTCCTGCATGATTTACAGAAGGCAGAAGGAAAGTCTAAGCTGCTGCTCGGGTCTGCAGATTGCTGGTGCCCTGTCTCCATGGGGATAGCCTCCTGGGGACCAAGTTCGGTTTCTTCTGATTCATGGATATCAACAAAGTCAGCAGACATGTCAGATGTATCAGTACACATATTTAGAGACCGTCTCCTACCTACACTCTCTTACAGTTTGCTGCAGGTTTAATATTAAAGCAGGTCACCAACTGCCTAACACCAAATTTCCAGATGCCAGCTCAGGGCCTCCACTGCATTTAGACCTCCTTCTGCTCAGATCTCCATGGCCGACTTCAGCCTGGGCAGGGCTAATTAATCTATGTGTAAGTGGAACTGCAGCTGGCAGAAAGGCAGGCTTGTCAAGAGGGTCAGTCATCTGGAGCCGCATCTGAGCTGTTTTTCATCCTTGACAACACATCATGTAAGTTTGCAGCCTGCAGGCCAAGAGTTGAAATGAGTTTATAATTTGGCTTCATATCAATCTCTTCTCATTGTCCACCACTAAAACTTCTTTTCTGTCTTTCAGCATGCAGGGACAGCTTTAGACCCCAGATACTGGCTTGGTCGTTAGTGATAGATTTTTGTGACTATGCTTTGCTGTCTAAGTAGAAAAGGGGGGAGAGGGGAGGAATCTACACATCTAAAACCAGTCTTGTTTTCATAATGAAAACAAATTGACCATTAGTGCATACCCCCACATGACCATTAATCTTACTTAGTACTGGTGATTTGTTTAGACATGTTCAGTCTTTTCAGGAAGACACAATAATCCACATTTATCCAGCTTGGGGAAACTATGGGATCTCCTAATTTCATCTTCTTTTTTTTTTTTACTGAGAGAATCCATTAATATTCTGCTCCATGTTAAGTACTGTGGCACACATCTGCGGTTTTAGCTAGCCAGGAGGCTGAGATGAGGAGGATCATAGTTTGAGAACAGCCTGAGCAAAAAGTTCAAAAGTCTCTATGTAGAAGAATAAAATGGTAGGTCTAGAACTAGTTACAAGGGAAGCATAAGCAGAAGAGTTGCAGTTCAGGCAAGCTGGGATAAAACGTGAGACCCCCATCTGAAAAAGAAAAAAAGAAGAAAGCAAACGGAGCATGGGGAAGATATGTCTACCAAAGAGACCCTGAGTTTAATCTGAACTCCTGCCTAACAACAACAACATCCAACAAAACCTGAGTTTCTAGGGAGATCTCAAACAGTATAATTCCTTAGAAAGCCAAAAATCAAAGTTCAACAAAATAACACACCAGGAAGTAGATACTTGAAAGAGGTAGCATGGGGTCAAGGGGTAAGGAGTAGATAAATGAAGAGAAGGAAAAAAAGTTGACAAAAAAACAAACCAATGTATATTCTACAAAATTAAGAGGAATGAAGGAAGAGGTAGGGAAGAAGAGAGGGATGCCTGAGAATGCTGAAGAGGTAGCACTGACCCAGATATACTGCATTTGTAAACTACTTTGCTAAATGGCAACTCCTTTGTACAATGACTTAAAGATTATAATTTTTTTAAAATGTGACAAAGCCAGCCCCACCCACAGCAAGAGAGTGTAGCAGTCATTTAATTAGTAATTCTCCCCCTATAAGGCAGCTCTTAATCCTATTGCAAGAAAACTACCAAAGTTCTTCTGTGAAAAAGAATCATCAAAAATGCTGAACATTGTAGATACAATATTTTCACAGTCTAGGAAATGATCAAGACGATGTATAATTAATTTGTGAAAGTCTGTCCCATGGTAAACTCCAAAGAGCTTCTAAAACACCATTGTTCCAATGATGTGGCAATATCCAGTCTGCTGCTGTCTCAGATTTCCCCATTACCCTCAGTTCTTCTCCACACATCTCCCGCTCATCTGAACCACATTTGAATCTGAGAGGTTGATTCCTAAAATACATACAACAGAGAGCTTATAGAACACCATCACTGTACGCATGCCCGAAATAGCAAAGGAAATGCACCAAGCAAGGATAGGCAGGGTGCCTACCCACTTACTGGTGAAGATGTCCTTTGTGCAATATACACGTTAGAGCCTGGAGGATAACTTAATTTACTTGTGTAAGTCAAAGAAATCATCTGCCTGTTGATACTGGAAGCCAGAACTGAGTCAGAGTTAGGAACTGCATAGCCAAATTATACAATTATCATCACTGAGTATGTTTCAGGAAAAGAAAAGAAAAAGCACCCCTATACTACATGGTATGCCTTGAAAAAGTTCTACTATATTCTTTCTGACTGCAAATAACAAGTTTTAGGGCGAAATGATTTTTAGTGGGAGCTTAGAATGTGCCTGTAAGTCTATAAGTAAACACACTGGGTGGTTTGCAAGCAGTTACAAATAAATTAACAGAAGTATAACAGGCTCCATAGAAAACTCAAATAGTATAATTCTTTAGAAAGGCTATGTCAAAGCCTAACAAGAAGGGGACAAGAAGAGAGGGGTAAATAAACAAAGGAGAAAAGATAGAGAATGCAATCAAGTCCTTGTATTTGCCACATTTTTTTTTAAAGGAGGGGCAGGGAGTTTGGCCTAGTGGTAGAGTGTTTGCCTAGCAGGCAGGAAGACCTAGGTTCAATTCCTTCATACCACATACATAGAAAAAGCTGAAAGTGGTGCTGTGGCTCATGTGGTAGGGTTCTAGCCTTGAGAAAGCCCAAGGACATTGCTCAGGCCCTGAACTCAAGCCCAGGATTGGCAATAAATAAATAAATAAAATTTTAAAAAAGGAATGGGTGGTTAAAGGGAGTAATGCAGATGAAGATGCGTTGTATACATAAACTTCTCTGTAAGTGGCAAAAAATTCAAATACATATTCTAAAAATGGAAAGAAAGTGAGGGAAGTAGGTTGGAAGGGGTGGATAAACATGTTAAAAGGGTGACATTGATCAAGATGTACTGTATTCATAAACTACTTTGTTGATGACAACTCTTTCGCACAATTATTTATGTTTTTTCTGCCAGTCCTGGGGCCTGAGCACTGTCCTTGGGCTTTCCTCAAGGCTAGCATTCTACCACTTGAGCCACAGCAACACTTTCGACTTTTTTATGTATGTGGTACCGAGGGATTGAACCCGGGTCTTGGTGCATGCTACGCAAACACTCTACCACTAGGCCAAACTCCCAGCCCAACTATTTAAAGATAAATAAAAATATGCAAAAAAAAAATTTCTCCTCTACCACTGAAGGTTATTTTTCTGCTATTGAATGAAATTAAAAATAAGAAAGTCTCTGTGTTGGATACATGGATACAGATGAAGTGAAAAGATGCTGTCCTTTTCATATTTTTAATCCTTCCTTTGAGCTAGGTCAACCTTCTCCTCATTTTCTCCATTTCATTTTCTCATCCAGGTAACTGGAGATCATCTTGGATTTTTTTAATGCTATTTTTAATAGTACAAATCCTTTTCAAATTACCCACATGACAGAAAATGAAAATGACTCACACCACCTGCCAAGCAGAGATACAAATAATATGCTTTTAGAGCATAAAGAAAGAGTGACTAATTGAGCCTGGAGAGGGTCAGAGTTATAACTAATCTCTTTGAAAGAAATCAAATTGCCTCTGTTTGCCATTGGTTGGAAGGCCAATAACATGATGCTTCTAAATCAGTTAAGATGCAGCCAGACAGCAAGGCACCTTCACAAAAGAGAGCTGTTCCCAGCACAAGGCCTGTAGCACCATCAGGCAATTGTTCATTGTGCCGGACTCCCTCTTCCTGTGAATCCTCTGGGCAGGCCCTGTTTGAGTAAACTCTGCAGCTGCTCAGCTGGGGCTTGAGACCAATCACAGACACTAATGAGGCATGAACAGTGGCTCAGGGAGATCAGTTACACTTAATCCTGTCCTGAACAAGAGCTTTGGCATAGCTTCTTCAATGAGTGACTAGGAGATGCGCAGCAAGGCCTGAACGTCTAAGGAGTTTGCAGCCACAGATCTGTCAAATAAAGGGGTTGGACTACGTGCTTCTCACTCAAGGAGGATGACCCTGATCTTGATTACTATCTTCTGCTACGAATCTTTGAGCCTGAAGGTGGTTATAGATGAGTACCAGCTACATGAAACAATGGTGACGACATGGGACAGTATCTGGACTTAGATGTCATGACCAGAGAAGAGGAGCTTAAATAGTATACCAACTGATATACATTTCAAGATCACGGACTTTCTGGTTATAAAGACTTTTACCAGATTCACAGATGCAATGTAAATCACCATTCACATGGAGGTGTTTCCATCATACAGCTAGCAGAGTTAGACACCCAAGTCCTACCATGTGATAAAGTCAAGACACTCCTATAAAAGACACAATAATCAAGAACAGCTCACAGGAATCCTGTCATATCCCAGAGAACGACAGCCCCAAGACAATCATTTCATTATAACATCTTGCATGCCAACGTTTCAATTTTACAGTGGAAGGTTCAACAAGAAGAAACACCAGGCATATGACAGATTTTTTAATCATACTTTCATCATAATTAATATGATGTCAAAATTAGTATTACATGCCTGAAATGAATCCAACAAATATAATATGTAATTTTTTCTTTTCTTTCTTTCTTTCTTTTTTGTTGGTCATGGGGCTTGAATTCTGGGCCTGGGTGATGTCCCTGAGCTCTTCATCTCAAGGCTACCACCCTACCATTGAGCCACAGCCCAATTTCCCATTTTCTAGTGGTTCATTGGAGATGAGTCTCACAGTCTTTAGTGCCTGGGCTGGCTTTGAACTGTGATCCTTGGATCTTAGCCTCCTGCAGTAGCTAGGATTATAGACATGAGCCACTGTGCCCAGCAAATATGTAATTTTTTTCATACAGGGTTGCATTCGATTTTCCAATATTTTGTTGAGATTTTCCATATCTATTAGTATGGCTAGTCTTGCTTTTATTTGATTAGTATTTGTATGATAAAATTATTTTCTACCTTTTATTTCAAAAAAAAACTAAAAAAAGAAAGAAACACCAGGCATAGTCTCAGTTCTGGATTATAGCTAATTATGTGACCTTCAACAAATCACTTGCAAAATAAAGTCTCAAGCTACTCCCTTGGATAGAAAAAGCACTTAGATTTTATTATTCTCCATTAAAAAAAAATCTATCTGCTGCTAGAATCCTTATAGCATGTTTAAGATCCCTGCATCCATCTCCCTCACTGATGGGAGGTTGAAATGACTGTGTGCATAGCCTCCTCTGGCAGAGAATTCTCAGGACAACTGCCCAGAACCCAAGTTTGAGATGTAGGATGGGTAGAGTTTGTTTTCTCTGGTTTCCTCACAATTCATCTGGGGTAAATGCTATCCACTCCATTCTGCCAGGACTCTACCTTTGAAAGTGAGGTGTGATCTAAACAACTCGCCAAGCTGGTAACACTGTGACCAGATGAAGAAAACAAGTCTTTTCACTAAATCTGAACGGACATTTTTATTTTGAATGCTATTTTTTTTTGTTTTCTTTCTTGTCAGATATAGGCATGTGATACTGTGTGGACAGAAAAAGTCATTGCTAAACTGCCAACCACTCAAATAATCCCTCATTATCTTGCAATGGATTACTTTGGCTCGATTTTTTTTTTAAAGCTTACTTCATGTTATGTTCCAACTGTAAGGGAATTGAGAACACACTGTCCACATTTTTTAAAATGCTGTAACATTAACAGAATAAATATTTCATCAGGAAAATGAAAACCTTGTGTAAATATTTATATAATTGAATTTACTCCATCAGTCTACTTGGGTTAGACTGATGGTAGAATTTATATCTGGAGAGGGTAAGCACACACCAGGGAGACAGAAAAAAATTTTAATCTCAAAGTTCAAATAAATAAACAAGGATATTGCTTGTAGACATCATTTAAAACAATCTCAGCATGCAAAATGTAAATGAGAGGGTCCTTGGAGAATCTCCAATTGCTATGTAGTATTTACCATGTATACCAGATAGCAGCTATATTGAAAATCAGAACAGGAAGCAGGCATGTCCCACCAATCAATATTTCAGATCATTAAAGTATATTTACTTTCCATTACCATCTCCAAGTAAGCAAGGTGGAGTAAAAGCAAACAACGAAGGTATACAGGAACACCCAGCAGTAATAAAGGAATAAACTACTTGTACACTTATAGATAGGAGTTAGCATACTGCATCCTGTGTGGTGCCACCAAGGCAGAATCTTATCAGAGAAGGGGGATGGGGGGGGTAAGGAATAGAGGTTCCAGTGGTCACATACAAGGATAAGAAGGTAGGATTTCCAAAGGGCACATCAGAACTATTCTGGGGGTTTATAATGTTTAATATCTTGGGTTTTCTTTGCAAGTATAAATTCATGTTGTCCATAGTAGCTCAAAACTGGAAAGAAGCCAAATGCTTGATAACATGTCATCATAACAGATTGATGGATGGAGTGATGTCGGCTCATCTCAGAGCAGTGTGCTAAGCAATCCATCCACGAAAGACAACTTGGTGTATGATGTTACTTACATGAAATTCTAGAAAGAACCATAATATCCAAGGTCAGGGAGACAGGTAGTGGTTGACTTCACAGTGGTACAAAAGAAATTTTAGAGATGAGAGAAATGTTGTGCCTTAGAGTTTGTTAATAGTATCATGAAAAATATCTGGATTTTGGTGATAGTTTCAGGTATATATTGTATGTGTATATATATATACATATATATAGAGAGAGAGATGTTGAACTAATCCTATTATATACTTTAATGTCACATGTGGGCTTAGTATGTATAAATTACCTTCCAATAAAGCTATAAAAATTATTGAGAGACAATTAACAATTAGATGGGAGAAGAAAATCTAAAGTAGTTAAGTTTATGAGTAATTAAGACAGCTGTTGGATGAAAAGCTTCAGTATAAAATAAGCTAAAGTAGGCTCATAATAAGAGATGACCAAAGGAAAAAAAAGAATTCTAATTTGGAGTTCAGGAGGTTTAACAATCCCAGGCAAGTCTTTTTAAGCGCCAAAGCACTCTGCACAGACAATACACAACCAACTCCCCAACACATAAAATAAGGTTCTTATTTTTTTAAGACCTTGGTGGAATAATTCTAATTGCCCTCAAAGGAGCAGCGGAAGTAATTAGTTCACATTTATTGTGTTCACATTTATTTCACTGTAAAGCAGGCCCAAATAATAAAAAAAGATTATTTCATATCATTTCACCCGGGCAATCCAGGAAGTAGGTGCAATCATAGTGCTCCATTTTGCAGCAGAGGACTAGGGTCTTACCACCTCCACTTCATACATAGCTAAGGTCCCAGGTATGAGCCACTGCACCCAGTTAATTACTGGAATTAAACTTCACTCCTCTGCCAGAATTGCCATTCCATGATGGAGCACTTGCTTTGTGTGTGCCAGGCCTTGGAGCTGGGTTCCATCCACAACATTAAAAATAATGATAGTAAGAGTAAAAATGAATCCTGGAATGATGTGATCTGCTACCACTTGCTGACTCATGCCTCTGATGGCTACCAGCTACACTTCTAAGTCATTTGCTTGGTGGCCTCGGAAAAGGCTGCTACCAGCAAGGCATGGAGGTAAAAAAAAGATCTGGCTTTGGTCATGTACTTAACTCATGACCATAAACATGAGTGAGCCCTTTCTTCTTGGAACTGTCAGGAGACTCAAGTAATTTGAGTTCAAGACCAGACTAGATTACATAGGAAAACCCTGTCTCCCCCCAAAAATTGTCAGAGTTGTGACTCAAGTGACAGAAAAAAATCTTATCTAGCATAACAAGGTCATAAGTACAAACCCTACTGCCATTTTAAAAAATCCTCTATGAGATAAATACATTTCAGTTACAAAACTTCCTCCACTAAATGAAAGGATCTCCAGCATATGGAAACAAGAGCTTTATCTTGTTTGATTGTTGTTCTTAATGTACTATGTTATTTCTTTTCTCTTTTGTTGCCTTTTGGTTAATCTTATATTGCTACTGTATCTGACTTTGTTACCTGGTGTATTGTATATATGTTTATTTGAAATAGGAAAAGGAAGGGGAAAACAAGATGATTGGGAGAGGGTCAGGGGAGGGTAATGGGGGTAAAAACATGAGCAGGGTATCAGTGTGTGAGAAGTAATGCACCTACTATCTGGCGAATGTAACTGTTACCCCTCTATACATTACAATAAATAAATAAATAAATAAATAAATAAATAAATAAATAAATAAATTTTTTGCCAGTCTTGGGCTTAAGCTCAGGGCCTGAGCTTGGATTTTTCTCAAGGCTAGAGCTCTACCACTTGAGCCATAGCACCACTTCTGGCTTTTTTCTATGTATGTGGTACCAAGGAATCAAACCCAGGTCTTCGTGCATGCTAGGCAAGCACTCTACCACTAGGCCAAACTCCTGGCCCCTAAATAAATATTTTTTAAAAACTTCCTCCATTCCCCCAAACACGTGGGTCCCTCCTATGGGTGGCATTATCACTCATCATTTTTCAAAAATGGTATATTCTCAAGACACATGCAAGGGAAAGGATGAGGTCCTCTTCCGAGAACTTCCAAGTTCTCCTGTTCAGTCTGAAAACCTTTTATCACTTCAAAAATACTCAATTCCCTAAAAATCTCTTTATCTCCTGACTGCAGTTTGAGTTTACCATCTGAGAGGGGATGAAGGATACTGGCTGGGTAGTTTAAGATAGAAAAATGGTGACTGATACAAAGGTCATGGGGGGGGGGGGATAGTAACACAAAACACCTCTCTTCCTCCCATCTGGATGTGTGATTTCCAAGACTGACACATGCCTAGGTAGAAGGCCCACCCACTCACTCTGCCCTCCAGCTTTGAGGTGGAGAGAGCCAATCAGAAAGGTCTCCTACAGGGTGTGGTCACCGCTTAGCCAATCAAAGCAAAGAAGCACGTCCCCAAGAGGGAGGGAAATTGGGACCTTATATCTGGCCAAAGGCTCCAAGTAATGGCCAGTACCTAACTCTGGGTTTCCTCTCTTCAGAGATTCTGTGTTGCTATTTTACTTTCTTTCCTTTGGCTTTCCAGTAAACTTCCCCTGTTTACTTCAAAAACCACCTCCCTCCCTCTCTCCCTCCCTCCCTCTCTCCCTCCCTCTCTCTCTCCTCCTCTTCCTCCCCTCCCTTCCCTTCCCCTCTCCTGCCCTGTCCTTTGGTTCCAGTGCTGGGGCTTGAACTCAGGCCCTGGGTGCTATTCCTTAGCTTTTTCTGTTCAAGGTTGATGCTCTACCACTTGAGCCACTGCCCCATTTCTTGCTTTCTGCTAGTTAATTGGAGATAAGAATTTCTGCCATCATGGGTTTAGAATCTCAATCTTCAAATCTCAGCCTCCTGAGCAGCTAAGATTACAGGAGTGAATTCTTTTGCTCAAGGCTAGCTCTCTACCAATTTGTGCCACAGAGCCACTTCCGGTTAATTACAGATAAGAGTCTTAGAGACTTTTCTGTCCAGGCTGGCTTCCAACTGTGATCCTCAGATCTCACTTTCTTGAATAGCTAAGATTATAGGCATGTGCCACCTCTGCTCCTGCTGTCATTTTCTCTTTTTAAGTGTGTATAGATTTTGTTACTCTTTGGCTGATATTAAAAAAAAAAGAGTAACTAAATAAGGGGATTGTGAAACATCATCTCATCATCCAGAAAGCCTCCTGCTCCGCTTTGTCACAAAAGAATGAAGGAAAAACAGCTGAAAAGACCTTGCTCACCATCTTTAACAATAACTCATGAATTTTCATTCCCTATTTTGGGGTTTTAGCCGTACTGAAATTATTTCTGAGAAAAGCACTTCTTACATGTGATAACTTTTCACAATGCATAAATGAGTCAAATTCATGAAAACTAGAAGGAATACAGCTTATTCTTCTATTACTTCCCCTATACATTTGCACTCATGTTTCATATACTGTTTCATGAGCATGCTTTTCCATCTCACAATGCATAATTTATGGTTTTGCTTTAATTTTATAGACTCATTATTAAGCAGTCATTATGCTTTCATTAGTATCATGAATTCAAAAATGAAATAAAACAAAATAGAGATCACCCTCTTCCCCTATAAAACCAGAGGCCTACACAACCTACATCTCCCCTTCATCATTGCACAAATACAGGTTTTTACGAGCTTTCATTCTGTATGTACACATTAACTAGTTCCTCATTTCTTGCTTGACTTCTCCACTTCTCTACCAAGTCCATGTATCTGTCGCTTGAAATAGGGCAATATATTCCCTTGTGTCCCTAAAATACAGTTTAATTAGCCACCACTCAGCTCGTTGTTTCCACACATTATTATAACCCAGTCATGCATTTTTAAATGAATAAATTTTGTGTTTCCTTTTTGAGCTATTTTCCCTCGGGCTGTGATCTACAACGTGGGATCAACAGTTTAAAAGCCATAATCAGCTCTGTGATTCTTATTACAAATGGCCAGCTGGCTCTCCAAAAATGGCACTAGCAATTTGCAGTGTCTCCAACACATGGGATCTTTTCTGTTTGCTCTACCTTTTTCCCTCACAGCCTCTTTGGCACAGCCTTTTTGGATGATTAAAAAAAAGAAAATGAGAAGTCTTTTAGTTCTTTGCATCTGTCACATGATTGTGATACACACACACACACACACAAAATTGCGTGTGTGTGTGTGTGTGTGTGTGTGTGTGTGTGTGTGTGTGTGTTTCTGGACTCTGATAGCTCACATTTGTAATTCTAGCTACCCAGAAGGCTGAGATCTGAGGATTAAGGTTCAAAGCCAGCCTAAACAGAAAATCGGTGAGACTCTTTATTTCCAATTAACCACCAAAAAGTCTAAAGTGTGTGGCTCAGTTGGTAGAGTGCCAGCCTTGAGGGGGGAAAAAGCCAAAGAAGAACATGATACATTGAATCCAAGCCCCAGTATCAGAATAACAACAGAAGATTAAATAAATAAAAGTGAAAAATAATTGGGTGCTGGTGGCTCATGCCTGTAATTATAACTACTCAGAGGGCTGAGATCTGAGGAGGATTGGGATTTGGAGCCAGACTGGGCAAGAAATTAGATTATCTCCAAGTTTCTTATCATGGGCATTTGCTACAGTGGTAGAAAGCTGACACAAGGACCCCATGATAAAGTCAATTAGAACTGTATCGGATGTTCCTTCTAAAGTTCTCCCAAGGTCATCAGAAGGAGCAAAGGTCTTTCATATAGTAGATGTGGGCCATGCTAGCCCCAAATTTGTCAGAAGAACCTTAGGAAGGAAAGCACCCAATATGACACCACACTAAGTGAAAAAAAAAAATCTATTTTTCGAACAGAAAAATTTGAATAGATAAAACAAGAGAAACTTGCTCTTTTAAAACGTTCTAAACAAATCAATGAGATCTATGCAAAAGTCTTATTTTGACCTGTCCTTACACGCATGCACCTGTATCTTAATCAGATTTGCCCCCTCACCACCCCTTCGTCCTCTCCTTCTCCCTCAACAACAAAACCTCTGCCACTAGGCCACAGTGTGCTGAAAGTATTTCATGACCTTCTGTCCAGGAAAAGAAAATGTGCATGCATATCTGTAATTGTGTATATAAGCTTACTGTAGATTTTACTGGTATAAGCAATGCACAGTATAGAGTTTGCAAATAATAAAACATAACATCTCAATCTTAGCTGTCGATAGCCAACTGATGTGTTAATTTTTGCCAAAGTGCATTCATAGAAAACGTATGGTTGAAATTAATGAACAAAGACACCTGAGCACATATACTTGCTAATATTTTCTGTTGAGATTAGACATATCATTCACTAAAGATGACAAGGACATTGTACATCCAATAGTTATTTCTAAATATTAGAATATGTTCCCACACTGTGTGCTCTGCATGATATCATGCTGCAGACTGGAGCACTATTAACTTTAAACTTCAATCTTCTTCATCATTTTAAGGTTAAACAACATCATAATAAATCACCTCTGATATGTAGTCAATGCTCTCGGGAAGTCAATAGCCCACTGTGGCCAATTTTAAGCAACAACATGATTACCAATTATCAAGAGACACTCCGAGATCACGTACAGGCACACTACACTTCATTGTGGACCATTTATCCATCTTTCTACCTCTCTTCATCCAGACGAATGATACAGACATGGCTTAATTTCTTGAACTTGAGAAAACACAGACATTCTCTGTTGTTTAAGGATTCTAAAATATCCATGTTTAGATGCTGAAATGCCTGTAACTTCAAGGCTTACCTTTATTAAAACTGGGTATGATTTTTTTTTCTTTTTTTTGTGGGTCTTGGGGCCTGGGTGCTGTCCCTGAGCTCTTCAGCTCAAGGCTACCCCCGTTACCCCTTGAGCCACAGCCCCATTTCCTATTTTCTAGTGGTTAATTGTAGATAAGAGTCTGGCTGGCTTTGAATCATGATCCTCAGACCTCAGCCTCCTGAGTAGCTAGGATTACAGGCATGAGCCATCACACCTGGCTTCTATGATTTTTTTTTGTCAATCATGGGACTTGAACTCTGGGCCTGGGCACTGTCCCTGAGCTCTTCTGCTCAAGGCTAATACTATACCACCTGAGCCACAGTGCCACTTCTAGAAATTGGGTATGATTTTTAAAGAAGACCACATCTGATACTAGGTCTGAGGTAGTTCCTAGTAGCTCATAGGAAATAATCACCAATTTTTCAGCTATTTGTAATACAGTGGCTAAATGCAGCATTATTTTAAAATAAATCATAAACTTACAATTCATTATTTAAAAATAAATCATAAGCTTACAATTAAATATTTCAAACCAAAATATTAAATACTTAAGAGTCATCATTTCTTATTTATGCCACTACAAATTATTTAAAATAAGTTACGTATAGATTTTGGAGTGGGATAAATGGAGCCAAAGTAACCTAAGATCAATGCACTGCCCAGGAAGTGGTAAAAGTTCTAGTGTACATTAGCGTTTAGTAAATTGAGCGATGTGTCCTTTAAGCTAATCCTGATAGAATGTGAAAGGGTGGAACATGCAACAGAAGAGAGGAAAGAAATTGGAAGAGTTTTCAAAAAAGTCACTTACTAATGGAAAAAAATAAATACACACAGGAGATACAGGTAGAAATTAAATAGCAAAATATGACTTTAAAACCATAATATGTAATCTCATGCATGGCAAACAGAGGTGTATATTCTAATTCCAAGGCAAAGATCAGAACACTAAATAATATAATTAACTATGCTATCTGCAATACACATATCTTAAACAAGGATATAGTACCATTGAAATGTCCAAATAGTTGACATATCTTACTTTTACTTATCCTCTTTATATTTATACATGTATATTTTAAAATATTTTTAATATTTTGTATTTGTATAAATATATTTTATATTTTTACTTATCTTGTCACTATCTGTCAAATACTTTTACACTCTATATTCCGTATCTTCTTCAACATCTATTCCTCATGATCCTTTTCCTCCAGAGAAAGAGATCTCAGATTCATAAAACCCACAAAAAAATATTTCAGGCCAAACTGTCCAAATTCACAAGTGTAGGTCTCCTCAAGCTATAGCCTTTTATTGAATCTCTTGCATGTTTCTATGTAAATATCCTTTATATTCCATAGAAATCCTAAAGCCTTTAGAATATTATGAGAAACATAATACCCAAAAGGTAACTTTAAGTTTTAAAAATCAACCAACAGCATATTGGCAGTACTTCATGTTAACTCCTGCAACACCCACTCCAAACCATCACTGCTTTCAAACAACAAAGCTTTAATTCTCTTTTGAATCACAGTCTAGCACATTAATTAGTCCAGTTTGAAGTCTCCCCCATTGATGATTCAGATAATCAGGCTGCTTTCATCTTGTGTTTTCATCATCTTTTTACTTCACTGACATCATGATATCTAGCCAGCACAAGTAGAGAAGCACAAAGAGAAATCTAATCGAAGACTTAACCAGCACAGCTTGGAAATGACAAGCTTCACTTCCACTCACATCTCATTAGCTAGAACTAAGCACGTGACACTGCCTAGGGTCTAGGAGATATGGTGGCTCTCCAAAGCATGGGAGGGTGGGAAGTTCACATTTGCAGGTTCATGCACCTATGGAAAGAATTTTAATGTACATCACTGCTGAAATGATTAGGAAATTAGAACTAAGTCTATAAAGTTCATATCCATATTGAGCACATAGATTTTTGCTTATCATAATTTCTTAAACTTTACAGTATAACAACTACGTATATAATATTCACCTGGTATCAGGTGTTATAAGGAATCTAGAGACGATCTAAAGTACACAGAAAGGTATATGCAAATATGACACAGCTGTATATAAGCATCCACCGAGGCAGGTATCTGAGGAAGGTCCCAGAACCTTCCCAAAGAATACTGAAGGATGCTAAGGTAGTCTTCCCTGAGGAGTACAGTGCAATAGTCTGTGACATAGTCTCTTCCTCAGAGAGCTCTCAACTTCCCAGTTAGGGAGCAAGCAGCAGTGATTGGGGTTCTAAGTTTAATGCTAACAACTGCACGCATACTGTGTTTAAACATACAGAAAACTTACAAAACAGATTCCTTTGTGTCCATCTTGGGCCACACACCAGGAAACAGAGGCCCAGAGATATCAAACAAATTAACCATGAAAGTAAGGCATGACAACTGAAAGGCTGCAGAGAAACGTGAGCATTTGACGTCTCTAAGGTGACTCTGTCCTCTACTTGACCATGCTCCCTCTGGCATAGAGCCACAAAATTCTAAACAATCTCTTCAAATAAATGAGAAAATGCTGGTAACTGGTAAGATCCAGTAGGCTTCACAAGATGTCTTACAGCAAGTTGACAGTCCTACACAACAAGGAAATAGAGACCAGAGATGCTAAGATACTAATCAGCATCTAGGTATTTTCCGCCTCCTGCTTTTTTTTTTTTTTTTTTTGGAGAATTTTAAACTGAAGAAAAAAAAGAAAAGAGTGAAAAAGTAACATTGCAAATAGTAGGTAAACTCAACAAGATTTGTGTAACTATTTATAAGCATCATGTAAAATTTATATGAAAATGTAAAGAAACTGAAATATCTAAAGAGAATAGAATTAGAAGCCCAATGCCTAGTTTAAAGACTGTCTTACAGTAGCCAAGATGGTGTGATATTGGCAGAGGGCTAGACATATATAGATCACAAAACTGATTAAAGAACTTAGTAATTGCTTTGCTTAAATACAATTAGTGAATTTCTCAACAAAGATACAAAAGTAGGTGAATGAGGAAAGTATTGTTTGGTACAAATGGTTGGTACCGAGACAACTAGATCTCTACAAGGAAAACATTTCAATCGAAATCTAACACTTCCAGCAAAACCTAAGTGGAAATGATCTCAATAGACTAAATAAAACTTTTAAGGAAAAATCTTTGTGACCATTAAAACTAAAAGAAAATTCAGTAAGTAGAAGTCTCTTCTACAAAAATCCTAGAAAAAGAATGAAAAGACAAGGAATGGAAAGGGAGAAAAGATTTGCATATCTCATCTTAGACAAGAGACTTGTACCCCAAAGATAGAATTTTCTAAACTGAGTAGTATGAAAATAAACAATTACGTTTTAAAAATGTGCGAAAGGCTGGCATTGGTGGCTTATGCCTGTTATCCTAACTATTTAGGAAGCTAGGATCTGTAAGATGATGATTCCAAAGACATCTCAGATAGAAAAGTTTAGGAGACTCCATCTCTAATCTACTACCACCTGTAACTAACTAGCAAACTGTCAGACTGGAGGGATGAGAGCTGCTACACTGAGAATGTACAGACCCAAGTTCAAACACATGTGAATGTGTCTCCCACACAAATACACACATATGTCCACATGTACACATGCACCTACACACATACACAGCATACAATGACTGCCAAAACCCAACTGAGGTCTACTATTTAGATAATGGTTTTATACCAATGTGAATTGGTACAAAAATGTCTTGATTTGATAATGTACACTAATAATGTAAGATGTAATCACTGGAGAAAGCTGGGAGGTGTGTTAGGAGTATGAAATTTTTGTACATTTTTTCAACTTCCTGGAAATCTAAAATTCTCCTTGGGTAGAGAACTTTGAATACAACACCTTAACTCCTTATATCTTTGCAGTAGACCCTGTGCTCAACATATTTAATAGATGGGATCCAAGTTGGAGAAAATTTAGGAAGTATAGGCTAGACATCACTCCAGAGGTAAGTTTTACATCCAGGGAGTCCACTTCCAGGCTCCCCAGTCTCACCTAAGAAACATGTTTTTTTTTACTCAGTGTCTTACTATGTGGCCTAGGATAGCCTAGAGCTCCTCATCTTCCTGCCTCATCTCCTAAGTGCTAAAATTACAGAAATGTACCACCACACATGGCTGAGAACATTGTGAAAGAAAAGGGGCAGGACACAGAAAACTCAGAAAAGAATAAAAAAAGTGAGAAAGAAAAAGAACAAAAAGTTGAATAAACTATAAGAAACATGGAATCAAGCAGCAGATCTTTCTAGCACAATCTGTATTAACCATATGTCCCCTAGGAAAACCTACAAGAAGCATTTTGATTAGTAAAATTGCATTTCTAAAGGACAGAGACTGGAGCTGGAGAGAAGTAAAGCCCCTTTTCAAAGGAATATTCAGTAGCTCCTTTTGCATAGGTTAGGGTACTTCCACAATTTAATCAAAAGAAACTCAGGGAAGGTGTTTAATTAGCATCTCCTGCGATAACATTTGAAAATATGCCCAAAGGACATTAGACAAAGGAACAGAGATGCAGTTGAATGAAGAGAGTTAGCCAGCATAGGTAGCTCATGCCTGTAATCCTAGCTATTGAGGAGGCTGAGATCTGATGGTCGCAGTTTAAAGCTAATTAAAGCAGGAAAGTCCATAAGACTCAAATCAACCATCAAAAAGCTGCAAGTGCATCTATGGTTCTAATGGTAGAGCACTAACCTTGAGTATAAAAGATCAAGGACAGCACCCAAATCCTTAGTTCAAACCCTAGGACCAAGACAAAAAACAAAAACCTGAGAAAAAGAAGAGATACCTTGATATTATACTCCCAGCCTTTTGAGCAGAGAAAAAAGTAGACAATTGGACTATTTTTTTGAAACATTAAGTGGGATCACACAATTAGAGTTCCTTGCAGCTGTAAAAACGTTGTGTGCCTTCTAAAGCTATTGACCTGATTTTACATTAGCTCCTCTTCCCATCATCTCCATCATGCCCTTCTTTTCAGAACTCAATTTGCTCCAATAAGTTAACCTAATGCTTCTATGTTTCACTCTCCTCTGAGCATCCTCTGGGGGATGACAAATTGAATTAGAAGAAAGGAAAAGAAGAAATATATGCCTCCCATCATATGCGTTTGCCTGGCAGCCAGGCAAAGAATTAAAATGTTACTGGAGTAAAGAGACTTGAGCAGCTGAAAGTTCAACATTCTATGTTTGGCAACTATGAATAAGGCTAAATTCATGAGTAGGTTTTTATACATACAGGTTTTCAACAACAAAGACCATGACACTGGGCTTGTATGCTAAGAAATTGCCAAACTGTCTTTCTAAGTGGCTGCAACATTTTGTGTTCACACCAGCGCTCACTGAGAGTTCTAGTCTCTTCACATCATTGAGAGCATTTGATGATATCTATGGATTTTGACCATCTGACAAGTGTCATGGTATTGTGGTATGTCAATCCCATTATATCTTCTCTAAAGCTCATGAGCAAATTGACTAAAGCAAACCTACAAAAACTGCCAGGATTTGGCAAATAATTGCCATTCTCAGGAATCCCATTCATTCAGGGCTCTACTGAAAGAAAAGAATTCTGGGAAACAAGTTATTTCTATTGTTGAAGACATGACTGATACCTGAAATAGTCCCTCAGTACTTATTGCTTTAGCACTGGGCTTGAAAAAAAGTCGTCAGAATTTATCTGCTCATTTCTAATAAAATAAATTTTCAATAACATGGGAATACCTGAAACAGAAAACCTATCTTCACTCCATTACTATCTGCCTATAGGCATTCTTGCTATTTCTGAGTTTGGCTTTGTCTTACTAGGCTTTTCTCAGGTTTAAACCAATACTGATATAGTCCTAAGTTACAGGAACTATTTCTAGGAAATGGGCCTGGGTTATGATAGGGGAAGGGAGGCTAGCTCCTTCCTAGATCCTAATATCCTAAGATATTTCCTCTAAGATATTCTTTATGGAAACTGGACCAGAGAATAATTAGGGGAGGAATGTTTTTGTTGTGTATTTTTACACCTGCTGTGGCTTAAATTTTCAAACAGCGAAAGATATTTTTTCCTATTTTTCAAAGCTGCATTTCACACCTGCAAGTTTACATAATAGTTTTCATCCCATTAAGTCTACAAAGATTCAAGCAATAAAGTCTAAAAGTTTTTTCCTCGCAATCACTGAATTCCATATTATTTTTTTTGCAAATGTGAACTTTTCCACTGTATGACTTTATGTCTCTGAAACTTTATCAAAAGTCACATCTACCTTGAAAAATTGTTGGCAAGAATCTGAAATTGTAAATGGACCATTTTATGTCCCCATATTTAACAAGCAAGATCAGACCCTATAAAATAGAGCTTTCTCTCAACTGCATATCTGCTGTTTATGGCACCTCCTCAAATGCCTTGGAAGTGATCCATAATTAGGTGGCAAAGCTTCCTGAAAGCTTTTCCAAACCAAATGGCAAAGCATTTAAGAGAAGTATAAAAAAAAGTATTTGCCAAGAATAAGCATAACATTTGAATATCTTTTCTTTGTTTCTAATCACTGCATTTTGTAGAGCACATGCAATAAATTCTGTCCTTTTTTATTCCTTTTTTTTCCTTTTGGTCCTGGGATTTGAACTCAAGGATTCATGCTTACTAAGCAGGCACTCCACCAATGAGCCTCCAGTTCTTTTTACACTGGTTATTTATTTATTTTATTTTGCCAGTCCTGTGGCTTGAACTCAGGTCCTGGCCACTGTCCTTGCACACTTTTTCTCAAGGCTAGTGCTCTGCCACTTGAACTACAATGCCACTTACAGCTTTTTCTGAGTATGTAGCTTTTTCTGTGTATGCTAGGCGAGCACTCTACCTCTAGGCTACACTCCCGGCCAGTATATTGGTTATTTTTGATATAAGATCTCAGGTCCTGCCCAGGCCTGTGCCTGGTCTGCCATCTGACTCAATAAGCCTCTTATCCTAATTGGGATGACAGACACATACCACCACTCTGAGTACAGCTTTAGACAGACTTGAATTGCAATTCACCCAATCTTCAACTCCTGAAAAGCTACAATTATAAGTGTCCTGCTTGGATGTTTTTGCCATCCCTTCTTTTAACATCTTGCTGCTTGATAAATATACTAGTCCAATCCACACAAAACACATAATATTTTCTAGCACCACAGTGTGGGCTAAATGGTTTAGGAATGAATTCTTATTTGTGTCACCTTGTTGTTAAATAATAGTGCCAGATGGAATTAATTCCGATGTCACATTAGAGTGTCTGTCTCACCCCATGTGGCTGGCATCCCTATAAGAAGATAGTGGTAGTCAGCTTTCCATTACAGCGACAAAATACCTGAGCCAATTAATATATGCAAAGGAAAGGTTAACTTTGGGTCACCCTTTCGGAAGTTTTGGTGCATAGTCATGCAAACGTATTGCATTCAGGCCTGTGACTGGGCAGGTTAAAGTCTCTGGCTATATTACTTTAAGCTTGTGGCAGGATATTATGGCAGTGGAATTATGTGGTGGAAGAGGCTGTGCACTTATTAGTAGATAGGAGCAGAAGGAAGAGAAGCGAGTGACAAGATACAGAACCCAATAGCATGCGCCATGGAGCCACTCTCCTCAACTAGGTCCTAAGATTCCATCACTCCCATAGCCCAGAGGATGAACCCATCGATGGATTAGTCTAATTGATGACATCAGAGCCTTTATGAAGCAATCACTTCTGAACACTGTGGCACCAGGATCAAGCCTTCAACACACTAGTGGTTGGGGAATACTTTAGAGCCAAACCATGACATCATCTCTTAAGAGATCCAATCTGGGGACCAAATCGGCTTTTTTGTGTGTGTGCGGGGGGCGAGGGTGGGCATGGGGCTTGAACTATCCCTGTGCTATCCCTGAGGTCTTCAGCTCAAGGCTACCCCTTGGCCTAGGCACTGACCCTGGGCTCTTTCAGCTCAAGGCTACAGCCCTACCCTTGAGCCAAGCTCCACTTCCCGTTTTTCTAGAGGTTAATTGGAGCTAACAGTCTCAGGTCCTTTTGTGCCCAGGCTGGCTTTGAACCTTGATCCTCAGATCTCAACCTCCTGAGTTGCTAAGATTACAGGCATGAGCCACCTCACTCGGCTAAATGGGCTTTTGAGAGACCTTTCACATCCAATGATGTAGACCAACACTGGAGTAATGCAGTTGCAGGCATTTCTTAAAGAAAGTGATAACTTACGTTGTTTCCTTTATGGCCTTTCAAAATCTGCAAAAAATTATTCTGCCATTAAAGGCGCTAGCAAATCCAGACCAACCTTTGCTTTTCCACCCAAAAACCTCTCAACCTAGACCTGGTGGTTTTCATATTTAATAATAGCAGCAATAATTCATTTTTTTATTTACCATATGCAGTTGGTAAGATTTTTATTTGGCTATTTTTCATTCCAGTTTATGACAATATTCTCTTTTTTGAATGCTAATGCCATAAGCCTAATTTTCCCTTCTGTTAAGTCTTGATTATTTCACCCACAGGCTGATACTTAAAATAAATGCATTTAAAACTTAATGTTAGGGGAACAGTTATGTGATCACATGCATAGATGGAAAAATAAGCCTACAGATACTGTTAATATTACTCCATGCAAATTAAGTATATAATGTAGCACATAGAGATAGGCACTTTCCTTCAGGGCTGATCTAATTACAAAACTGAGCTTCAGTTTTACGAAGGTAATCAGTAATAAGGAAGGCAGCAGGAGTCAGTTGGCCGCTGCTACTTTAGAACTGACTTCAAATCATCATTTCCATCTGCAGGAAAAGTGACAGCTTAAGGTTTATACTTGTGTGAGAGTCTACTCTAACTTAGCTAGAACACCTGCTTGCTCTTATTGTTTTGTTCCCATTATTTCTTGATTGCCACATAGTAATTGTATATATTCATGCTGCACAGTGTGGTGTTTCCATTGTATATGCATCTGTGTACCATATTCAAAACAATTAAAGATAAGCTAAAAATCTGGATATCTCATCTAAAGATGATATACAAATGGCCAACAGGTAATTGACAAAAGTAGCTATGTTTCCTGTAACAATTATGGAAAGGCAGGATCAAAGTCACAATAAAATATTCCCTACTCTGTTTAAATGGATCTTGTAGGAAGGACAAAAAATTAAAACTTAAATAACAAATGGTGGCAAAAATGCAGAGAAAAAGCAACCCTCATACACTGACGGTGGGAAAATAAAATAGTGCAGCCACTATGGAAAATACTATAGAGACTCCATAAAAATATAAAAATAGACCTACCATGTGAACCAGCCCTCACTCTTCTCAGTGTACATTTGAAGGAAATAAAATATGTGCTTTGGAGTGACATCTTTTGTTGCAACACTATTTTACAATAAGCAAGATATGGAAAATAACAACCTGATGTACAGATAAGGAAAATTATATAAACACACACAATGGAATACTATTCAGCTATAGAAATGGGATGAAATTATAATTATGTTATTTGTAACCATATGGGCAGAGTGGAGGACATTATATCATGACATTTTTGCCTGTCCTGGGCTTGAACTCAGGGCTTGGGCACTGTCCTTGAACACTTTTTGCTCAAGGCTAGTGCTCTGCTACTTGAGCCACAGCACCACCTCCAGCTTTTTCTATGTTTGTGGAATCGAGGAATTGAACCCTGGTCTTCGTGCATGCTCGGCAAGCACTCTACCACTAGGCCAAACTCCTGGCCCCTAATTTTAACAACCATATCAGAACTGAATGTCTGGTGCAGACGTAGCTAAAATTGGCAAGAGGACATTTATGCAGTTCCCTTCAAAGCTATCTATAGTCAGATCACAGTTTGAGACAGATAAATGGGCACACAGAAACCAGAAGATGGGTTAGAGGAAATTGCCATAGATGCCTCAAGGACTTTTGTAACTTCTAAGAAGAAAATGTAGGTGCAGATACACATACACACACACACACACACACACACACACACACACACACACACACAATGTTATCATAAAGTTTAAAAAAAGAAAGAAAGCTAGAGAATTGGAAGGGGAACAATAAAAAGAGAATGATACAGCAGAAAGGGGTACTTGAAATGCATTATAACTGATGGAAATCTAAACGCACAAAAGATGAGCCCATCTCAAATTTAAATAGTTTGATGAGATCTTGCAAACAGTGGTTCTGTGTGAGAACTGAAAAGGACAGGGAGGAAGGAGATATCAGTGAGCACTGCCTTCTCCAGGCCAGAGAGGTATGGTATCCCTTATCTTTCATCATGATGAAAGAGTTGAACTAGACCTCTTGGAGGATATTTTGCAATTCACTAGATTATCATCACTTTTTATAGACCACATTCTGTTATAAATGTACATCCAAAGACTTAGGTAACTTCCAAGGTCAGTTCCAACAACCACATATATAATTTGCTAAAGGTTTTTAATACTATAAATGCCTAATCCACGTGGGTTTTTCCTCTTCCTGTTTTTATGGTTCACCAATAAAGAGGTTGTATGATAGTCATCTGCTCTCTAATCAATCCTGCCTGTCTCTTCAGAGCTCAGGAAAGGAAAGACTAGGAATATATGTAAAAATGCTTTTTCCTAGCCACTCTGGAAGTATAAAATTAAAGAGGCCTGTTATTCAGCAATAACCATGTTCTACTGAAGTGAACATTTTTAAGTGGCTCAAGTGTGGGACAATCAACAATACCAGGCTTTATGTCTAGACAAGAGAGGAGAAGCAAGGCCTACGCTGCATGGGCCCGTGCTGGAAGGGTTACACGTAAACCTTGAGGAGCAAGCATGCTACAAAAATATGCTGGCTACTTTTTTTTTCATTAATGGAAGTCTTGCTTTCAAATTTCCATAGAAACATTTTTTCCTTTCCTAATTTTACAATGCATCGTGCATTTAGCCACAGCCAGGAAGAAGCCAGTGGAAGGCTCTTAAAGCCTACAGCATTCTATATGAACAATGTGGTAGTAGAACAGGACATAAAACAGAGTGTCCAGTGGCCACAGCATTCTTGTTCCCACATGCTGACTAAGGGCCAGTGGAAAAGATTGGGGAGCATTAGCACGGACTGAGGGGGACAAATGTCCATAAAACTTGAAGGCTTGAAGGCTAGGAGACACCCAAAAATAGGAGCCAAATACTTAGAACTACTGACATCACATTTCTGAAGGCAAGAAACTGGGGCTGGTAATTTCACATATTTGATTTTTTTTAATGTTTTCCTCTCTGGCCCACCTCCAGGGAAGAAGGCTGCCTTCCTTAATTAGGTCCCAGACACCAAGTCACTCTTTCATCCACAGAAGGCAAAATATCAAGACTTTTCTGAATTTAAAGGGACTTATCCATTTGTGTCAACTAGACATACACTTCAGAACACTTGTAAGTTTCTTTAAAAAAAACAAAACAGGATAAAACTATGAGGGGGAAAATGAGACAATTAGTCGAATCAGAAACTTAACATCATTACTTCTAATGAAAGAATTACATCAAGCTGTGTTTATATTATAAATTGCACGGCATAGCCTATTGCAAGGGAAATGAGGACATGAACTGAGATAAAATAAAAGACTTCTTACATGAGAAGAAATGTTCTCATTTCTTGCACCTAAGAAACTGTGCATGACTAGAAATGGTCACCACAATGAATTCATGACATAGATAAATATTAGAGTCATCTGATCCTGATAAGGAGGTGCCAGACTGAGTGTTCGCTCAGCAATACCAACAAGTGCATCCATGATGGGAATCAAGAAAACCAGCTTCTTTTTCTTTTTTCTTTTTTTTTTTGTCAGTCATAGGGCTTAAACTCTGTCCTGGGTGCTGTCCCTGAGCTCATCAGCTCAAGGCTGTCACTCTACCTCTTGAACCACAGTGCCACTTCCATGGAGGTTGTATTTCTTTTTTTTTTGCCAGTCCTGGGCTTGAGCTCAGGGCCTGCACACTGTCCTTGGACTTTCTCAAGGCTAGAGCTCTACCACTTGAGCCTCAGCACCACTTCCGGCTTTTTCTTTCTATGTATGTGGTACCAAGGAATTGAACCTGGGTCTTCATGCATGCTAGGCAAGCACTCTACCAGTAGGCCAAACTCCCGGCCCAGGTTGTATTTCTTAAGAAGGACATTCCTTTTCTTAAGAAAGATAGGGTGGCTTGCTTCGTGAAGAACATGGGCTTTGAAAACAAACACAAGTTCCAGACCTTGCTTTGCTACCTATTAGTTACGTAACCTTACACAAGTAACTTGCTCTCTCTCTCAGCTTCATTGGAGATAATTATGTAATGAGTCCATGTAGCCATTACTCTCATTCTGTATCGTTTTTCTTCTTTACACCTTCTGGCACTTGGAAGATGGCATTTCTCAGACCCCGTCTGACATAGTTCTGACCAATAGAACATCAGCAATGGTTTGCTAAATTACTTCTAGTTCTGCAAAGGAAAATGTCCTCTTTCTGACCTAGATTGACAAGGCAGGGAGGCCAAAGCAACCTTAAGCCACCGTGTCCAGATGATAGTAGAAGTCGATCTACTGGGTCAATAGACCAGTGGGGTGGTGACTACAGCACAACCTAGAATATCCTGTCTGAGGTTATTCTTGAGGGTGGATGAAAATTAAATGACATCATATAGGACATTCTTGATAGAGCAGCGTGTTCAGCCCATTTGTAAACGTCAGCTCCATTAGTATAATTGTTCAGTGTCTAAATCTGGGAACTAAGATCATAATCTCCGGATGCCAAATTTAGTCTTCATTCATTTCCTCAACAAGTGTGTACTGAATTTCCATCATGTGCAAGGCACATGGCCGGAGCTGAATAGGTGATGATGCACGCAGCAGAAGTGTAGCTCCTACAGCCTCAAGATAGTGATCATTTAAAAGACTCTCAAGTTATGTTCAAAATACTGAGCAACAAGCAGAACTGGAGGTAAGGCTCAAGTAGGAGAGTGTCAGGTGAGCAAGCAAGCCAAGCAAGCAGGAGGCCCTGAGTTCAAATCTCAGTACTACCAAATGGAAAATATTGAGATGCCCTTTCTGGGAGAGTGCAGGTGTAATATGCACGGATATGTTTCAGTGACTTGGAAATGAGTAGAACTCTAAGAAGTTCGTGAGGCATCAATTCTGCTCAGGCCCAGGGCTCATTGAACCTGCCTGCCTGCCACGGAGTGTCTCCCATGTTCAATGAACCTGGCAGGAAATTGCAAAGATACACACGATCTTTAATTCCTATCAATAACATTTAATTGAGCACGTAAGCATTGACATCCATCCTCCCTCACATTGTATGGCACTTGCCAGCCATGACAACAATGTAGCAGGAACTGCTAGGACACCTTGCTGACTTTATGATATGAATACACATATACTCATTTATATGCATTACACGTAGATGTGAAATCACTAAAGATTTTCTAAAAGCATATGACGAAAGATTCTTTGTAAGTATATGACCTCACACATTTAAATGTGCCAACTTAATAATAATGCTGTTTTCTCGATTCCCCAAACTATACTTTTCCTGAACAAGAAATATTGCAAACACTCCTTAGGGGTTCAGCTACTAGAATATTTTTGCCTGAATATCAAACAGATACAAATCACAGCCTCAGTGTGGAAGCTGAGAGTCCCTGACCCTGGCGTATTTTCATTTACTTGGATAAAATGATGACATCTGGAAAATGTATATACTTGGCCTCAGCACTTTAAAATCAGTACCAAACAACATCAGAAAACCAACAACATTAATTCCAAGCAGACTCCTGCTGAAATGAATGGAAAGGCAATGTAGCATCTCTCAGTTGTTGATCTTCAAATCTAATTTAAATTTCTAACAACTTTGCTTTAGAAGCTTTTCCATGAAATTTGGTTTTTACCTGACTTGCCTACTGTCAATTCAATTAAACCAAACTCTGCAAGGCCTTATACTCCTTTGGAATAATTTTACACTTGATAAAAAAATAAAATGTCTAATGGTCTCTAGCAAACTCCTTTTAAATTGCAGAAAGTTGGTTTAGGAGCTGAAGGCTTAAACTCTGATACTTCCATTCAGATTTTTCAAAGGCTGAATTCAATACCTGAACAACTCTATGTTCCAAGACACAGGAGGGAAGCTCTACTGGAACCTATTGGAGTTTGGACTCATTCTATAAGACTTTGCCTTTAACAGGAGGCAGGAGCATTCCTGGCTCATTCCTCCCTCTCTCCTGTGCAGTTATCAGGTCTTCTGGAGAAAGTGCATCTACTATGTTACTAGCACTGGAGACAGGCTCTCTTCTGTCTTCTGGCAACCCTCTCTTCTTTTCATTCCTTCTCCCAACAAGATCTAACTCCTTCAGGACACTCAGAACGTCTCCACTGTGCTCCCGCACCCAATGTCTCATGCCCACATCCACATCCTGACCTGCAAAGTCTAGCCTTTCTCCGTTGATAACACATGGGAGTTCACAGGACGATAAGCCAGCCCACAACAGGTTCAAAGTACAAAAAGTAAATCAATATCAAAGTGATACTTACAATACAGTATGTTGGAAATGAACTCTACATCTTGGGGTGGGAGGGTAGGGGAGAAGAAGTGGGAGAAAAATGTGTGTGGGGGGGGTAACAATGTTTCACAAGAAATATACTCACTACCTTACATACCTGACAATAACAAAAAAAGGCATCTCAATCCAGTTAGATGATATCTATGAAAGACTCATTTACGTTTAGAGCATGAGGCAGACCTGGGAGGGGTCTATTTAGAAAGCCTTTCAAATGTTTTTGTGTAGAGAGTTGCTGATCAAACCAATCGTAATGCTGGAATGTGTTCATTAAAACAGAATGTTCAGGGGCCAGGAGTTTGGCCTAGTGGTAGAGTGCTTGCCTAGCATGCACGAAGACCTGGGTTCGATTCCTCAGTACCACATACATAGAAAAAAGCTGGAAGTGGTGCTGAGGCTCAAGTGGTAGAGCTCTAACCTTGAGAAAGTCCAAGGACAGTGCTCAGGCCCTGAGCTCAAGCCCAGGACTGGCAAAAAAAAAAACCCCAAAAACAAAAAAACCCCAGAATGTTCATGTGAATGGACACGACTCTTCCTTTTGAAAACACTAGTGACTTCCACTGGTAATCCCAGCTTCTTGGGAGACAGAGGTCAAGAGGATCATGGCTTATGGTTGGCCTGGATAAGAAGTTCACAAGATTCCATCTCAACCAAAAAGCTGGGTGTGGTGGTATGTCTCTGTCATACTGGCAGAATAAATGAAAAGACTGTGGTCCAGTCCATGTCAGGAATAAAAGCAAAGAAAAAACAAAGGTGGAGATCTGGCTCATGTGGTAGTTCAATTGTCCAGCACTATGTGCAAACCCCAGTACCAGAGAGCAGACACACACACACACACACACACACACGTTTACTTTTAAAAGAGTTTTACAACACACAACTGAGACACATTTTTAAATGTGTGAAAATATATCTTGAAATATAAGGGAGAAAATTAAAAAGGAAAGGAGTGAGACCTAAAGACATTAACTAATATCCTCCCATAAGATGACCTTAAATGCACTGACCATTAAGAAAGTGAGTGAAAGTGGTACCAACATTTAACCTATGGATTCCAAGAGCTTCTTCCACTACCCTTGCACAATACCCTGGGTAAACTTTCTGCAAAGGATCAGAGAAAAGCCAGGGATATTGACGCACACCTATCATCTCAGAACTCAGGAAGCTAAGGCAGAAGGATTTTGATTTTTGAGGCCAGTCTGAGCTACATAATAAGTTTGAAAACAACCTAAACTGCAAGAAAAATTCTGTCTCAAATCCACCCCTCAGCTGCAAAAGTGAAGGCCCCTGAGAATTAAGTATTTTAAGCATTCTGGACTGCACACGTTTTTGACTACATCATGTTTCTGTGTATTTTACAACCCTTTGAAAGTATGAAAGCCACTAAGAATGAGGACCATTCACCAGCAGCATCTGTCACCTGCACAGCATCGCTTTTGCATGCCCTGGTGTCTAGACAACAAAATATGGCGGCCACAACCAGACAAATGTATTGAGATACAGACAACCAGCAAATGTTTGCCATTTTTATTCTTCATATATTTCAGTACTTTGTACCTTTCCACATTTAAAAACAACTGATTTTCTCTTTCTTTTCTTTTTTGTAAACCTGAAATTAATAACATATATATGTGTTATATGTAACATATATAACATACATAACACATTCTTATTCATCGAGCCAAAACTCATTCTAAACCAGAATTACAGAGCCCAAAATAATCTGTAATATCTATGATTCCTTATAATGGACTTAAAATGATTATCAGTGTCTTATTAGTATTGGTACCTTACAAAAGAAAGCCACAGAGTAATATCCTGTGAAGATAATAGCACAAGTTTGGTAGAAACAAGATATAGGTTTAAGAATAAAACTTGGGGACCAAGATATGAGAAAGGGTATCAATGTATGTGAACTAATGCACCTTCTATCTGGTGAATATAATGTAACCCTTCTATTAATTACAATAAAAATATCTGAAAAAAACTTCAGTTTGTAATTTTTGCAAAAGTTCTGTTGGCAGCAAAGTATAAATTCACTTACAGGAAAATAATCAATAGCCTTGATTTAGGCATTATTAGCCTGTCAGAGGAGAACAATGCAATTAGTAAAGGCCTGTTCTTAGGATGCCAGAAAGCGGGGAAATGGGAGCCAGTAGCTACTGAATGCTGATACAATGAACAAAGAAAGAAGGTACTCGGATTATTAATGAAACGAATGGGGAGAGACAAGTAGCTCTAGAGAGTATGATGTAAGAATATTAAGCTATTGGACAGTAGGGAATAAATCAGACACTAAGACATGAAAGAAACAGTTCAATTATAGAAGATAACCAGAGGTGTCTCACATATAAATTCAAGTACCAAATTTCTTACAACAGAGAATAGCTAGGCTCAGGAGTTGAACCACTTATAAGCTGTGTAAGATTCTTAACCTCCCACAGTATGTGTCACCTTGACTGTGCAGGCTCAGGATGTGGCACTGAAGTGGAGCTGTGACTGGTGAGGAGAAAGATGTGGCAGAAATCAGCACAAGGAGACTGGCAGGGTCTGGGGATCCTCACGATGGTGTAGGTCTGCGCTCTGTCCACCACTGTCTACTCCTCTGTGTCCACACAAAAGGGCGGAAGAAAGAATGAGAAAGGGGCAAGGAAGAATCACACTAGAGGAGGAGGAACTGGAAGCTAAGGCAGTCGGAAGAAATTTGTTACAGACAATACAATAAGGCTTATCAGTCAAAGAAAAGTAACAAGAAATAAATTAAGGGCCCCGCAAAGCTCGAGTATGCCTATTGAGCACAGCATTAGAAGGGCTGTTGGCCATAAAGGGGCAAGACAATTGGTGGTGATGAGAAGAATGAAGACTATGATCACTATTTTACTCAGTAGCAAGATAAGGGGAAAGTTTAGAAAGATATGGGTGAAGCAAGAAGACTGATCAGCGAACATTGGGAATCCGAAGAGAATTAGACCATGAACCTGAGCCAAGAAGAGAGGGGGGCAAAGTTCCAACCAGGCCGGTGAAAGACATTGTGATCATATGAAAGCTAAAGGACAATTGTGACAATGTGTTAATGAATTAATCCTTGTAGCAATAGGGATAATTTAAAGAGATACTGGAAATCAATAGCAACATTAAAATTGATTATAATTACACGAAGGCTAATGGAGCCAGGATTAATAAGCAAGTACTTACTTCAAAACAACGGTGTGGCAATGGCTTCTATTTTGAGAGACATTTTCGTTCTCAGCCACCACAATGAGGAGATCTAGGTGTGACCCCAACTGCCCCCTTACCAGCCTGTACTTGTTACTATTTCTTCATCTACACAAAGGATACGTCAATGGGATACGAAAAATGGGACTTACTGATGTCAGGATGAACTGACATGAAAACCTAGAACTTGGTAAGAGCTCCATAAATCATAACTATGGTGACGCAAGCATCCATTGTGCTGAGAAAGTTCTAAAGAGTGCATCTGGACACAGCTCCCCAGTGTATGTTAAGATCTTGTCAAGTCATTAAGACTAACAAGTGACTCCCTGTTGCTCAGTTCTGCCATGTTGCCCAGCTCCTTGGAGAACCTGTACATTGTCTCCATTGGTCCTCAAATTGTGGTAAGCAATGGGTCCCTGAGTCACTAGGCTTATCCTAAGCAGCTATGAAACCCATCTACTGGCTTTCTAAATAAGAGGTCCACCTGGGCCACGAACAGATGCCACAGTGTGCCTCACAAACCCACAATGGTCAAACAGTGCATTACAAGGCATCTTTGAGGATATTCTTACTGGGTTGAGAGAGACCCAATACCTGCACTGCCTTTTACCTGGACCAGATAGGGCGTGCCTAACTCCTCTATCAGTAATGCGTCTTTACTGACTTTCTCTGCTAATTAAAAATGGCCTTTTGTTTATATACGCCCCTCAGAATGTTATCTTTCTTTTGTCCTCTTTTAAATCCTTAGCTCATCTACATATTCAAATAAAATCTAGCATTCACTTGACAAACATAAAAAAAAAGAGTGTCTCTGAGCAAATTCTACTTCTTACAACAGAGTTAGATGGGAGGAAGACAATGTATTATGTACTTTGTAATAGACAGTGCTGAATTCATCAGTACAAAATGTAAGGTAAATAAGGAAGGGATTATAAATACTTTGGGTTGCCCAGATAGTGCTAAGCACTATGTGACAGAATACTGGGTACTGATAGAAGCATTGGTTCTTACTTCAGATATTTATGAATATTTTCAAGTACTTAGGAGAAACAGTTTCGCCTACATCCTAAACAAAAGCTATATGGTCTGCTCAAATGTCAGCAAGGATTGCACAATGAGGGGTTTCAGTAAAAGAAAGAGGCTCTGTGTTGTTTGTCGTAGACATTGGACCAACAGACAGCTGTGTATCAGCCAGCAGGCCAGGCGCATGAAGAGGCCAGGCTCTGATGCAAACCCAACCAAGAAGCCCTGCTGTTCGGAGGTCTTTTCTCAAAAACTGTTTCTGTGTGTTGTTCCAGAAACAGTGTTTCTGGAAGCTAAGTGCTGGTGACTTACACCTAGAATCTTTGCTACTCAGGAGGCTGAGATATGAGGATTATAGTTCCAAGCCAGTCCAGGCAGAAAAGTCCATGAGACTCTCAACCTTCAATTAACTGGTAAAAGGCTGAATGTGAAGGTATGGCTCAAGTGGTAGTGTGATAGCCTTAAATGAAATGTCAAGTAAGAGTGACAGGCCCAGAGTTCAAGCACTAGCACCGGTACGTACACACACACACTCACACGTGCCCACATAAAATTGAATGCTGCAGGGTACTTAGAAAATTGAGAACACTATACATAGTAAAACAAACTAATCTCCATTTTTTCTTTTTTTTTTTTTGTGGGTCATGGAGCTTGAACCCTGGGCCTGGGTACCACCCCTGAGCTCTTCAGCTCAAGGCTACCACCTTACCCTTGAGCCACAGTCCCACTTCCCCTTTTCGAGTGATTAATTGGAGATAAGAATCTCAATTCTTTTTTCCATATATTTTTATTGTAATTAATAGAAGGGTTACATTATATTCGCCAGACAGAGGTGCATTAATTCACATACATTGATACACTTTCTCACATTCTTTAGTGCCTGTGCTGTCTTTGAACTATGTTTCTTAGATCTCAGCCTCCTGAGAAGCTAGGATTACAGGCATGAGCCACCATGCCCGGCAGTCTGATCTCCATTTTTTTTTTTTTTGGTGGGTCATGGGGCTTGAACTCAGCCTGGGTGCTGTCCCTGAGCTCTTCAGCTCAAATATACTGCCCTACCCTTGAGTCAAGCCCCACTTCCCATTTTTTAGAGGATAACTGGAGAGAAGAGTCTCAGGTCCTTTTGCGCTGCCTGGAAAACGGTTGTTTGTGCAGATGATGTGTGTAGATAATGCTCCAGCCCCTGAACTCTGTATGAATTTTGTTGTTTGTAAAGTACTATAAAAACCCTGCCTGCTTTGTGTTTGGGGCTCTCTGTTCCTGTGTGTTCAGTGAGCCCCATGCATGCTTGGTGAATAAATCCCCTTGCTTTTTGCATGAGAGACCGTCTCTTGGAGTCTTCATTTGTGCAGTGAGCTTCTCGACCCTTACAGCTTTGAACCTTGATCCTCAGATCTCAGCCTCCTGAGTAGCCAGGATTACAGGCATGAGCCAGTGCACCCGGCCTAATCTCCATATTTTTAAGTAAAAAATGTTCACATTGTTAAGTTTTAAACAGGCGAAGTATTTATATATGTATAGTATGCTACTATGTATACACAGAAGATAATGACAAAAAGGAAATTCTATGTATCATATTAGCAGTTAATATTTGTTGATTGCATGAAACAGGCCAAAAATTATTTTATAGTACTTTACGACTTACTTTTCCACTGGACACCATTAGTGCTCTTAATGTGCCCAGTGAGGTTTGGTAACTTGCCCAATGTTGCAAAGCCAATGTGATCCAGAGCCACCTTCTGAGCCAGGATTACACAGACACTGGCAGTGAGGATGTGTAGAAAGATGTGCAGTCACCATGAAGAAGGAGATTGTAGGGCTGGGCCAGAAGGCAGGAGTAGAAAGAAATCTGATTTTTCCTCATACCTTTACAATTCTATACAAGATCATGACCTGTCCAAACAATGGGCAGAGCCAAGAGGTTTTGTGTTTTTTTTTAAACTAAGCCTATTTGGATTAATTGCCAGGAACAATATGAATAATTATGTACACTTAATGAAAAGTCATTTTATTCCTATATTATATTAATTATCCACTTTTTCTCAAGGATTTAAAAATGGAAAATATCACTTCATTTCATAGAGCTCACACTTATGAATATGAACTATTTCCAGAGTGATCAAGGAGGAATGACAAAATGTGTGTACAGACACACACACACACACACACACACACACACACACACACTCACAGAAAGAAAACCAGCCTTAAGCCTTTTGCAATGAGTGAGGAATGGTGATATTTACTAATTACAGATAATCCAAGACACTTGTCAAAGATAATAGAAGCTTTAGACTTTTTCCACATCAATGAAGATATTAAATTCATTAGAAGTAGCAAAAATAAACAGTGAAAGCATATTTACTCTGTCTCTCACTTGTGTCTCATTTCCAATAATAATGGAGACATACAGCAATTTTTTTTCTGAAAGGAAACTGTATACCATAAAACAGAAAGCTAGGTGCATCATCATAAAATGTAAAACATATAAAAAGTACAACTCTATTTTTAGTGTGTTTTTCTGAAACACAAGATCAGTATCCCTGAACAATATTTCTCAAACTTTAATGTGTATTTACATCATTGGGAATTTTATAAAATGCAGATTTTAGATCCATAGTTCTGGGCTGGGAACCAAGATTATATTTCTAATGAGCTCCCCGGCGATGCTGATACAAATGGCCAGCAGGCCATAGTCAGAGCAGCAAGGTGTGAGACAATACATCTCAACACAAGTCTAATCTGAGAAATTAGCCTGAAGAACTAAACTCCAACTCCTCAAGTCCTTGCCTTTTGGAAGCATATGAAACCCCAGCAAAGAAATAACTTTAAATAGACTTGTGTTTTCTCTTAAGAACTTTGAGCTGTATGAAATAAAGACAGAAAGGGTACCTGTAAGGCCTTCGCTTTGAAATGTGGTCAATGATTCAATATTCAATGTCGACTTCAACAAGATTCAGGAAGGAAATGCCATTTCAAGGATGGCTAAGAAAGGCTAGAAATTAGCACATCTGTTTATGCGTAAGTGAACAAATTTGAAGCACTTACACTTTGTCCAACTTAGCATTCATCTCATGGGCATCAACAACATGATTAGAGACATGGAATACAAGATTCTGATGAGAGAATTGATATGCATTCTGTCTTCCAGAGATCTGTGGCTAGACACATCACGGCAGACCACACTCCCAGGAGATAGATTGTTCTGGAAAGTGTGTGTGCAGTCTGGGAACCATATCTTGAAGTGCTGACAGAATTCATTGTAAGCAAACAAAGCCACTGGATAAGGGGCAAGAAATACATGGCAGTGCTGGTAATGATTTGAGACAGGGAGAATGTCTTCACTTCTTCAGGCAACTAAAGCAGCTTAAACTCACATACCTTGGGATGTGGGGAAAGGAGAAGATAGCAGACTCCTTTCCTCCTCTCATCTCTCCATCAATCACCAAGGGCAGGGCCAGGACTACATGTGAATTCCATCAACGGCACGCTTGTAACTGAGGGAAGTTCTTGAGCTTGGAGGATATCAGTTCTTCAGTTGTCTCCCTTTTTCTACGGCATTCTTCCATTTGCAACAGGCAAAGCCCAATGACCGCCATATGCTTCACCTGGTACTTCTGTACTTTTATCCACAGTCTACTCCAGCATCTGTACTGGCTTTTCCCATTTCCCTGACTTCCCCTTAAAATCTGTAGTCACTGAATTTTGACTTCATCATTTTCCTATATGTCTTGGCCCAAATCAATGGACACATCCTAGTCATTAGCTAGCTTGACGCCTCTTCTATAGCCATGGGAAGATCAAGTTTTATTTGCTCCTCAGGCGGCTTCCCAGGTAATCCAAGCTTTCACTGCCTTTTGCCCTTGTGATCTTCCAACCAACTCTTCTATCTTCTACTGACCTTCTCATGTCCTGAATCTCCTGTCTCTCTACATAATAATATATATAACAGAGGATTGAATGGTTGAAAGCTAACCATAAAATCCCATTGATGGTAATTGAGCCCATTCTGTCTTCCCAGGTTCTTTACTCCCCAGATTCACCGTTGCTCATGATACAACCAAGTATTCGCCCAGTTTCTCAAACCAGAATGCTTATACTCCGTACTTCACTTCTCCTTCAACCCACATTTCCAGTTGGTGTTCATCTCCTGATAGCTTTTGCTTGCTTGTTTCTTGCTAAAGGAACCCAGTAAGTACTCTTTGGCTTTCCTAGGGCTTGAGCTCTCTCAAGGTTAACATCATGAGTAATCCTCAGAAGCAAGCAAGGCCTCCCTTCTCTGCACTTTATAGGTCCTGCTGTTTGCTCTGCAAGCTCCGATTTTATGGCCTGTTGTGTGCCTGTCCTTGGCCCGCATCCAGCTCATGGGTTAAGCCCCACTTAAATGCTTTTCAACCCAATTAAAAATGCTCAACCATATGTTCCTCCTGAGTGTGTAAACCATCCTCCAACAACCCTTCCACATTGCTGTAGGGTTACCACAAAGCACACCATAATGGCTGGTTTTTGACTGCCTGAAACAACTTCCCAATTGTCCTATGAGGAATCATTTTAGATAACTCAGGACAAACAAACTCCAGTCTCTTCCCACAGGAACAGAAGACCAGAGCCTGGTCAATCGGCCCTGAATCCCTTGGGGTGTGCCCTCTACACAAAAGCCTGCCTTGTTCTGCAGTGTCTGAAGACACACCTCCCTGTGGCTCGAAAACTACAGGAGAACCCCACAGTATGACATAAACGTGAGTCATTAAGTCAGTAATAACCACCGGACATAATGGTTTCCAGCTGGTTTTCCAAACACAAAATAAACAACGGAAACTGCAAATGCTTAATCACTTTCCTACAAGGTCATGTCCTGTAATAATAAGCTTTTGGGTATTTCAAGTAGGAAGGGAAAACCTTTAAATGTATTCAATCTTTTAAGATTTACAATATGGCTGAATTCTAACATAAGCTCAGTTGGTGAATGTGTGGCACTCCGAGAGGAGAAAATTCCTCTGGCTAATTGAATTCTAAGTCTCAATTAAAATGGTCCAAGCCGTTAAGGGGTCATTGAACAAGAAAAGTTATTTTGCCTCAGTTTTCCTATGTTTGAAATGGAAGAACTTGATGGATCCATAATGTAAGTAATTTATATTAAAAAGATGCTGAATCCAAAAGCAATGATAGATAGATAGACAGATAGATAGATAGATCAAATAAAGCAAACTCGTGAAATTAGGAAATTTAAAACATTCCTTCAATAATCATGAAAAAGAAATTCTAAAATAATCTGAGGGTGGAGAAGAATTGGAAAGGAGAAAAAAAACCTCAGGATATGAATTCATTGTTTTATTAACAATGAATGAAATACAATGAATAAGAAGCAAGTAAAAGCTATTGCAATGTTTTTTAGAACAGCATTGTGTAATCTGTCTGAAAAAAAAAGGAGATCGGAAAACATCTTCCTGGAATGACAGGCAGTTTCTTCTGCAGTGCTGACTCTGTTATGAATAGATGAACATTTTGCCCATTGTCCATGCCATGATCATAGAAATCAATAAAATATGCAGCTCTTGATTGGGTAATAGAGATCAAGTAAAGAGTATGTAATAAAAGGCAGCAGATTTCTGCGATAAAAGCACCACTGGTATTAGGCGAGCTTAAAGAGAAAGGGTGCCACTTTGGGCTTGTGCCCAGGAATGAGGATGTGTTTTCACAGCAAAGATTACTTGATGTTGACTTTGAAGATTAAGTAGTTTCCATAGGGAAGAATGGAAGGGATGCATATCACTCACATGAGGATAAATCATGCTTTCTACGGCTCTAAGGTATGTTTATTACACAGTCCTTTTGGATTTTAATCTTATTGTGAGAAGTAATGAGGATTAGTTTGACATCCTGAGTGTGGACCCTCATCTAGAATTAGTTCCCTCATAAAAAAAAGGCATGAAAAAGAGAGAGAGAGAGAGAGAGAGAGAGAGAGAGAGAGAGAGAGAGAGAGAGAGAGAGAGAGAGAGACAGAGAGAGAGACAGAGAGAGGAGAGACAGAGAGAGGAGAGGCAGAGAGAGGAGAGACAGGGACACAGAGAGACAGGGACACAGAGACAGAGATAGAGACAGAGACAGACAGAATGCTATGTGATCCCAGAGAAAAGGAAACTTCCCAAGGAAATGGGTAAACCTGTACCTTAACTTTGTACTTCCCAATTCCCAAACCATGAGAAAATGAATTGTTCAAGCCATCCAGTCTCTCTTATGGAAGCTGGAGATGACTAATAAAATTATTATTCTCTTAACAATGATTTAATGAGATGGGCTTTAAAGTACAAGGCCAGCATTGAAGAGGCAGAGACAAGAGGACTGTGAGATTTAAGTCCAGCCTGGCCCACATAGTGAGTTCCAAGCCAGCTTGGGTTACATAGAAAGAACTTGTATCAAAACACAAAGAATTGGGAATGTGAGCTCAGTGACCGAGTGCTTGCCTAGTATGAACAAGGTCCTGGGTGTGATTCCCCCACACCACAAAAAATAAATAAGCAAACAAATACATAAGAATAAAGACAAGTTTTAAAATAGATGTTAACAAGAAAAGTCAAGGAGAAGAATCTTCCAAACTATCAGTCAAGTTTTACCAGATGTTGAGTAGCCGACATTTCATAAGCTCTAGCTCCTTTAAGAGAATATTAAGGCTACAAAGTAATATGTAGTGTTCGACTTCAAATACCCATCTACAAGTGTCCAAACTGAGTAGGTTCCTGGGATTAAAAACCAGGATCTAATGATGGGTAACTTCTACTGGAGTTTAAACGGCCATCTTCATACAGGTTTGCTCCATGAATCAAAGTAACAGAATCTCTTGCTAAAATCTCTTCTTAGTGAAAACTAAGCAAAATTCTTTTTTTTTTTTGCAAAATTCTTTTTAAAAAAATCCTTATGTCTTTTCATCGTGTACATTTGCTACATAATAAACTGTCATTTAATATGTGGCATACTTTTGAGGGAAGACAGAGATAATAGAGAATAGATAGATAATAGATAATAAGTAGGTGATAGAGCATAGATAGGTAGACAGACATACAGAGATAGATAGATAGATAGATAGATAGATAGATAGATAGATAGATAGATAGATAGATAGATAGACAGGCAGACAGACGGACAGACAGACAGATCAGGGTACCACCTACAAGCATACAATGATATAGGTTACTCGTTAGGTTAAATCCACACTTAACACCACAACTTTATGAGCTAGCCTGGCTTGGCTTAAGTCTCTCCTGATTTCCTACCTGCAACCCTAGACACAACTGTCCTTTTGCCCCCGACTATACCCCAATAATGCTTCAACACTTTATTCCAGGCTCATCCTCTGTCTTGCATGCTCTCCACATCCTTTGCACACACTCCAAGTATTCTCATTGCCAATCCCCCCAACTTTCTACCGTGAATTACATTTCCCATGAATTACATGCATTCCATTTATGACCAAGTGAATGTTCCCTAAGAGTAGACAATTACTCATATGAATTCCCAGAATTCCTATCTCTGGACTAGCAGTGACTCTCACAATATTTTAATGGTATCTTCCTGGATGTTATCAGTAACTTTAGAGGTATTTTCCTCATCGAATTGCATGTATGAGTTTAAGTGATCATCTTCATTTTGGCATGCTAAGTGCATGGAACATAGAATCTGCTCAGCACTGCTTTGATCGTAAGCTACAGGCTAGCAAGTTGTCCTGCTCGCCCTTTGGTCGGTGGTTTAAGAGCCCTTCCACAATAGGCAGCTTAGAAAATTGCCCGGTTTCACCATGAGTATCAAAGTATAGAACCATCTGGCAGTTCACTTCCAGAGGGGAAAAAGCTATGCTTTCTGCCAACCACAAATTATCCATCTACCCATTCTCCCTGCCTTCCATGCTAGCTAATTATGGCAAAATTAGTAATGACTCAGATTCATTTATTATATGTTTAGTATGTGTTTCACTCGTTCCAACTGCTTTTAATGTGGTAATTAATTCAACACTTTAACCTCTTTTAGAAAAGTACTATGCTGTCTCTACCTCATACTGGGGAAACGGAGTCAAGAAAACAATAAATATCTTCCCCAATCGTGCAGTGAGGATGTGGCCAGGCTATGATTCAGACTGTTACACTCTGAAAGTTCACACAATTATGTACAGTTCATCCATAAAGGGCAAGCTGTGTTATTCCACACATCTTGCCATAATATCTGGGAGAATAAAGGACGTATCTACTCCAGAGAAAAGATGGCAGGGTGCAGCATAGCCAAGAGCACGGGGAAAGCTTGAGGTTCTGTCCTTTCTCTTAGCTGTGCAACCTCAGGCAAATTACTCAATCTCCCTAAGCCTCAATTTCTTCATCTGTTAATAGGGGATAATTATAAGCTTGAATTATCTCTGATGAGTGGCAGAGGAGGGCCTGACCCCATCATCTTTCTGTAATGCTGTGTGCCACACCCTCTAGAAGATTACAATCTTTCAAATTGTGGGAAACACCAATGGTTTGCTGCTGGCAGGGGTTTAGAGGCAACTGTACCCTCAGACAAAATCTCCTGCTCTTACTACCCACTACAACAACTGGACTTTTGAATTAATCAGAAGGTCATCACACAGAACATATAACACAGGAGACAGCAAAAGGAAGGCCTTCTTCTTACTCACCATCAGAGCCAAGTAATTAACAATATTTCCTCAGGGCCTGCCTTCCATGTAAGCCTGGGTTAAAGGCAGTAACAGTAGAGATGGGAATTACCAGTCCCCAGACACGGTGTCCTCTCACAGAACAACACATTCCCTTCCACACACAGGGAAACCTGGTTCTTATGATAGGCTGCTCCTCCTCCCCCAAATCTTCACCAGTGACTCCTCACAGATCTTCATTCCATCAACCCTCTGAGTGCTGGGAAACCAGGCAAAAGCTCAGTGCATGTGAGGATGAGTCACATAGGGGAAAATCCCTCTTGCTAGATTATCTACCACCTGTCTCACTGCCTCAGTAGAATGCTGCAGAATACACCTAAGTTTGAGCCAGGGGGAGAGCAGTGAGGAAAGTTGTGGTTTTTTTTTCTTGTGAACATAAAAAATAAAGTTTAAAAACTGCCTAGAATCTAAAGAATCTAAAGATCTGATGGTGTTTGTGGAAGAGTCCCACAAACATCGTCATTTCAAGACCTTTCAAACATCCTTACAGTAGAGCAGTAGAGCAGATGGAAATAGGAGAGTTTGAAAGTAACACAAGCAACACAGTCCTGGATTGTGTGGAGGTCATAATTCTTTCTCCATGATGTGTTTGCCCAATCATCTATGGAAGTCTTCTTATAAAATAATGGTGTAGACAATGTAATCATTTTAGTCAAAGATTTCTCTTCATCTTAATATTTCAATATCCTGATGCACAAGCTCATATTCAAAACTCCCATTCTCCCTCCTAGTTTTATACTACTGTGGAATTAGAGATGTTAAATATTTTTAGATTGCCCATAGAACAACAATTTTTTTCAAGGATTACTTAACGTTGGATTTCATTCTCTCCAGCTCATCATTGAAATTCAGGAACCAAACCAATCTGAACGTAATTGTTTTTATGTGTATGCCACTACTGGGGCTTAAACTTAGGGCCTCATGTTCTTACTGGGGTTTTCTATTCAAGGGTAACACTCTACCACTTGAGCAAGACTACTTCTTCCAATTGTTTTGTGGGTTAACTGGAAAGAAGAGTCTCAGACTTTTCTGCCTGGGCTAGCTTTTGAAGCATGGTCATCAGATCTCAGCCTCTTGAGAAGCCCAGTGAACTCAACATATCTTCATGTTCTCTACATTCTTCCTGATCTAAAAACCAAAATTAAGATGCCAGTGTGCCACTGGGGTGTATCCAGTAATTGATAGTGATGTAATTGTTAACTGTTAACTATGCCTACACAATATTACAATCCTATGCAATCTTCTCCATGCAGGACTCCCATTGTTCTAGTATTTCCCCTTTGCTGATAGGAATCCTTTAAATCCTGCAGTGAAAGGGCTATGCCTGCTCTGAGACCATGCAGATATGCATAGTAAACATCTGAAGGAGTGTTTGTTTAGTTTCCACCCCTCTGGAACAATGGATGCTGCTGCCAATGCTTCCACTGGCTCCACTACCATCCACTGTGAGCAAAGAAGGTCTGGTGAGGAACCCTGTGTGGACGAGCAGAACACCATGTTTTCTACTTCTACCCCACAACACACATTTAGCTCCTCCCCCACTCCCAAGAAAGATCTTGTTTATCCCAGAAACAGAAACCCAGGAATCTGCCTACAGGATTGGGCATGTCCACCATGAAGAAAGAAATGATAACAAAAAATGTTGCCAGGTGTGCCAATACCTGGAAATAGAGGGGAAGGAGGAAATGGACATTATCTGTGCATCTGTTTTGTTTTCCCTTCATCAAGGTCATGACCTACAAGCCCACAGGCCCTCACTGCTGGGAAATACTCCCCAGTATCCCATCATGTTAGAAACCTCATGAGAGTTCTGAAGATCGATTTTCCATTTTCTAAGTCTTAGGATTAGGCCTGTACTTATAGTATCTTAAGATTACCTCCTTCTGTAGCTTAAGGATAAAATGCTGTAAAATCCCTGCTTTGTTTGGGTGATAATTTTCCCCTTAACTACTCTTCCTTCTACAAACTAAAGGCAAAATGAATTGAAAGCCACCGGCTGCAAGTAAATATATCCTAAGAAAATCTTAAATTTTAAAGAGCCAATGACTAAATATCCCAATTTTCTTTTTTGTTTTGGATGAGGGATTCTACATTGGGCCCAGCTTCTGTCTTGCTTGCACAGGATTGGAAGAGAGGGCCTACAGGCTGCAAAGCCCTCGTTAGCCTGGCAGACTTGCATGGTCAGGGATGGCTGAATTTCTTTAAGCATCTATAGCACTAACATTGTGCACAGTTGTGAAGGATTATCACCAATTCAGGAAAGAAAAACAAGGCGAAGTGACTTAGTGTGGGCCCATGTCACTTTTCTACACAACTAAACATAACACTTCTCACACTGTGGATGGAAACTCCCTGACATAGACAAGCCTACAGCCAGGGTACCTTCTGTATCCTTCTGGTTATTTGCACACTCAGACTAGATCCTTAGAAACTGAGCTTTTTTTCTTTACACTGCCTCTTGATATTGATATACTGTGCCACCTCCAAACATTGTTTAGACCCATATTTCACACCAAAACCTTTCTTCAAAGCTGCAAACCTAAGAATAGAATGAAGACATTACTGGTTTTACAAGTTTGCTGGATAAAGAAACGGCATTTTTATTTAGTTTCAAGCTACCTTGCTGGATAAACCTGGAGATTTATAAAAATAAAAGACAAATGTGTTTGTAAAAATACTCCTTTCTGAATTGCACTTAAAACAACCACAGTTTTTTCATACTCTTAATATAGTATTTTGAATACTTACAGTGTGTCTATTCATGAAGTCTGCCTCCAAAGAGAATATGGGAAAGCCAAAACTGAGAAGGAAGAACCAAGAGCAGACAACTGACTCAGGCTATGAGCAGCCATTCAATGGGATAAATGGTCTCCACTCATGGCCAATGTTGAAATCTCTGAGCCTGAGTCTGACTCAGCAGGCCTTTTCCCCACATCTGCCATGAGAAGTTATCTCATCATGCCTTACAACAGGGAGCAAAAACTACAGTCCATTAATTGAGAATATGCTTCGACTATTAGAACCAACAATGAACTGGTAGCCTAAGAAGATGTGGTCCTTTTCCTTGTGAATCCTAAAGGGATTCCATACCACATTATGTAAAGAAGTGGGATAGCTACTGTGGAAATAAGCAACATCTTCTACACAGAAAGAGATCATCCTGTAAGATCCTGGAGAAGATTTAAACTTCTCAAAGGTCTTATTTTCTAGGACAAACTCTATGAAGCCCTCATTTATGAAATCGCATTATTTTTCTAGCCCTGGGGCTTGAACTCAGGCCCTGAGCATTGTCCCTGTGCTTTCTCAAGGCTTGCAATCTACCACTTGAGCCACAGCACCACTTGCAGCTTTTTCTGAGTATGCGGAACGGAGGCAGGCACTATACCACTAGGCCACACCCCCTAGCCCACTAAATCACATTCTTGCTTATTTCCTAGATTGCTTTGTTTCTCTGTCACCCATCTTCCCAGTTCGAGCTTCATCCTCCTTTCAGGATTTTTCATGAAATGTGGATTTAGGTAATTTCAATCATGGATACGATCCTTTCAAACTGTGTATCTACATGTGGGGGCGGCGGAATATGAGCTTTTCAGCTTTTTTGCTCAAAGCTAGGGCTCTACTACTTGAGCTACACCTCCACTTCCAGTTAATTGGTGCTTAATTGGTGATAAGTGTCTTACAGAGTTTCCGGTCTAGGGGCTGGCTTTGAACCTTGATCCTCAGATCTCAGACTCCTAAGTAGGTAAGATTACAGGCATGAGCTACCAGTAGCTAGTTTCAAACTGTTTCTCTCCTTTAACTTTGTAAGGCCATCAAGATTTTTGTTCATACCAAGGAGGTTCCCGCTGCTTTCCCAAATCCCATAGAATCATATTTCCATTCTGGAAGAAGAGGAACACTACTAAAGGCAACAAAGCCCAAGCTAGTGAGCCACAGGTTGCCATGAAGTTAACAGGGTACCATCCATATTCCTCATCTAACATCTAAGGTAACAGTGCCCCAGAAAACGAAAGAACTTGCCCCGGGTCCATGAAACAAACTTTCTGCTTTTTCTTGTAGTCAGCCACTAGCCCCAGTGTTTAGAAGCATTTTTTTTTCTCCTCAAAATGTATCATTTCTAGTTCCCCTCAGCATATTGCATGTAAAATTATTTCACTGGAGTCTCACAAGAAGGAGAGAACAATATGAATCACAATAAAAAGACTCAGTATTGCTCCATCTCCTTTTAACCAAGTCTGATTGATGTAGCAAGAGGTCAAGGCCCTTAATGCAACATGACCACAAAATGAGAGTCAGAAGAAAGCATTTGAAACCCAAAGCCTAATGTTTCCCCCCATAAGACAAGCATTTTTGCAAGGCTGAGAGGATTCACTGCTGCTTCACCAGACAGAATATGAAAATCATAGGTCATGAATCACTGCTAATTTAAAGCACAGACTGGATGAAAGATTACACCACCCATATATTTTCATTATAGGAGCATTAAATATTGGTGAGAATTCAAAAATTTAATAAAGCATGCAGAACAAAAAGTATTAAACCCAGTGAATGATCCACAGGATTTTTTTTTCCCAGCAAACTATTTTTAAAGGAAATACAACTGAAGAACGGAACAAAATGCCTCTAAAAATAAGGATAGTAAAGTTGATCCGAACAAACTGTCCAGATTCAAATATTGCAAGACAAAGCTGGAAATGCATTAAGAACAGCATAAGCCCTAGAGCCCATATGTGTACCCTTTACATTTTCTGGGGGTCAAAAGCTGAATAGGAGCTGTGAAATATGGCCATCTAAGCAATAAAAATAAATAGTTCTGGGGCTGGGAGTTTGGCCTAGTGGTTGAGTGCTTGTCTAGCATGTACAAAGACCTGGGTTCGATTCCTCAGTACCACGTACATAGAAAAAAAAAGCCGGAAGTGGTACTGAGGCTCAAGTGGTAGAGTGCTAGCCTTGAGAAAGTCCAAGGAGAGTGCTCAGGCCCTGAGCCCAAAGCCAGGACTTGCAAAAAAAAAAAAAAAAAAAAGAAATAATTCTAATATTTAACATTCAAGAGTAAAATCACATAATTTCAACTTTTTGTTTGGTTTTGTTTGTGGTGTTGGACCTGAGGTTTGAACTCCGGGCCTGGGTGCTTGCTGTTCCTGACCTCTTTTTGCTCAAGGTAATGCTTTATTATTTGAGCCACAGCTCCACTTCTGGCTTTTCTTGGTGCTTCATTGGAGATAAGAATGTGAGGAACTTTCCTGCCCAGGCTGGCTTTGAGCTGCAATCCTCAGATCTCAGCCCCCTGAGTAAGTAGGATTATTGGCATGAGCCAGTGGCACTGGACTCCCATCACTTCTTTTTAAAGTATGCAAAGCAAGAGGTGACTCTCTCATAATATGCAGTCTAGGAGGTGACAAAAAAAAAAACTAAATGAAAACATGAAGCCTTGAGTTCAAGTACTGGTATAAGCACACACAAACATGAAGCCTTGAGTTCAAGTACTGGTATAAGCACACACAAAAGTATTTTTTTTTGATAATTTGCTATATGGCTTTGAGAAAAATAGCTCCTTAAAATTCACCTCCACTTCTTCAGTAGTAATCAGGGCACATCTGCAAATGCAGGCGCTCTTAGTCCCATCGCCAATGGTATATGCACAGGCTCTACTCTTTCTAGGAAGACATTCCCTTTTTCCTTGACTTTATGTGCTCCTATTTAATCAGTATCATTCTGAGATGAAGTTAACAGTTCTATCATAAATACCACAGCATCAAAAGTATATGATTACTCTTCCATTTATCAACCAAATAAAAAGTGTACATTTTTTTTCCTTCTAAATAAATTCTTAATATGGTACAACGTCCCAAGTTCCTTTGGGAGACTGAAAACATAATGTATTTCATCATGGAGATTCTGTATGTTGCCCAGTCCTATCTTTTTTTTCTTTTTTTCTTTTTCTTTTTTTGTGGGTCATGGGGCTTGAACTCTGGGTCTGGGTGCTGTCCCTAAGCTCTTCAGCTCCAGGCTACTGCTCCCTACCCTTGAGCCATAGCCCCACTTCCGGGTTTTCTAGAGATTAATTGGTGATAAGGATCTGGCAATCTTCAGTGCCCTGGTTGACTTTAACCATAATCCTCAGATCTCAGCCTCCTGAATAGCTAGGATTACAGGCATGAGCCACCCACACACTGGCTCCTTGAGCTTCTCTTGCTCAAGGCTAACGCTCTACCATTTGAATCACTTTTCCCTGGCTGGCTTTAAACCATGATCTTCAGATCTCTGCCTCCTGAGTAGAAAGGATTATAGGTGTAAGCCACTAGAGACCAGCTCCTAGTCCTACCTTTTAGCATAACTTCCTATGTTTTCTACCATTCTGCCTCTATCACCAAAGCCTCCCTTCCTAACTCCTGCCTTAGAAATCTTTCTCACACATCTACTTCTTCCTATCACTATTGTCATAGTTTTGTGTTCAGAGCAGCCACGATCACCTGGCCTCAGGAATCTCTTCCTCTTTTATATATTCAACAGCAACTCTTTCCTACTTTCCCTGGGCCAGTTTTCTATGCTTACAATCCCCTCCACCCCCATGAGAGCTTCTGGACCATTTTCAGCTGACCTCTACAATTTCAGCACAATCTACTGCAGTGCCTTATGGGTATCAGAATCTCAGTAACTATTTATTGAAGTGGATAATGTTCAATATTCTGCTTCCAAAAAAAATCAATCTTACCTCTAACTACAAATTGTACAACTTTTAACAAGCAGAAGTTACTGCAGCCAAGTTAGATCCTGAACAATTCCACTTTCGTTTATTAGAGTTTTAAATATTAATAAGAAAATACCATTAAATATACATGTGTATGCATACATAATACCCTCCAAAGCATCAGATCTCTGCCCTGTATTGTTCTCACGCCATCTCCGAAGGGTCAGAAGAAGTATTTATTTTTTATAAAGAAAAAAGAAAAGACCAACCAAACTAATAAGCATGGGTGATCTACTTTAAGACCTGAATTGGTTCTGTGCTAGTGAAGATAAGAAAAGTAGAAAATAGAAACCTTTTCTTTCAAACAGCTTGTCATCTACTTGCAGGAAAATGAAAAAGAGAGATAACACATGAAACAAGTAGAGCATATGTGCTTAAAGTATTTTCATGCTTTCTAACTTAAAATAGATTGAGACAGATTCCATTTGGATCCTAACAGTAGTCACATTTTGGCCTTTTTGGCTAATGTCAGTGACAAACATGGTCGCCCTGAGTTGTGCCAAGTGTTTGAGGACATTCCACAGGTGCCAGAGGAACTCAAGGGGAGTGAGGAGGGATGAGACCTGAATCATCCCAGAAGACCATAAAAGAAAGTAGGACTCAAAAGTGGCATTTGAAGAAGGCATGGAGTCTGATGTGCAACCAGGAAAAACAGACCTAGAAAGGGGAAAGCAGAAGCAAGGTTTGGAGGCAAACCTTAGCCTTCCTTGCACAGGTTACCGAAGAGTAAGTCAAGGGACCTACATGATGGGCTCAAGAAAGATAGCAAAGATGATAGGTAAGGAAGGCAAGGATAGGTTCAAATCCCAGCCATCAAGCAGTCCCAGAACCCACACCCAACCCCAAAGATCTCCAGAAATACAGACAATCTTCTTTACCTTATTGCCACAAGGCTTTGATTCTTCCCTTTTCAATAATTCATTCAACTAGACCTAGATAGATCTACATGAGGAATTGGTATGCAATAACATCTCTTAAATCTTTTTTTTCTAATCACAAAGGTAATCTATATTTTATTATAGGAAATTCAAAAGAAAAAAAAAGAACCAGAATTACCACATTTTCTTTATTCACTCCTCCCCCCAAATACAATCTTTGTTAGGCTCTGCTAATATTGTTCTAGTTTATCAGGGACACAAATATAAACAAAATAGATAGAATTCCTGCCCTTGTTACAAACAAGTAGATTTCCAAGTGTGTTAGCAGCTGATGGATGCTGCAGAAAGACAGACAGAACTGGTAAGAGCGCTGGAAGCGCAGGAGTAGGGGGTGTAAGATAGCTACAGAATTTTATTATAGTAGTCAAGGTGGATCATACTGAGAATGGAGCATTAGCAAATTGAGACCATACTGTTTTATAGGGGTTGGCACTTATTATGAGTCTATCACCAAAGCATTAAATACTCTTTTGCAATATGATTGTTGAATGACGACAGAGAATTCCAGCTCATGAATCCACCACATAAAACTATTCCACTCTAAGAGGCAATTTGATTTTCTCTTTTTTGAGAAACTATTATAAACAATGCTCTATTTTCTTGGGGGAACTGTAAAAATGTGGAATGGCATGGAATTTAGCGTACAGACTGTTGAGACTCATGGTAGGTTTTAACTGCACGGGGCAGCCAGATCTTAAAGCATTGTGCCCAAGTCATGTCTCTCTCCGTCTATCTGTCAAGGTTCATACCACCCACACATAACCATCTTTCCCTCAGGTTCCCAAAACTTCTTTCTGGTTTTCCCATCTCTCTACCACCAGCTCTTCTCTAACAAAAACCATACCATTAGCAGAGAATGTCTCCCCTAGACTCCTACTTCACACAGCAACTCCTACAGAGAGGAATGTGCACTGAATACCCACTGGATTAATAAATGAACAAAAATGAATGAGTACTCATGAACCATCCTGCCTTTCGTACAGCCTAGGAAATGTATGGAAAATTTTCCCTCCCACTACTCAGAGGAGTGAGTCATATCTCAGACATATTTAGCACCTTCTTAACTAGGTGCCAAAGTATCACTCTCACAATGCCTGGGGAACCCTGGAAACTACTATACAATCTGGAAGGCTAAAGAATACGATTAACTAAGGGCTAATGGGATATAAAGACAAGACAGAAAACACCTCCACTATCTCCCCTCTTTCTGGACACTTAAAGATGACAATTATGCAGTGTCTGACTCTTGAAACATAAATGAGAAGTACATTTTAGTAGTTTATAAATCACTATCTTAAATTGCAATCATAGCATTATTAAACTACCACTTTTACCTAAAATGAAATTTTTATACTGTCAAAAGCAGAAAAAAAGTCTAAAAATTGCTTGAATAATATTTAGCAAAAGAGAAATTACTACATTCCAAAACCACAAGAGAAAAATACATCAGTGGTTTCTCACTAGATCTAGTTTGTAACAAGGTCACGGCACTGATAAAAACTTATTTTGTTGTTGAGACAATGGGAGAATAAATTGTAACAGTCTCAAAACCCTCCTTCCTAAAGCCAACTTTCAGAAGTTGGAAGCAAAATCAGAAAGCCAACTCCAGAGTTTTCATTTATAAGATAGGCTTAGGAGGAACAAGAAGCAGCCACTTTGGTTCCACCGTGTGTGAGGACACACACAGGATAGCAATGGCTCTTTCCGTGGAGGGCAATCCAGGCGGCCATCCCTCCCCTGACTACAGAGGGACTTGAATGCAAGGATCCAAAGTGGTTTGTCCATAATATGCATGGATATCAGAGGCCTCTCTTTGTTCCCCACAGGGAAAGAAGGAATGTAGTGGTGACAGAAATGAGTTCTGTGTGTGGATAGGGATGAGCTAGCAAAGAGGAAAATGAACTATGCAAACAAACAAAAAAAAGAAAGAAAGAATCAATGTAAAGGAGGGGAAGATAGGTCTAATGCATAAACCCATAAAACCAAAGGCAGCCTTGGACAGGCCTTAGGATGCTGAGCAGGAAGGAAATGAGGTTCTACCTGGACCAGTGTGGGCAGGATAGCCTGTTGAGTGGATACACTCTCCATCCCTCACCAGCAAAGTAAGATGAGCAGCCAATATATGAGGGGAATGGAGAGATGCTAGGGATTCAGGGAGGAAGGAAACGTTCATCATGAGGCCTGAGTGTGTAGGCAGGGACACAGTAGAGCAGAAATCCCTGAACCATTTTCAGTTGTAGGCAGTCATTTCCATCTGAGCATTCTGAGGCTGAGGGATGTGTGTGGCAGGCTAGCAGAGGTCGCAGCAAGTCTGTTTTGTGTCCTGAAATGTTTGCATGAAGGACCTTGTAAACAGGCTAGGGAGAGGAAAGTTCATAACCCAAAAAGTCTTCATACAACAGTGACAGAACACAAGAAGACAGTTGTTTCTTTCTTTTAGAAATTGTTTTCATTTTGTCTTCATAGCTGAGCGGCAGTTGCTAGTAATGCTGGAAGTAAACACAATTCAGAAAAGGTACATAAGCTTAATAAAAGATCCCGTAGGCCCTCCGTTCATTAAGAAGAGAAGATTCAGAAGTAGAGTTGTGACTCAAGTGGTAGAGTTTGAGCTTTTGAAAAACAATGATCCAAGACAGGGTAGAAAGGATGAATGTCAAGGGGAATATCCAACCAAAGGATCCAGAAAAGTGTTGAATCTACTTTCTCTGATGTATTCCAAAATCTCTCATCCTGGGGCTTGCACCCTTTTGCTTGGCTTTTTCCACTCACGGCTGGCAGTTTACCACTGGAGCCACACCTCAGCTTCATTTTTGTTGGTTAATTGGAAAGAAGAGTCTCTCAGATTTGTCTATCCAGGCTGGCTTTGAAACTCAATCCTCAGATCTCAGCCTCCTGAGTATTTAGGATTACTTGCATGAGCCATTGGCAGGTATGGAAAATCTTTTTGAAAGGAATTTAAAAGAAAGAAGAAATTCTATACTTTGATCCATGAAGTTAAGTACTATAGAACATGAATCGGAATTCTCTGGAATAATAGACCTCTCTCCAAAATGAAGGGTTATGTAACGCGGTAAGGAGAAGGAAACCTGTGGAGGGAGAATTTCTGGTTACAAAGACAACTGTGGACAACAATGGAAACCACTACAAAGAGTGATCCCCATGCAGGCTGGGCCCACCCTGGAGAACTTTACATGTCTATTGTCATGTAATCCTGTCACAAGAATTAACTAGGTCATATCATTATCCCTGTTTTATAGAGGAACAGAAAGCCACGCAGACATTATGCAATCCACACTCTAGAAGACAAACTCTGCAGTGCCATCATTATGCAGAAACTCTAGCTGATAAGGAAATTCAAACCTGCTTTAACGTCGTTTTATTTAAAACCAATAATCTAATTTCATGTACAGAAGGTTCTGGAAAGGGGCCACCAGGAATGTTGATCGAATGACTCCTGGGGCATCTTTAAGAAGCTCTGCCTGGTACTGACTCTCTGGATGATCCAAAGGCACTCCGTGTGGGGCTGGCTGCAGAGGAGATTTATACAAATCATCCCACATGCTTCAATCCTTGGCCTCCTCTTCCGAGGAAGAGAAGGCTAAAAATGAGAAAAGTGGTTTAAAAACAGAGGCATTCTGAGCTGCAAGAGACACCACACACAAGCTCAGACTAGACTTCACCCATCTTCTGAGTCTGATATACACAGAGCACACTTCCAATGTAAAAACTCTAAAAATAACAGTTACCATGACTAATCTGTTTTGTTCTGAAAGTTCACTTACAAAATTCGTTTTCTGAAACTAGAAATGCACCTTTCCATAGAAATGGGGCTTTTCACCTTCTTCCCATCAGGCCATCTATGCTAGAAAAAGGAGATGAAGAGCCAGGAGAGCTAAGGAAGTAATTCCAGAGAGACACAGTGTCAATTTAGAAACCATCCTGGGAAATACACATATGTGTTTGTGAATGTACATGTGTGTATACATGTATGTATATATGTGTGCACATATATATACGTATATATCCTACATACGCCACAGTCATCATGGTTGTCAGAATAGGCTTCATAATGGGTCATGTCTCTCTCCCTCCTGAGACTGCATTGCAGGTTGTCATCATAACAGCTACATCTTAGATTAGCATCTGAAACACCCCAGTACAAATTCCACAGCAAAACATTTAAGCATCAGTCTCTCAGTATGATGATTGGAACTCATAGACCTCCTCCCATGAAGTAGAGAAGTTAGGATATAAATATACTATTTGTGTCTTATCCTTTGTTCCATTCACAAGTTTTGGTTTAGAAGAAAGTGTCACTATTCTGAAAGAGATGCCCAACTGAAAGTGGTTCTGCATATACCCAGAGCCCTAAGAAACACATATTACCAGAATTACTGAAATTCATTTCATAGAGCAGTTAATTAGCACAAATTGGAAACTGGGTTATATTACTCTATGTCTGTATACCTTAAACCATTTTCACACTAATGTGAATAATTTGTGAACTATTGCTTACCATTTCTCATATGTCAGGGGGAAAATGGCTCCTAAAGACTAGTTTGGGGGATAGAATGCCACTACCTTATTTACACTAGTCAATGCTTTTTAAGCCTTAGAAAGAAAAAGACCACAGATATACAGTACTGCTAGTACTGTGTCCATTATAACTATAGATCACAAAGCAGGGAAAAAAAGATGATAATCTTTCAATTGCTCACACTTTAGGCCAATTTCATGTTTAAGTCATAAAATGGGAAAGTGACTGAAAGAGAGATTATGTAACCATGAGAGGTAAGCCTAGATTTCCGATGAAGCCTAAACATGCACCGGCCTGTGAGACACCTCAGAACCAACTCCCTACTCATTCTACTGTGCTTTGCAAGTCCATGATTTTTTGAGCTTACAAAGGTGCTGTATGATCTATCTCACAATCACCTCCCAGCATCTCTCTAAGATAAGTCCTTCTTCCACCATGTTCCAGATAATCAGCTGATGCTCTTGAGAGGAAACAGCTCTGACTGGATCACTACTGATCCCTCAGAGACTTCATGAAGCTCTCTATGCCCTGGGATTGTCTGTGAGCTGTCTTATTTTAACCAGTAACTTGAGAAAACAGCTGTGGGCCAAGTCTTTGAAGTCAGGGTGATGTCGAGGATCCGAATCTATATGGAGATCACTGGAGATGGTTGTGCCATCAATGGAGGTCACTGGAGATGGATTTTATGAAAATTCCTTTGGTCCATTGGTAAGCAAAATGGCAGACAAAGGTAAATAAGAACTCTATGTTATCCTATGTACTGGATCCTTCCCTTCACCTGACATGTTTTTAAAAGAAAATGATTGAAAAGAAGATGGATGCTCACTTCCTCATGTTACTACCCTTTCTTTTACCTTTACTCAACTAAGCTTTCTGAAAGTATTGTGTGTTACTTCTCTCTCCATCTCATCATCCCCCATGTATTCCTGCTAAAGTCTGACCTTCATCTCTTACCACTCTAACAAAACTGCCCTTGCCGTGTTTGCTTAGTCCCACAAAATGTAAATCTGGCATGGCCATTGTTAATTCAGTATTGACCTAACTGACCCAAGAGGAACTGACATAGCCAAGAGACTATGTAATTGTGGACAACGGTGCAGCCCTGCTCCATACCCAAGTGACCAAAAGTCTTTCATTTGGAAACCACAGTTTGGCTAAGTTAAATGTTAATCAGAGACTCTCTACAGGGTGTATTTGTTTTAAAGCATATCAAATTCTCTGGCTTGCCACTTAGTCCATGGTCCACTGGACCCTTCCCTTCAAAGATAGCCCACCAAGAGGTCATAGCAAAAGCAATGTCATGTAATGTCCAAGTCTAAGTCACAAAACACTGCATTTATATCTCTGTACCTGAAAAGTTCCATTGCGAGAAGCATGAAGACATCTGGCCCTCAGCCCTTGCTAAGCCCCTAGTCTTTAGCTGGTGTCCACTGGATAGCCAGGTAACTACTGCATGGAACCTAAACCTTCCATGCCCAGCTGTTCCCAACTGCCTACTTCTGATTTCAATAAATAACTGGTTTTAAGCCACTGTTTTGAGGAAGACAGGATTATATAAGTCTCTCACTTCTACTTAAAAATTCTCAAAGAAGGATAACATAAGGATGTTCTCTATACTCAAGTGCTAAATAAGATTTATAGAACATTGATTTAGACTGAGCTCCTATATTAGATCCCAAAAGACCAACAACAATGGAGTCCCCCACATTCAAGCACCTTGCAATCAATTCAAAAATAAATTGTTGTTTTTCTTGAATCTGACTTCTCAGAAATCAGGAAAGATGAGAGCTAGACCCTCACATGGGTCATGTTTAGCCAATACAATATGAAAGTTAACTCTGCTTTGACCTTTATAAGGAAAGATAAACTTAATAGCCTAATAGTAATCAATCTACTTTCTAAATTATGTTTTCTTGTTCTTGCTCAGAGCACATTATAAAAGCCAGCCAGAAAGTTCTGCTATGCCCAACACAGTACCTTCTCTTAATCTTTAGATAGGATGTTTCTCAACACTACAACCCACTAGTAATTAATCATTGTTGATTTGTGTGCTCATTGGTGTTTTGAAGTATGGGCTCACAATATAGTCCATGCTGGCCTGGAACTTCCTAATCCAACCCCTCCAGTGCTAGCATTACAGATGTGGACCATCTCACTTAGTTGGAATTTCTTACCTTTGTTTCTTAATATTTTTTATTAGTGTTAGGTAGTTGTATAAAGGAGTTACCATTCAACAAAGCAGTTTATGAATACAATGGATCTTAATGAGTCTCACAAAACTCGCAATACTACATTCTAAAACTACAAGTTGAATAGAATCTTAATAAGACTTGATTCTGATAACAAGGTTGCAAGCAGGTATTTACTAGTATATTTCCTAATATTGATTAGGCAATTAATAAATACAAAATTTGGAACCAATTTCTAAGGTTACAGAAAATGTAAGTTTGTAGATTTATCATTCAGAAAGCAACATTAACTTATTTCATTTCTCTAAAATTTTATTATTCTGATTACCTATATTATACATATTCATTCACAATCAAATCTAGATTCTAGGATATAGATTTCTCTATTTGGGGTCTTGATTCTCTCTTTCTACAAAGGAAACAAAACAAAAAGCTTTTGTATGTCTGATCTATGAAACCATTAGACAGTAAAAGACCTCATGTTTCTCTTCACTTAGAATCTGGCTCCAGTTTGGATCAAAATGAAAAACTAGAAACCATACATAAAACAGATTTTTCCTCTAAAAACCAAGCCCACTTGTAATAAACCATATGAGATATTCAAATTTGCTTGATCATAATAGAGCTGCTTAAAAATACATGGCTAGAATTCACATTTTCAGATTGCAGATGAAGCAATAAAGATACTATGAATTAGTAATGAATGTGTGATTAAAATCTAATAGAGAAGGAGGGGGTGGGCTGTAGACCTGGTATCCTGCTCTTTTGATCACATAAGCACTAGGTCCTCTTGTTCAGTGGATAATTTGAAATGCTAGGTAATATCTGTTGGAAAATCATCAGAGATCAAAGATGAAGAAAAATAATCTTATTCTGCCAAGATCACTGGTAACGACCACAGGAATCTGCCTCTCATGTGAGAGGCAGGCTTATTAACCATTCCATTAGTTTATTAGGAAACAACATGTCAAGACACAGGCACCCCTGAGGGGGAAAATGGAGGATTGAGGGTGAATCCAATGCCCAGACTCAAGAAAACCTCATACAATTCATCTGCTTTTGCCCATGGCCTCTCCCTGATTGCTGCCAACTCTGCCTTCCCAACCTCACAGCCTCAGAGAACCTTGCCAGCTACAGCTAACAGGGGCATTTGCACTAAACAACTAGCAAACAAGCAGGGTCTATAATAACCTCTCATCCAGAGTAATGGCTGTTCAGTTTTACTAGTAAAGCCCTGACAATAGTCCAGACCTGACTATCAAGCACAGGTAACTCGAGTGATACCAACCTCTGCCTAATAATGACCTAGTCATTTGGCCATGAACTAGAGACCTCTGTTCCTCAGCTGAAGGATACAAGTAATATTTCTGAGCACAGCGCTGTGAGGAGCAAATGTGTTCACATACAGCCTCTCCATCTGTGTGGCTGGACTCGCAGTACTATCTAGGAACCAGTAGGACGTGCAAATCTCTAGGCCCCACTCAAAATCAGCAAAATCATAGATGGAGTGAAAGGTCATGGAGGTGGGAGCCACATATATTTTAAGAGACTCTCCGGGTGATTCTGATTCCCATCATGTGGCAGTGTTATCATTGTTAGAAATTGTTTATCCCATCCCTTCTCTGCAATGCAGATAGCACAGTGTTCCACTTATAACATGCTCCATGTCTGTGACCTTAGTAATGAAGATGGCGAGACACTAGAGCTGACTCAAGCGGCAATTTTCCTAACTAGAATGACTAGAAGAAGAGAGGGACCAAAAGATGCCCTAACCAATGGTTGAGAACTTGTATGACTAACTCAGTAGAGTGTCCCTTCTGAAAGTACAAAAGAAGGATTTTTTTGTAATACGGAATTTATTTTTTATATCCCTCATAGTACAAATTTTCATCATTCCTGGAAAAAGTTTCAGCAACTTAAAGAGGAGGCTAAAATCCTTCGGTCTTAAACTTCCCAGCTGTCAAAGGATAAACTTCCGATCATTATACATTACCCACATCATGATATTCTGCAACACAAAACAAACAAGGGGCTTTGCCTTTTCTATGGTTCTCACTCGATGGCTCCAGATATTCTGGGATCCTTCACATAGATCCAGCTGTTGGCTTCTGGTAACACCACCACCCTCTTGCCTTCGACACATCAGCCTTTGTGGTTGTAATGGTTTCCTTATGGTGTTAGCCTCTGAGTGATCTCATCTGCCCTACATGGACTTTCAGATCCGCCAAAGATGTTCATTACTAAATCCTTGTACTATTTGATGGCTCAGGCCATGACAAATGCTGCTTCCTTTTCCATCTTCAGTCCTAACCATGCTTCACCAACTGCTATACCACTGGGGACTTCCCTTGACTTTTTCTCATCCCCAGGGAACTCATTTCCTCCTAGATCTATACGTTTTACTTACTTGTGATAAATGCATGTTGCCATTAGTCCATTCAACTGTGCCCTGGAGCCAGATAGTCTCCAGTGATATCTACCATCTATCCATCACTGCCATTAAGTGAGTGTCTGTTAATCAGGCAAAAGGAAATGTTGGACTTGAAAAATTCATACTCACCTGATCTTTTCACAACTCTTCCTTGCTTTTGGCTACAAAGAGACAGCAGATGTATAAACTTGAGTCAGAACACAGTGTTCTAGAAAATGATAATGCTTTTGGCAATACCCACATAAGTGCAGTAAGTACAATGTAATGACAGTCTTCCCCTGGCACTTCTCGTTTTAGAGAGAGATTGGGCCTGGTTTCAAGTCCTGTGTTCCAAAAGAAAGCACTGAATTATCCTCAACAACCAACCTTAGGAAGCTCAACTCTCCTAATGAATGTTTCAGAAAGTCAAAAACAACAGAAAATAGAGACAATTGCAATCAACCAGTATCATGATGTTACTGAGTTAGGATTGAAGCCAGGACCAGAGAAGGCAGAGATTTTTCCTGAACAGACAGCCCAGTATCTGTACCTGAGCAGACCACACTGTGGCTCTTGAAAAGGGTCTGTTGGGATTCATGAGATCTTCTAGACTAAAGAAGGTGAGGAATTCTTTTCAATGTGAAGTAAACTGCTAGCAGTGGGCTTATGAGCCTTTCTGCAGTTGCTGACTCGCTCCCAATGTGCTCTTAGGGAAATGCAGGTAGATATCTTAAGAAAAAGCACAGTAACTGCCAGTTATCTTAGCTACTCAGGAAAGGATCATGAGTCCAAGCCATCTTTGGCAAAAAGTCTGTGCCATTCTTTATCACTAATTAACCAGGTTAAAAAAAAGTCAGAAGTAGAAGTATGGCTCAAGTGGAAAAGGTACATTAATAAAAAGTAAAGACATACTCATAGATATCCATGTTGTTTCCTAAAATATTCTACTGCACACACAAGATTCCCCAAGAGTCTTCCCAAGCAGCAAAGATGGCACATACAGGCATCAAGTGTGAAAAGTAGTCAAGGTCCCACCTACTCAATAGTCTGGAAAAAAAAATATCCCAATGAGCCCATGGGGCAAAAGAGAGTCCATACAGTCTGTTGATTTGCTCACTTGAATTCAGAAGTTGAAAGGTTCTGGGATTTTTAAGAACATACAACTGTTAACAATGATGTTGAATCCTAATAAAATCTGTCTATATTAACACCAGTGTGTAACTCAGTGCATTTCCAAGATGCATTGTTAATTTCATAAAACCACTGACTGAACTTAAAGTTTCTACATAAGTGGAAACAATTTGAATCAGAGTACTTTAAATTAAGTTGGATTTCTATAATTTCTTCCCTTCCAAGTGTCTGGATGGTTTCACCCCTGAAAAGTCTACAATTCAATGACCAAATTTTAGCATTTGAGTTTCTTACTGGTTCCTCACTCTTCTTAGCCACTACCTCTTCATGGGATTAGAGTGGTTTTCACAATTTCTCTTCTGGCCTCAGTTTCTTTTTTGTAAAGTGAGAAGGCTAGGCTGAGTCAGAAGTCCCTTCTCAGTCTAAAATGCTCCAATTAAATTACACCATTGATTCAAGAAAAGAAAAAGATATCCAACCTAAGGAATGCAAATTTAAGTCAAGGCAGAATTAAAGCATGATTAACACACACACACACACACACATTTTTAGACTTCTAAAATGATTTGAGAGGCAATCTTGCAGCTAAGGGCAGAGATGGTAAATTAAAAAGAAACAACAATAGCAAATTGAAGGGATGTGAGTGATTTAGAATCCATTCCAAAAATTACTAATGTATCACATGATGCACCACACATGGTTTTTAAAAAACTGGAGTCAAAAACTTTTCCCTTTAGTACAGAAGATGTGGTAATAGTTCTAAATGATCTCACCTGACAAAATTTGAGAAAGAAAAAAACATCAAGCATTATACTACATGAGATTTCATCCTGTCACAAATATTATAGCTAAGAAACAATAGCATTTTTATTTATAAATTTTTCTTAATAAAATGAAAAATGCGGCTGGGAGTTTGGCCTAGTGGTTAAAATGCTTGCCTAGCATACATGAAGACCCGGGTTCGATTCCTTGGTACCACATATATAGAAAAAGCCAGAAGTGGTGCTGAGACTCAAGTGGTAGAGCTCTAGTCTTGAGAAAGTCCAAGGCCAGTGCTCAGGCCCAGGACTGGCAAAAAAAAAAAGAAAAGAAAAAAGAAAAATGCTCAGGAAAACACTCTGAATATAAGTTTTAAAGACCTTAAAGATCCAAGGCCAGTAGCAAAAAGTACATATGCAGACATAGACCTACAAATAACCTTTTTTTTTTTTAAATTTGTAGAAAGGACTGCTTTTGGCAAGTTCCAAGTTTAGCTATTGTGAATAATTAGATACCTGTGTTCAGGCGTACTACCCAAGGAAATTTAGGGAACTAATCATGTGAAAAGGATTTGATCCGCAACCCAATTCATAGTTCAATCTATAACCTTATATAAACTAGCAAGTGAAATACTATATGCCATATATTAAAGTCACTACTCAGCTCTTCTGTCCAATAACTTGGATTTAGGAGCAAAAGTAACATGTTTGAATATTCAGATTAGAACACTAGTCCATTATATACTTTGCATAAAAATTCAATGCTACCTAATAATGTACACACAAAATTTTCTAAGAAAGTAGCTCTTAAGTATTCTCATTTAGTGCACACACACACACACTCTGTATAGTAATTAACTTGATTATGGTGACTATATCACAAGGAATAGAACATCAAGCTACATACCTTAAAGGATTTAAGCTGCAGGGGTAGTTTAGTGATAGACCACAAGGCTCTGGACTTGATTTCTATGCCAGAGAAAGAAAGGGAAAAAATGGAAATGGAGACAGGAAGAGGAAGAAGGAAGGGGAGGATGGACAGAGGAATAGATGAATGAAGAAAAAAAGGAGAAAAGAAAACTAAATGCTTAATTTAGTAATTCTACTTCTTGGAAACTACCATAAGATACTATATATTTATTCAAATGCTTACATACAATGATTTCATCAACATCGGGGAAAAATTGAATCCAATTTAAATGCTCTAAAATTGTTTTATAGTTCATTCTCATGCATCTGTTCAATTACATAATTTTGAAGAATTTTCAGAAAGTAAAAGCTCTTGTGGTAAATTTTTAAGAGAGAACATTTTAGGAGAAACTTGCAAAAGTTACATACTGTTATTTTACCTTTCATATATTAGTAGCACTGCAAAACTAAGAAAACATTCCAAAATGTTGACAACAGTCCATGCTGAATGAAAAGGCAAGGTCAATTTTCCAGTTTCTTCCAAAAATGTCACCAACAACCTTGTACTACCTGAATTCCAAAATCCCAGAATCTTTTCCCTGGTACAAAGACAATGGCAAAATTACCCTCAGAGTAAATGACAGCATGAAACAAATCAAAAGGGAGAGAGTTATCCGCAGCCCTCTGTTGATGAACTCACCAACCCTTCCCCAGGTAATACTGAGTGCATTCAAAGTGGAGAGAATTGACTTTGTGTTCTGAAGGGATTCAGAACCAGGGCAGAGTCCTTGGCCTGAGCCTGACCCAGTCTGATTCTCTCTCATTACAAGCCATTTCCTCCCTTTCCTCACAGGAAGCATCACTTCCTAAGAGGAAAACGGTGGTGAGATCGACAAAAGCCTCAGGGAGCTTTGGGGTCACCACAGTGCAGGCAGTTAAACAGCTGAGAAATGTGATCACTAAAGTCAGAAATGGGAAGACACTCTGAATCACAGGTAGAAAGAAGTGTCTTTCCCAGCCCCGTGTCCACAAAGTACCCGGAGCTCTTAGGTTAGCCTCCAACCATAAAGAAAGAAAAAGAATCATATGGGGGGAAAAAGGAGATAAGAGCAGCCCAGCCATGTGGAGGCCAGGGGCCTTTCATGGGTGTGAAACATTTTGTGATGAGTCCTTACATGCCTTCCTCAACACACAACAACAGTCCCCAGGCTTTTGAGATTTCACAAAAGACAGACTTGTAGCCTGGAGGATGAGTGAGACAGGAAGAAGGGAAGTAAGGAAGTTCCCATTCCCCATCAACATCCCTATGGATGACCAACTTCATCCAAAAGGTAGCTCACAAGAAAAGTATCAAGCGGTTAAAAGGATTTGGAAACACTGATTATATCAACGGAAATGTGGTTGTGCAACCAACGCTGTCAAAGGAAATACTTGTGGTAACGCCAGGACATTCTTGGTGGGTTGACAGATCAAGCAGGTCCATGTGCAAACACATCTTATAATTAAGCTTAGCAATTACAACTTTTAAATCCCAATGAACTGCTCTGTGAACTCAAGGACCCCGTAAAACCATAGTTGCCAACCTATTTTATTCCCTTTCATGTAATTCAAGGTAATGACAGACATGTGCAACAGGTCAGAGACAGGAAGAAGATGCTGCACAGCATTCAAGATGGAAGCCAATGTCATTCTTAGTCAATTACTACAAATTAGCAGCTGGGGAGATGTTATTTTGGAGAAGGGAGTCCTCTGTAACAACAACAAAAAAAAGCATGCTGATACAAACCAGCATGCTTTGTAGAGTAAAAAGAGTCCCTATTAACGATTGCACAGAGACCACTGACACAGAGACTGTCACAGCCAACGCTGGTGTGAGTCACTATTCCTAAAGGGCCACACAACACCAAAGTGGACCAATATGGTATGTTTACTGGATATTCTTTTATAACTATTACTAATGGAAAAAACATTCCCTACCAAGAGAAGATGAGCTGCATAGAGAAGCAAACAGAGGGAAGGAAGATCAAAGCAGAAGAAAGCACTTCTATTGGTCCTTAGGTCTTAAATAAAAGGCTCAATGAGCTTCCGATGAGGAGACTCAGAAATAGATGATCAGAATGCAGAGAAATTAACAGGCAATTTCAAATGACCCTAGGGCTAGGAAGGAATTTCAGAGTCTGCTGGAGAGGCGTGGGGACTGTTTGAGAAGGGATGGTCAGGGATGGCCTCTCAGAGGAGGCGTGACCTGAAGTTGGATATTCAGGTCCTATAGATGGAAAGCCAAGTTCCCCTGCAGCTCTGGGCTGAGCTCAGAGCTGAGGCAGGGAGGCCTGCTGTGTCTAGAGGCCTCTGAGAACATCCACTCCATTCAGGCACCCAGGCAGATGCAACCCAGGCTGAGTTGGGGCTACAGCTGATGTAACTAATTACTTCCACTTCTCCCTTCACAGTGTGCAAGATGGCCTGAGTTCTCCCCCATGGGAATATTTCTAGGACTCTATCCTAATTATCAACTTAATCTCGATCCCTGTAAATGATCTGTGACTTCTGATTTAAAATGGGTCTTAACTATATGTATACATACATATATATTATTACAAAAAGCCATAAATTAGTTATAATTGTCTCTGCCAGTGTATAAAATGCATAATTAAAAATTAACACACCATGACAATATATGAGAAGTAGATAGGGTTTATCACCATGTGTCGAGAAATAATCATCTGAAAAACACAAAAAAGAAGTAATTACTGGCAGAGAATTCATTCAGCAGCGCAGATGCCTGGTTTATTTATTTACAGCCCAGATTGCAAAGCTGTATACAGGAGAGGTGTAAAGAAAGAGATAAGCACTCTGAAGGATTGCATGCCCTGGGACTTCAGATATGCCTTTAGAAGGGAGAGAGGAGAGCAGAGTCCATTCCAACGGGAGCCATAGTTTCTTCTTCATTTAAGAAGACTGTGAAACAAACATTAAAAAACAGTAACATTTACTCATTGTAGGGAATAATGGGTAAGGGCCTGCTGTATTACTATACTCTGTGCTTTTCTACTGGGAAACAAATGAACAAAAAAAAAAGAAAAGAAAATTTCTAGTTTCCAAGAGAAAAAATGTCCAGTTTCCAGGAGAAAAATTCTTCCTTTAACACTTCTTGCAAATGTGGTCAAACTAGGTAGGAATGCCATAATTACTTCTTCCTGTTACTGTCTGCTATTTTTGGAGGTGATGCTTTTGACATTGTTAGCATTATGCTCTTAAATTAATACATGAGATGCAAAAGCAATACTAAAAAATACTACCTGGGCCTTCTATTTCATATTGTCCTTTACTTCATTGTAAAGCTCCTCTCCAGATTTCTCCGTCTGTTTGGCTTCACTCTGGGCTTTAAGTCTTTGCTCCAGCCTCTAAGAAGGTCTGTTCTGTGTGCCTCTCACAAATTCCCTGTGGCTCCATGTCTGTCCTGATGTGGGGTGGGGGGGTAGTTGGGTAGGATCCATGGGTGTCCACTGGGGTTTTGATTAAGCCTTGGTCTATGGCAGTGCTTGTTGTAATGGGAGGGAGGCGTTTTCTTGATAAGTCTAGTCTTGAATCCAGCTGGAAAATCAGTTGCTCTCTGGAATTTGAGATTTTTTTTCCTATTCTCTTTCCCTGGCTCCTGTTGAAATTCATTGACTTGAAGAATATAGTATTTGTTGCCCCTCTGCCAAAGAAAAGATTTTAGAAGGCAGGGGAGACAGAGAAGAAGGGTGTAGGCAGTTTCTCTTCCCCACCACCACCCCAGCTTCTATTTCCTTTTCAGTTCTGCCCCATAAGAAGGTGTTCCCTAAATACTTTGGTCTTGGTTGTAACTAACTGGTGAGACTCAGGAAGGAAACACCTACATGAGGTGCACAGTCTCCATGTTTCCAGCCCTTGGGGCTTCACCAATTCTCCAGCCACTCCAGCTGAACTCTTCTTTTGCTTTATTATAATTTATCTTCTCTGCAAAGTTGCACCAAGGGAGTTTCAATTCAAGAGATCAGAATAATACATCTTGACCAATGGCACCCCCCCCCCACCATTCTCTGCCAACTTTCCCAAAACCACCCCTAGGAACTCTTCTCAACCACATTGCCAGCTCCTTGCCCAGGTGAGTCAGTGCTGTACCCATTTCACTGTACATCAGGCCTGGCAATCCCAGCATTCCCCAGGGGTCACCTGCAGTCAACCTGCTGCCTATCCCACTTTCCGTTATTGTGCAGTTGGGAGGGGAGTTCTTCCCAGCTCTTTCCAACCTCTACTACTCTGACTGGAAACCAAATGACTCTTTGCACTTTCATCCTATTTTGTGCACCAAGAACAACCTTCCTGCTTATCTCCAAATGTCACAATCCACCTCCAAGGATTCCTCACCTATTAAAAGCATTCCTCATCCCTCATCCATTTGTCACTTCCCCTTCCTACAGGCTCGGAGTGCTGCACCTGTTTGCTTTCTATCAATTAGCACAACCCATCTGGCAGGTAATGGATCTCTCAATATGTTTTACCTTACCTAATAGAAGAAAAAGGGATTCCTGGAGGGTCCAACTTGGCTCACAATTACCTAATTCCTATATATGTGCTGATCTTATATCTCAAGCAAAACCATGCATTCTATGATAATATGGTACAAATACTTTTCCTTTACCAAAAAAAATTAACATTTTCCTTTTGCATTTCTTTTTACTGTTCTCTACCCTCCAAACAATAGAGAAGGTTAAAGTCCTCCCAAACCTTTTCTGCCAGATTTTAGACAGCGATCATAATGAGATATAATTAAGGATCAGGGGTCCTTTATGAAATCCACAGTTCCCTCTCAGTCACTTCATGGTCTTTGGAAAACAACTGCAATCTCTAAGCCTCAGTAGAAGTAAACAGGGGGAAAATTAGCACTTCATTCACAGAATTGCTGTGAAGATTCAGTGAGATAATGTGTACGATAGCCCCTACATAGAGGTTAGTACTATGGTATAAATACCATTTAAGAAACAAATTGCTTCTGGCAGAGAGGAAGGAAGGGGTTAGTTTTTACCAAATCCCAGTTACAACGCTCAGTGCTTCTGTATTCTCTGCCTAACTTAAAACTCACAATTAGTATATACATAGATATAGATACAAAAATATATGTGTGCTAGTAATTTTTACCATCACTGTGGCCAACACATAAGAACAAAGGTAAGAAATCCCATATCTTGGTTTTGCCCATCACAGTGGGGGAGGATGTGGTGGAACAGAACAATTCTTATCACAGAGGCCAGGAAGCAGAGAAAGGGAATACAGGAGGGGGTGAAGGTAAGCAATAACCCGCAAGGACTGGCCTTCCCATGACAGACTCCTCCAATTAGACCCTCTGTTTTCAATCACCTCCAATAATGCCACCAAAGTAGGAACCTATCAAGGAAGGAGTCTGCTCAGTTAAGTCAAAGCCCTCGGGATCAATTGCACAGGCAACACTACCACAGACACACTTCTGCATTTCAACTAATCTCCACATTTCTCAACCCAGTCAGCTGACCATGAAGCATACCTATCACGGTGACTGTTAATCTCAGGAGTCAGGTGAGATACAATGACTTAATCACCGTGGGTCTGACATACATAGCAGTGCCTTTTATGTTCTTCTCATAACCATATAAAAGATGGTAAGTTGGATGAGCTAGATGCTGTCTTGTATGTGCAAGGCGCAGAGTTCAATCCCAGTGCTGAAAAGAAAAAAGCATGCATCAGACACCAGCGGCTCATACCGTTAACCCTGGATACCCAGGAAGAGAATGTCACACAATGCTAGCTATCCATACACACTTTTCCTTTCTTTATGAATAAAACTTCAACTTTGCTCCAGGGAGCCATGTATCTTCTTTAAAAAGACTTTGTCCCTGATCAGGGGGTGAGGAGGCTTCATGATAAGAAATACACAAGATATGATTACTGTCTTCTATCAGGAGGAAATAAGGAAACTGAGAGGAATAATAGCACAATCCAGCTGGCCCATGATGAGCATGTCAGCCACAGCTGGGGTGTTCAGAGAGGCCAGAGGAGGGAGAAACGGCTTTGCACTAAAAGCATTTACATTAAGCTATGTCATACAAAAATAGCATATTTATCCCTCCTATAGAGACATTGCAGTCCAAGAGAAAAATATCTGTACCAATAAAATGGTACCAAGTGCATATCTCAGTGGGTACTGCTGCATAGTCACTGGCCAAGTCCCTTCTCCTGCTCCTGGAAACCATCCAGGCAGGGCCATTCCAGCTAAGGAAACACACAGTGCATGAAAAGCCCTTTTCCCAGGTCACACTGGCCAGGCAGGAGGCACCAGTCCCAGACACATCCACCAAACGTTGCCACCAAGCCCCTCCCTCCTTGCAGGAGGTGGGCCACCATGCAGTGATCCCATCAAGGTTGGCACCCAAGAACCAAGCTGAGGAAACCTGTCATGTCTTCCTCTCCTAGCCAGGGCTCAGTGGTCAGCAGAGATAGCAAGACTTAATCCCAGCTGGGCCCCAAGTCCCTGACTCAAGGCAAATGCAAATGAAAGAGACAGGCTTTTGCAGTCAGGACACCAGGCAGGTAATGAGGCAGCTAGCTGCCAGGTGCTTTTGGACTTTCCTCCCCTGAGGCTCCCCTTAGGATTTTCTATTCATCATTTCCTATTTAGTGTTTTCCATTTAGTTTGAAGTGTCAAAGCCCTCTGGAACCAGGCCAGGCACCTTGCCAGGGGGATCAATGCTGTCATCCCTCTAAATCTGACTGCCATGGGGCCCCTTATCCTGGTCTGCACCCTTACCCCAAAGGCCGCTTGGTCCTCCATGTAAGCAATATCTTGGAAACCACAAAACTGGTCCTCTGGAGACACAAACAAGTCCTGCCTTCCCTATACTAAGGAAGTATAGAGACCATCATTCTTAGAATGACGCTAGCAGTAACAAAGGCACAGTCTTTGACAAATCAACAAACTTCAGTGATTGTCATTTAAGAGTTAAAGTCAAGATGAAAGCTATGTCTTCTTCTATTATCAGTTGAAAAAAGCCTTGCATTACACTGAAAACACGCTTATGTCTAATGAGCTAGATGACATATGTAAATGAACACTTGCAAACTTTTGGCTTTGGCTATTGCTTCAACATATCTAATGCAATGGAACATTAAATGCATTACTGATTCCAAAGAAAGAAAAAGAGAATTTCCCTGATGGTGGTCCATATTGGTAACCCCAGCTCCTCAGGAGGTGATCATGAGTCCAAAGCCAGCCTTAGGTGAAACAAAGGTAGTAAGATCTCATCTCCAAAAGAGAATAAGAGCCAGACTTGGTATGACAAGCCTGTTATCGCAGTTACTCACAGGATGGAGTTTGAGAATGTCATGATTTCAGGCTAGCTAGGACAAAAGTTACAGGAATTGCACCTTTACTGACAAGCTGGGTAGAGTGAAGCACACCTATATTCCCAGCTACAAAGGAACCATAGGTAGAAGAATCATGGTAGGAAGCACAAAAATCTATCTAAAAAAGAACTAATGCAAAAAGAGTCAAGGGCTAGAATGCTTACCTGGCAAGCATAAGGCCCTAGGACTTTGACCCCAGTACCACACAACAACAAACACACACATGCACACCACCCCACCCCACATCCTAGTACAGACAACATAAAAATCAAATCTAAATTATCACAACCATAAGATGCTTTCAAAGGCTGGCTATGTCAAGTAAGCAAATAAATCTTCAAACAAGCAAACCCAGACATTTTGCACTGAATTAATTGATTCTGGCTTAAATTCCGCTCGAGAAGAATCTTGCTTACACTTCAAATTAGTTGAAAGTTAGTATTTATTTATTTATCTTTCTTAATTAGGTGAGAAATGGTTAGAAAAGCAATAAGAAGCCTTGAGGCTGCTGCCTGATTCAGGATTTTCTTTCTATATTTCCACACAACACTGTGCCAGGCACATGTTGCTCATGGATAAATGAATGAATTGCTCACTTGGCTGGTAGGGACTTATGATGGATATAGATACCACAGGCCAGGCTCAACAGGAAAATTGAGACCTGGGGAGATTAAGCACCCAAGGTCAAAGTAACCTCAGGTAGCAGGGTTAAGATCTGAATGCAAATCTGACCCAATCTGACTCCCACATCTCCTGTGCATGGTGGCAGTATTAGAGAGCAGTGTGCACCTGCCATCTGGCCTGTTATCCTGTGGGAGTCCCACAGTGCTGGTGAACTTTATCTACAGTCCACTGTCACTAAGGAGCTTAGCAAACCTAGAATTGCTGTGTTGTCACTCAGAGAGAGTGGCCAGGCTGACCAGGTTAGGTGTGAGAAAGACACCCAATCTCCTTCGGTGGTGGTAAATCCCATCCCAGCACAATTTTCCCTATTGGTAAGATCTGCAAGGAGGAAAGCAAGTCACTCTTAGAACGTTGCCGGGGAAACGAGAATGGGGGTGGTACAACTGTGTCACCAATATCTTTGGAGCAACTAGAATATTTGGATTTTCCATGCTGCCATTCTCTGCCACCAAACTCTACTCTGGGGATAAAGATTAGATGGGCAATTCCAAGGTCTTTTTCAACCATCTCTGCCTTAGAGAAAACCTCTCCTACTTGCATATCCATTTAGTCAGGTGTCTTGAGAACCCTGCCTCCCCCATGTCTAAAGAAAACTCTGATTCAAAGACTCAATAGACCAATCTTCACATCCCTTACGTTCAACCCTTATAACAGAGGAGACGCTTGATTTAACTGTTAAGAAGCTAGCGGGGGCATGGCCTGGCGGATGTGATGGGGGCAAGCTAGAAAAGATGGTGCTGGAGTCAGTTCTGAAGTAGCTGCCCAGGCCACAGGGGTTCCCCAACTTCCAGCGAGAGGCTTGGATGGCTCCCCTCCCCCCCCTGCTTCCAGGTTCACAGACCACTCCTCTGGAAAGAGCTGAGCAGGCTCCTGGGAAACCTTGGTGTGCTCTGTCTGTGGACAGGAAGGGTCATGCTACGGTGAAAAACCTTCCAGAAAGGCAAGAAGTGGCCCAATAGCAGCAGTTCACAGAGCAGTGAAATGGCTGCGAAGAGCAAGTCTGTAGATTCCAGCCTCAGGTATCTGTCTCCCGAGGGACTTTCATCAGTCTCGACACTGACTCCACCAAAAGTTCAGGTCAAAGCAACAATCATTCTGATACCTGTGCAGAATTTCGAATACAGTATGTTGGTGCCATGGAAAAACAGAAAGTCTCTGAGGGCAAAAGTCTTGAAGGATCACTAGACCAGATAAATTATATAAATGTTGCCCAGAAAGATGGAAAGTTGCCTTTTGTTCCTCTGGAGGAAGAATTCATTATGGGAGTTCCAAGAATGGTATAAAAGTGTCCACATCGGATCGATATGACGCTTTACCCAGGCCCGCTCTGTACTTAATCATCTGGATGGCGTGTTATGATGCGGCCTGGGCGCAGGCAAAAGCCTGCTGGCCCTCAAGACCATGAATGCAAGCAACCAAGAGTGCAGCCTATGGGTTTACTGGTGCAGCAGCCTGGAACAAGCTCAGGCAATCTGCAGGGTGCTCTCCAGTGCTAACCTCTGAGAAGTCCTGAGTTCTGCATCAAGAAGAAGCCAACTTCATCGAAAGACAGCTATTTTCTAAGTCACCTGCTCTCAGGCTGGCTGCTGAACCGCTATGTGAATAGGAAATGATACTCCAATGCCGCGTTCCAAAAATCTTCATTATTCTTTACATTAAAATGTGTCTGAGACAAGAGAGAGGACTCAATATTTGCATACCCAATGCTATAGACATGGTATTGGAAATATAAACGTAACTACATAGACATAAAAACCCATGACTCTATAGACATGTTTTATTTCATAAATTAATATGTAACTATTATATACAAACCCTTAGGCTAATTTTGATTATGTTCTAAACACTAAGTACCAGTGATTGTATATAGAGATTCCCTTCTTGAGCACTTGTTTGTTAAACATGTCTTTGAAATATGATGTAAAAATCAATGTTAATAAATTCTTTAATAAAAAAATGTGTCTGAGATCTGAGGATCACAGTTCAAAGCCAGCCCAGACAGGGAAGTCCATGAGACTTTTATCTCCAATTAACCACTAGAAAATTGGAAGTGGTGCTATGGCTCAAGTGGTAGAGAGTGCTAACCTTGAGCTGAAGAGCTCAGGGACAGCACCCAGGCTCAGAGCTCAAGCCCCATGAACCAACAACAACAAAGTGTCAGATTAGATGGCAAACTTTCAATGAACCCCGCACTTTCTGGGATAAGAGAAATTGCAAACATTCTCAATATGGAAGCAAGTGCCACAGACGTTCACTGAACATGAGGATGGAAATCACCATGTGACCTCTAGTGACAGGGCCACTGGCTTGGAACTGAGGGCAGGCAGATATTGGGACCAGAGACCCCGGTTTCTTTTAGTCAGAACTGTGACAATGCTACTAATGATGCTAGAAAATACCTTTTCAGGGGGCCAGGAGTTTGGTCTAGTGGAAGAGCACTTGCCTAGCATGCATGAAGCCCTGCATTCGATTCTTTGGTTACCACATACACAGAAAAAGCCAGAGGTGGTGCTGTGGCCCCAGTGGTAGATCACAAGCATTGAGAAAGCTCAAGGACAGTGCCCAGGCCCTGAGTTCAAGTCCCAGGACTGGCAAAAACAAACAAACAAATAAACAAACATGGGTTCAAGTCCCAAGACTGGCAAAAAAAAAAAATGCCTCTTCAGAATTGTGTTGTTAGCGTAACCTGCCAGAAAATCAGCATTACTGGGTGCTGATGGCTCATACCTGCAATCCTAGCTACTCAGGAGGCTGAGATCTGAGAATCATGGTTCAACGCCAGCCCACCAAGAAAGTCCATGACACTCTTACCTCCAATTAACCACCAGAAAACCAGAAGTGGTGCTGTGGCTCAAAGTGGCAGAGTGCTAGCCTTGAACAGAAGAACTCAGGGACAGTGCTCAGTCCCTAAGTTCAAGCTCCATAACTGACAAAACAAAAACAAAACTACTGTGTTTATGTCAGAGGTAAGATCACTGCTTACGTTAAAGTATTTGAAGGATTCAATGACTAGTATAGTTTTTATTTTTGACAAAAAAGGCCTGTAACATTTAATATTTTAAGGATGAAAAACATTAAAAATAAAGCCATGTCTATTTAAAACTAAAAAAAGAAGCTGAACACGTTAGCATCTCTGTATGTTTAGTGTTTTTAACATGTTAGTGAAGACAACAAAAAATTGTTATGATGTTGATCATTAGAAAAATATACTTATTGTCAGCCTCTAGTGGCTCAGGCCTGTAATCCCAGGGGAAGCTGAAATCTGAGAATCATGGTTCCAAATTTTGGCCTGGGCTAAAAAGTCCATGAGATTTTTATTTCCAATTAAAAACCAAAACCTGGGGCCGGGAGTTTGGCCTAGTGGTTAAAGTGCTTGCCTAGTATGCATGAAGACCTGGGTTCGATTCCTCAGTACCACATATAGAAAAAAAGCCGGAAGTGTTGCTGAGGCTCAAGTGGTAGAGCTCTAGCCTTGAGAAAGTCCAAGGACAATGCTCAGGCCCTGAGCTCAAGCCCAGGACTGGCAAATAAATAAATAAATAAATAAATAAATAAATAAATAAATAAATAAAAAAATAAAAACCAAAACCAGGAAGCAGAGCTATAGCTCAAAGGTAGAGCACCAATCTTGAACAAAAAACTTAAGAGACACCACCCAGGCCCTGAATTCAAGCCCCAGTACTGGTGCACAAGCGAGCATGTGCGCACGCGCATGCGTGCGCGTGCACACACACACGTGCGCGTGCACACACACACACACACACACACACACAGAAATTATGATATCTCCATAAACATCACATCATTTCATACTATGTGAATGCCAAGTACTATTTCATTCAAAAAAATGTAAAGGTAAATTTCAAATAAACTGTAAGTGAGATGACTGGTTTTTTTTCTCAGCAAGAGGAGACAGAGAGAGTCAAATGTATGCCATTACCAAATCTGAGTGGCCCATGTTGGGAACAACAGAAATCAAAGGCATGAAAGACACAGGGAGGCCTGAGGAGGAGGGGAAGTCAACAAATTTGCTTCTGGCATGAAAGAACTAAGCTCCTCTTACACTGTGACTTTCTTTTTGAAAAAAGGGCCTCCTTTCAGAAGCTTATAATTAAGTTTAATAATACACTTGCATCATTGAATGGTAGTGTGCATGGGAAAATTCTAAAAAAAAAACACTTTGGAAATTTCAAGTGGCTGTATTATGATCCATAAACATCCCTGGTCCAAAATCCAAATGAAAATATAAACAGTCCATTTGAAATAGAGCTATATAAATATAGCTATGTCTATTCTTAACTAAAAAGTCTATCTGTTAACATTAGAAGATGCTTTTCTAGCACAAGTAGGAATACATTACTATTTCTTCCCTCTCTATTTTTGCCAGTCCTGGGGCTTGAACTCAGGACCTGAGTGCTGTCCTTGGGCTTTCTCAAGGCTAGAGCTCTACCGCTTAAGGCATAGCACCACTTCCAAGCTATTTTCTATGTATGTGGTACTGAGGAATCAAACCCAGGTCTTCATGCATGCTAGGCAAACACTCGACCACTAGGCCAAACTCCCAGCCCCACTATTTCTTTTGAGAACAGAATCCTCAAATCATTCCAGCTCCCTCTGTCTTCCTGTCGTATTAGGTAAGCGGTTCTGTTGTGATCGTCTTGCCAGGATGTGCAGCATCCTGGGAGGCCATCGATCATAGACTGCAACCTCCGCACACAAGCAAAACAAATCTTTTCTATTATAAACAAATCACCTCAGGCATTCCATCACAGTGACAGAAAGCTGACTGATACAAAGGATTTGAATGATTATATAATGGCACATATTCATCATTAAAACATCATAGTCACTTCACTGCCAAAAAGCAAAAAATAAGAATCCTCTGTTTCGAGCTATAATAATCAAAACAGCTTGGTACTGGCACAAGAACAGGCCTGAAGACCAATGGAATAGAGCTGAGGACCCAGATATTAAACCACAGACCTATGGCCACCTAATCTTTGACAAGGGAGCCAAAAAAAAATAGAATGGAAGAAAGACAGCCTCTTCAACAAGTGGTGCTGGCAGAACTGGTTAAGCACCTGCAGAAAACTAAAGTTGAATCCTTCTTTCTCAGCCTGCACCAGGATTAACTCCAAATGGATGAAAGACCTGGAGGTAAAAGCCAACACTCTGAAAACTTTACAAGAAGGAATAGGAGATACACTAGGCCTCCTTGGCACAGGTAGAAACTTTCTTAATAAGGACCAAGAATCACAACAAATCAGAGAAAGGCTGGATAAGTGGGACTGCATTAAACTGCAAAGCTTCTGTATGGCAAAGGACATAGCTAGTAAAATAATTAGGAAGCCTACAGAGTGGGAGAAGATCTTCACCAACCATACAACGGACAAAGGCCTCATATTTAAAATATATCAACAGCTCCAAAAATTGAATCACTCCAAAACTAATCTCTAAAGAAACAACCATCCCATCAAAAGATGGGCCAAAGACTTAAAGAGAGTCTTCTCTGAAGAAGAAATAAGAATGGCCTATAGACACAGGAAGAAATGCTCGACATCTCTGGTCATAAAAGAAATGCAAATCAAAACAACTCTAAGATTCCACCTCACTCCAGTTAGAATGGCCAGGATCAAGAAAACTAGTAACAACAGATGCTGGAGGGGTTGTGGCTAGGAGGGATCACTACTACACTGTTGGTGGGAGTGCAAACTCATTCAACCACTATGGAAAGCAGTATGGCAGTGTCTCAAAAGGCTAAACATAGAGCTTCCCCATGATCCAGCAATTCCACTACTTGGCATTTACCCTACCGTCCAGAAACAAGGGCATACTAAACCCACTAGCACAACGATATTCATTGCAGCACTATTTACCATAGCAAAGATATGGAACCAACCTAGATGTCCCTCAGTTGATGAGTGGATCAACAAGATGTGGTATTTATACACAATGGAATTCTATGCTGCTGTCAGAAAGAATGACATCTCCCCATTTGTAAGGAAATGGAAAGACTTTTAAAAAATCATATTAAGTGAAGTAAGCCAGACTCAAAGGAACATAGGCTCAATGGTTTCCCTCATTTGCCATAATCAGTAGAAACTTTGGACTCTTCTAGTAGAGATTTGCAATAGAGCAAAACCTAGATACATAAGGCCATACAGTATGACGCTAAATGAAAGGACTTCTAGGATATACAAACAAAAGCCATATAATGAGTGATTGTTGTCCTTAATGTACTATGTTATCTCGCATCTCTTTTGCCCTCCCTTGGTTATCTCATATTGTTATAGTATTTCACTTTGTTATCTGTATATTGGATATATGCATATTTGGTTATTTGAAATTGGATAGGAAAGGGGGGAAAACAAGATGAGGGTGGGGGTGGGGGGAGGGAAATGGGGACCAAGACACGAGAAAGGGTATCAATGTATGTGAAGTAATGCACCTTCCATCTGATGAATGTAATGTAACCGTTCTATTAATTACAATTAAAATTATATGAAAAAAAAGAATCCTCTGTTTCAAGAAGACCTGGATTTTTACAAAAACCTACTGGCCACATTTCCTATTAAAATCACAGGGCTTTGACTATCCTAAGAAAGCATTATTAATTCTGCCTGAGCTACCTATATGTTAGAAAACAGATATGCTAAGCATTTGGTTACAGACTTTCAATAAAAGTTACATTCTTTTAACAATATTTAAGACCTTTTAATAAATAACCCCATGATCCTAAAATGTTTTATTCTAAAGATGGCTGTGTATGCTATAAACAAATCAACTATCCTAATAAATATGATACATCTATGCAATCTAATATTATACTTCTACTTTTGTACAATGGAAATATATTTATATTTATCTTTTCTCCTCTTAATTTTTGTGTTCACTTTTATTCTTGCTTTTCCTTCTCATAAGGTACAATTAGCACGCAAAAAAAAGTATATATTTGTGTTGTACAACATGATGCTCTGGTCTGTGTACATACTGTGAAATGATTAAATCAAGCTAATTAGCACATACTTACAGAGGTGAGAGCATTTATCACTTATTCACTTGGTAGTTTTCAAGGCTGGGATACATTATTATTAGCTATAGTCATCGTGTAAAACATTTGAGGATGGGTATATGAAAACATAACACTGACTGTAAACACAAAAGATAAAGGAGGAAAGTCCATCAAACGTCAGCAGAGATGGCCTCTGGTTGGCAAGTGTATCAGTTAGGATTTTTTAACTCTGCAAACTCCAGGAATGGGGGATGGCTAACTTCAAGAAAAGGGGTCCCATTAGGGAACTGGGAGCTTATGGGACTGAAAACTATGAAGCAGCAACTCTACAGAATTTAAAAACATCCTTACCTAGAGAAGTGGCTCAATGAACCATGGTAAGGAATAAAGAAACTCCAGCATTTCTACATCCCAGAAATTCCTGGAAGGACCCTGGCCTAGCCTGGGTCATACACTTACCTACCTCTGGTGCTATGGTTTGCTGTGGTGGACAACATGATAATCTGAGGTAATAAATGGATTAATTCTTTGTGGATTCACAATCTCAGGGTATTACAGCGAGATGAGGCAAGGTGGGAGGTAGAGCCTGGTTAGAGGAAGTATGTTTCTGGGGGCAGGCCCTTAGGGGCAAATCCTGCTCAGGTTCCTTCCTGTATCCTCTCTCTTCCCTTTTCCTCCTCCCTCCTTACCTCCCTCCCCCCCTTCTCTCTCCCCCTTTGTTTCCAGGCAGCCTTGCCTTCCCAGCAGGAGACATAGTTCCCAAAATGGAAATTTAGAAATTGAGCCTTTGTGAGCAGTGGGTGACAGGCAGTTTTTAAAGATTCCACTTCAGGTCCAGGAGTTTGGCCTAGTAGTTCAGTATTTGCCTAGCATGCACGAAGACCCGGGTTCAATTCCTTGGTACCATATGCACAGAAAAAGCCAGAAGTAGTGCTGTAGCTCAAGTGGTAGAGCACTAGCCTTGAGAAAAGCCCAAAGACAGTGCTCAGGCCCTGAGTTCGTGCCCCAGGACTGACAAAAAAAAAAAAAAAAAGTCTACCTCAGTGAAATTAGAAGTACCTCCTTTGTGTATATTATTCCTTCAAGATTTTGTATGTGATAATGGATTATTTCTACCAAGGTAATTACTGTGTCCTTTTTTTTGTACACATGGTGGCAACTTTGGCTTCTCATCCTGCATCCAGACTGCATTTCTCATCCTTCTTAGCAGGTAAGCGTGGTCATGTGACCAATGAGCATGACTCAATCCTCTCCTGTGAAAGATGAATGGAAGTATGGAGGCCCCCCTTTACTTCCTTCCCCTTCTCTGTGGCTGGAATTGGCTATGGTCACAACCCAGCTCCCATGGATGCCAATAGTTCCCTGAAGATGATGGAGCAGTAACTGGGAAAAACCTGATCCTTCAGACTCCACACAGCACCCTGCCCTATCCACCTTGGCTTGTCCCCTTAGTATCTGAGGGAAATAAACATACTTCCTTAAGCCATGAAAACTACATGAAGTTTCTGTGGTGACACCTCAGTTTTATCCCAACTAACAGAAGAGGTCATTACAAGATGCCAGTATATCCACCAGCTATGCTCTAAGAGCTTCTGTGATTGAAAGCTCATGCTGTGAAGGCAAACACTAAAGCTCATATCTGGGCTTCAGCCTTCCCAGTGGCAAAGCCTGAGAAAGTTACTCAGTCCTTCAATGCCTCAGTGTCCCCATCTGTTAAAAAAAAATGAGCTAAGTGGTAGTGCCTATCTCACCAGGAGGTCATAAGGAAGGATTAATTCGATTGATCTACATAAAACATTTGTAGTGACAGACATGCAGGAAATTCTACCATAATTTCTATATCATATTAAAAGAAATAGACTCATTTTTTAACAGTTACACGCTAGTCATTTGATTGGGCAAAAACTGAACACCTTTATAGGTCAGCCCTAAAAAAAGTAAGTGCACAAAGAAGACTAAATGAAATATCAAAACATTCTCTGTTCGTGGGGTGAAAAATACTGATCAGGAGAATGATCTGCTTGAGAAACCCCAAGACATGCTTGAGCTCACCGGTAGAAGGCTGGGTGAGTCTAGGTTAGACTTTCAGTCTCATTTGTGCAGGCTCCCTCTAATCCCAGCACCCATGCACGCATGCACACACACAAACACACACACAGAGGCAGATGCACCACACACACACACACACACACACACACACATTAACTTGGACCTGCTTGCTTGCTCCACATCTCAGCCCACGATTTATGCCACTGTGGAATAAAGTACCATTCATTCAGAGAGGCGGCCCACCTCCACCTCATGAAAAGGTGGTTGTTAACTTACTTCTCAAGTGTTAATACTTGCATACAAACTTCTACCAAAAATTCTGGAAGGTTTTGAGGTGTGTATTACTACACTGTGAGGGAATTTTTTACCAAAAAAATATTGTAATAACCCTTTCTTTATCCTCCAGATGACTTCACTCACTCAAGGTAAATGAAAATCCAACTATCCAGACAATCAGGAAGCTCAGACTGCTAAAAACAAAAACAAAAACCCTGGCTCTTAGTTTCCTGCCCCTTCCTTTTCTATGCTGACAGATAAACTTCCCAAAGTAATTACGACAAAGGCCCTCCAATTTCTTCTTCTAAAATATCCCACACTTCCATAATAATTTGAATCTCTTAAATATGGCCTATCAGACACAACTCATTGACATCAGAATGTCCCACTGCAGTTAGGGCAGAAGGCATTGCCTTTGAAAAATAAACCCCCACAATCCACAGCTCTTGAGCAAGCAGGTTAAAGAGGAGTTAAGAGTTCAAGAGGGATGCTTAGCTCACTGTGACTCTGTTGATTTACTTGCTTGTTACGTGGCTGGACTTCACTGCCACATGTAACACTCATCTGCAAACACTCATCTACTCATTGATTTCCCTTCATCTAAAGGGCAGAACTGAGGACCTATAGGTGGAAACAAAGGATACTGTAGGATTGGTAGGGTGGTGGTGTTCATCCAGCTTATGGAGAAGGCAGAGAAAGAAAAATCACCGTTTAAGGCAGGCCCAAGCAAAAAGTTTGTAATGCCCTATCTCTAAGAATAAACAGAGTGTGGTGGTGCACAACTATGATCCCAGCTAAGCAAAAGGTGGAAAGGATAAAATCCTATTTGAAAAATAACAAAAAACAAAAGGATTTGAAGGAGTAGTCAAGTGATAGAGTACCAGGCCCTGAGTTCAAACCCTACCTCCCAGCTGCCACCACCACCACCACCCCCAAAAATAGAAAGAAAAGAAAAAGAAACTATAAGGAGCTCGTTCAAGTGGAGCCAGCCAAATTGAGTGGCCTATGTTAGAAAGCAGTGAGTTGACCGTCCTTAGGTGTATTCCAGCACAGACTGGACAACCTAGGATTCTCGATGGATCAGCAGACCAGCTAGATGAGGTAGGAACACCTTTCCAGGTGGGAGAGCCTGGAACCTTAGCAAGGCAAGTGAAAGGCATTGCACTCATCTCTGTCAGACATTGTCTTTCACAATGGGTGCCTGGGTGCTGGAGACCTGTGAGTGGTACAAACTCCACAGACAACAGGAGTGACTCCTCACCCCATCCCAGCCTTTCCTTCAGTCCTGGCCACACAGAAAAGGGTGGCAGAGGGGTTCCTGGGCTCCCATATGGGGAAAAATCAGAAGGAAGAGCTGAGTAGTGTGCCATGCAGAACTTTCCAGGCTCCAGCCCTGGGAACTTCTTCAGGTCTTAATGAGGAAGTAGCAGTTTTCATTTTCCAATTCTTCTACCTCTCAGAGGGAGAAATGAGAACACCTGGAAGTGGAACCTGGGCTGTCTCCTGTGTGCCCTGCTAAGGGGGCTTCAAAGAAGGAATTCCCCAGCTAAGTCTTCCAGAGTTCCCAGATACTTCTATGAGCGTCCAAAGAAGGTTGAAAGATCTTCAAGCCAGACAGTACTGTCATCTACAGATACTGCAGAAGATCAGAAGGTGCAATCCTTGAGAAATACAAAGCCAAAAATCACACTAAAAATCCTCAGGCTCTGCCACCAGGCCTAAATGTGAACTCCCTGAACCAGTCAAGGATGGTGAAGGCTCAAACGGAAGAGTTACCAGGATATATGACAGGACATGTGATTCCCAGGACAGCTGTGAGCTGCCAAAGGAAGACCACTAATGGAATTTGCACATTGGGGACTTCCAATCAAGATCTCATGCTTATGCTAGGTAACTACAGATGTTCTGCTATGTTAAACTTGGACCATGTACGTGCTGAGGTTGCAATTATCATTTATGAGCAGGTTGTTAGTCTTAATGAACTAAAAAAATAAAGTTGTACTAAAAGATGACCAGGAAAGTAATATGTCTCCTGTGAACCCACAGAAAGGAATAACTAGGTCCTGTGTCACTCTTATTTCTGTCCTCCACTGCAGAGCCATCTACCTGGAAAACAATGCTCCCAGGACCATTCAGTGATTCCAGTAGTCTGGATTCCTAAGTAAGAACAAATAGAACCTGGTGGCCCATTGACTGCATTCTTAGAGCCAGGCGTTCTTTAATAAGTTGCTGGGACTTGTTTGTCAGTAACACTGTTCCCTCTGTTTCCTCATGCTAACCATCTTACAAATCGGGTGGTAACTGCCACTGGCCAGAACAATCCCCACCCCAACCTGCCTCAAGCCACCACCATTACCAAGCAGGCTGAGGGAGATCAGACCTTTGACTAACCCTGCGTTGCTGACACCACCAAGGGAGAAGCCTCGGGACTCCTTATGAATTGGGAGATGGAGAACTAATCTAGCTGGAGTCCTATGAGATTAGAAAACGGGCAGAAATGGAGACAATTCTCCCCAAAAGAAAGAAATCTAGAGCCCTCGAGATGGATATGTCTTTTGATGTTTAAATGTTAGTGTGTACGTGTGTGTGTGTGTGTTTGTGTGTGTGTGTGTGTGTGTGTGTGTGTGTGTGTGTATGCTGAAACTGAGGCTTGCACTTAAATCCTGGACATTGAGTAAATCACGGCAGATATTGAATTGTCCACATTCCCCAGAAGTTTATATTAAGGACTTTTTTCATAAGAGTGCCATGGGTAATAATTTAGGAAATAAATTAGAATGTTGAATCAAGTAATAACCAAGTTGTCAAGCTGTGCTGCAAGGCTCTTTTGGCATTTCAATTATGTATGACACTAGAATTTTGATCTCCATTTATGCCCACAGAAATTAAGACCATTTGTAAAATGTGCCATTTACCAAATGTTTCCTAACAATGGGTTCTAATTCTTCTGAGTTAAGGGAACTAGGTTATATGAGCTGGTGTTGCAACGTGAGTCAACCTATCTTGAATCCTATCTCTCCTCTTTCTAGAAATGACTCTGCTGGGGGAAAAAAAAAGGATATTTCAAATAAATGAGCATAATAGTTAGCTGTCTTCCTCCTGCCATCTCTGATTGATATTTGTTAACTGACAAGAAAAATCTGTGTTCCAAAGCTCCAAAGCTCCACTTCCTGATAGCTACAGGAGATTCAGAGGCTTTTTTAAACAGCACTTCTACAACAAAATACATCAGTGTAATCAATAAGTGTCCACTGTGTAAACTTCATTTAGCAATTGCCATAAAAAAGGTACCAGAATCAGTGATAGTTCTCAAGGATCATCTCTTGAAAAGCAGAACACAGTAACAAATTCTGACTCACCAGTAATTAACCTTTCACTTGATATTAAGCTTTCTCCAATAATGAAATTAGCATACAAAGCAGCTGTATTTTTATGAGGCCTTTACAAAGTGCTTGGCACCAAGTAGTGGTTCAGTGAATGTGCATTAAAAAATGAACAAGTCTTCCAGGCATTGGTAGCTCACACTTGCAATCCTAACCACTCAGTAGCCTGAGATCTAGGCATCATTGTTGGAAGTTAGCCTAGACAGGGAAGTCTATGAGAGGCTTATCTCGAATGAACCACCAAAACACTGGAAATAAAGGTATAGCTTAAGTGGTAAAGCACCAGCCTTAAGCACATAACAAGTAAAAGCTCAAGGCCCAGAGCTTAAGCCCTAATACTATCACTACATACATGCATACACATACATAAAATAAAATAAACAAGTGGAAGAGCACGGAGACTCAGGAGACAGAAGGATTGACTAATGGAGAATTGCAAAACTGTGACAAGGGGTGGGAGTGAGAGCCTTTGTAAATGGCGTCATTTCCAAATCCCTCACTTCTCAGGAGAGGTTGATCTCTGTACTACCATGCATAGCTGGATCCTATGAAGAAGTTTGTATTCTTTTCAGAATATAAGTAATTTCCTGATTGATTGTTTTATAATATTAATGTTATGGATTGCTATTGTTGTGGATTTGTCCTTTTTAAAAACAAAACAAAATATAAACCAGACATCAGTGATTCACACCTGGATTCTAATAACTCTATGAAGACTGAGAATTAGAGGATCACAATTCAAAGCCAACCCAGGTAGAAAAATCTTTAGGACCTCACTACAAACAAACAACAAATAAAACAGCAAAAAGCTGAGCTGGAAGCATGGTTCAAGTGGTAGATTGTCAGGCTCTGCATTCTCTCTAGTACCACCACCACATGTAGATGTCTCAAATTCATTTTGAAAATTAAAAAGGATAGATACAAGCCAGACATTGGTAATTCACGCCTATAACTCTAGTTATTCAGGAGGGTGAGGTCTGAGGATCACAGTTGGAAGCCAGACCAAGCAGGAAAGTTCATGAGTCTCTTATTGTCAATTAATCACAGGAAATTCTGGGAGTGGTTGTGTGGCTCAAGTATCAGAGTGCTACCTTTGAGTAAAAGGAGCTCAGGGACAGTGTCCAGGCCTAGAGTTCAAGCCCCAGAACTGAGGGCAATATCTAAAACATAGAAAACTTGCACTTTCAAATGATTAAGTTACTTAATCATCTCTTTATGCTAGACCATTAGTGAGAAGTGAGGTGTTGAAAGAGGTTGATTAATTGGACAGAATACCCTTTGGGGGCAGATGTAAAGTAGTCGATATCAACCTATCAGAAATCAGAATCTTCTCCCTTTTGTTTCCCTTTTTGTTTAGCAGTGACTGTGAGTTAAAGAAAAGTAAGATGCTGTCCAAATATTCGAAGTACATGATTAGAAAGCTCCCTTGTCTGTTCAGAACTATGCCTCGTGGCAGGTTACCATCGCAAAATCACATGCAGGGCCTCCACGCTACTGACTGTCAATGCGAAAGTTGACTTAAGCGCAAAAGAGATTCCATTATTTCTCACTCCAAGACCCTAGACTTTCCATTAGCAAGAATAAATCAATTCCTTGTCCAGGATAACTACAGAATCAAACAACACTGTCTCAGTGTCCCTGAGCGAGCAGATAGCACTTGTGTGACCCATGAAGCTGAATGCCAGTGCCACAATTCCTATGACACAATTTTAATTGGGGGGTGACAAAGGAAATGAATGTCATGCTCTGTGTACTGAACACCCAGTGACTCCTGCTTCCCAGGAGCCAAGAGTGCCTAGGCTAAATGACACACGCTATCCTATGCCTCTACAGGCACACAAATCTTTCAGAAGAAGGGAAAGCAGATGCAGGGGGAATTCTGCATTGCGCTTTGGCTCCTGTGAGCAGGGACTAAGCTTCCGTTGTGGTCTCTAATGACTTCTTTTCCTGCATCTGTAAGTAACCAGAAGGGAACCTCTGTTGCCATTCAGAACATACATAGGTAAGTACTAGCTAAATCTCACCCTGGCATGCATGCGCAGATGCAGAGGGCACCAGAAGCAGTAGCCATCTGACTACCTTCTGTAACAGCCACTCCCCAGGATTTCTCACTTAGGGGGTCCTGGCTAAAATTTCGAAGTCGCAGCCTCTTCCTCACCTCCTAAAATTACCTGGTATGAAGTGTTAAATAAAATGTGGGCTCTGTGGACTTTGAATCGCAATGTTTCACTCACTATGCCAACACACCACCTTCCAACTTAGATGTTGATTCCTGTAACAAATAGCTGACTCCCAGAAAACTCATCACAGCAGAGATGCAATTATGATCTGCTAACCTGGCTGACTATGCCCAAATAAGGCAAAGCTGAGCTAGAGCCAGGCAAGCTGTTCCTGAATGCAATGTCACCTCTGTTCTCTCTGTCCCTGCACACTGCCGCCAAGGATGCTGGGTGGAGCTCGCTCTCTGGATGGCCATTGGCTGGGGATGCTACCCAACTCCTGAAGAATTCTCAGATCAAATAAACTCAGTTAAATTTAATCTGTCTAAAGTTTTTCTTTTAACAGGGAGAGAAGAATTGGGAAGCAACCTCCCTTCCTCTCTGAGTGTTTATTTTTGGCCAAATGTCTGGGAGGGTACAGCAATTTGGGTGAAGAAGAAATCACAGACTTGTCTTGCCAGTTATATAGCAGACTGGAGAGTGGAAGAAAATCCATGCAAGACACTAATTGCTACACTTACAAAAAAGTAAACACAGCTGGGTGCTGGTGGTTCACCCCTGTAATCCTAGCTACTCAGGAGGCTGAGATCTGAAGATCGTGGTTCAAAGCCAGCCCAAGCAGAAAAGTTCATGAGGCTCTTATCTCCAATTAACCACTCAAAAATCCAGAAGTGGTGCTGTGGCTCAAGTGGTAGAGCACTAACCTTGAGCAAAAAGAGGCTTAGGAACTGCACCTAGGCCCTGAGTTCAAGCTCCAGGACTGACAAAAAGCACACAAAATATATATACATCTATATATACATATACATAAGAGTGCACGTATACGTTTTGCATTTGTTGAAGTCTTTGAATTCACAGTTGAGATGACAGGAAAGAAAGGGAGATTTCTGTAGCTGTGCGAGTGACAGACAGCTATCGTAAACAGATGGAGATCCGATTTTTCTAATATCCCATGTGGGTTTCTTAGGAAGAAGGAACCAAAGGATATTGTGAACTGGAAATAATTTTCATCCGAAAGAAATGATTGAGTTAAGCCTCTAGATATAAGGTTATAGAAAACAATAGAAGACAGAAAGTGAGCAGTGGATCTCTAACAAACTAAGATACATGAGAAGCCAACCAACCAAAGATTGCGTGCGGATGGCCTGCGAATTGTGATTCCACAAAGAGATCATTCTTGAGAAAATCGTATAAAACATGCACATAGGATGGGTATGACCAGGCAATTTATGACTGTTTTTGTTTTGTTTTGTTTTTTTGGCCAGTCCTGGGTTTGAGCTCAGGGCCTGAGCACTGTCCTTGGACTTTCTCAAGGCCAGAGCTCTACCACTTGAGCCTCAGCACCACTTCCGGCTTTTTTCTATGTATGTGGTACCGAGGAATCGAACCCGGGTCTTCATGCATGCTAGGCAAGCACTTTAACCACTAGGCCAAACTCCCGGCCCTTTATGACTGTTAAGTGTCAGTAAGATGGCATGGTAGTTATGTATAGCAAAGACCTTACCTGTAATATTCAGATAGATTTCCCCTCGGTTAAGCAGGGAAAAGTCTAGTAGTATACTCTAATTCTCTGGCCACAGGTAGGTGACAGTCAATCCTGAGTTACTTTGTCACCAAAGACAATTATGATTTAGACAATGGAAGGTGCCATGAATTAGATTCAGCGTCAAAGAAAAGAGTAAGATTTCTTGCTGCCCTCGCAGGCCAGCTAAGCCAGTACAGGCGAGTGGATCTTATGTCTCTTCGCCCCACTCCCAACCCCACTAGAGCAACTGCTGGCAGTCTTTGTTCAAACAGAGGAGGAAAGATCACTTGACCACAGTAATAACAAGTCAGAATAGCTCAGGGTGCTAGCTTCCCTGCCCTAATACCCCTTATCTCCTTAAAAAAAAACCCTCTAATTTTTAGCTGGGGTCATTCTTTTTTGTTGTTGCTGTCATTGGTCATGGGGCTTGAACTCTGGGAATCCTTGAGCTCTTCAGCTCAAGGCTAGTGCTCTACCACTTGAGGCACAGCACCACTTCTGGTTTTCTGGTGGTTCATTGGAGATAAGAGTCTCACAGACTTGTAGTGCCCAGGCTAGCTTTGGATGGTGATTCTCAGATCTCAGCCTCCTGAGTAGCTAGGATTATAGGCATGAGCCACCAGCACCTGGCTAGCTGGGATCATTCTTATCCAACAAACAACATCTAGTTCTTAATCTCTCTTAGAACTAAGTGTGGTCATGTGACTGAGCATTCTGACTATGGAGATCAAAGTAAAAATGCCAGGTGGAATGTCCTGTCCACCCCCCTTTATCCCTAGAATGTGATGGGACAGCCAGAGCTTCTGCAGCTCCCTGTGGGGACTGCTGCCCTAGGATACAGGGACAGTTAAGTAGGGGTTTCTCTAGGAACTGTGGAAGCCCCCCATTCCTGAACTGCCTGCTTACTTAGTTACGCTACATAAGAAGTAAGCTATCTGGAGTTGCCATTCTCCTAGCATATGAGGCAGGCAGGCTTAATCCTTGATGCTGCACTGTCTTACCATTTGCTGGACTAGCAGATGCTTAGAACCAAGGTTCTCTCCTTCGCATAGGTCCTGTCATGGGTTCCTGGTGGCTTCCCCCCTGGGCCCCTCTGAGCCAAGCCCTGTGATGTGAATAACATCATCAAATCCCATTCCATCACACACTCTGAGGGTCACACTCCTGCTCACCGGAGGCCCAGACTCCTGCACAGTGGACAGTGCCTGGCTGGCTCTTCATCACCACATATGTATGTTGTACGCACACACACACACACACACACACACACACACACACACACACACACAGTGGTGTGTCAGCAGGGCCCTCTGCTTGCCTGTCTCCCACCCATCATCCTCCTGAATGCAAGACAGCAGGGCAGCATGACCTCAAGGCCCAGGCTCCTTCACATAAATCCCATACAAATTCCACACTGACGCCCTCTCTGCCTCAGAGCAGAGCAATTCCCACCATGTTCTGCTATTTCCTCTAGAAAAAAAATACTTTTTGGTCTATCTCACAACCTATTTTCAGTATCTATTTTCCAGAGGTATGAGTCAAATTCCCACTCCAACAGCCACATAGACATACACACACACACACACACACACACACACACACACACACACACACACACACACACACACACACACTGGGCTTCAAAGAGAAGATACTGGATGCTCACAAAAACCCTATACTCTAAAGAAAAATATCTATGTATGTTACATATACATACATGTACTCATCACTGATGGATTTAAAAGTAAACAAAAGAATAAACATAATACCTAAACCCTACAGCAAAACCATGTGGAGACAAAGGACTCAGAGAATTACACTGTGAACTCAACAGTGGAAAGGACATTTTGGAAGTAGGGTGAAAGCCATCCTGAAAGCACCACGGTGCCATTTCTAGGGAGTTCTGGAGTGGTGGCTGGTTCTACGGCAAAAGTGCCTACTTTAACATATGTAATATGGTTAATTAGCTGGAGGAAAACCGAGAGACAAGCATTAGGGAGCTAAATAAACAATGGTACTTCACAAGTAGGGAAGTGTGGGAACCTTAGAACAGAAAGGGAACCTTGCCAAAAGACTCAAGAGAGAGCTGGTCCTGTATCAGACTCCGTCATGGCAATAGCAGGGCTATGTAAACAATTGGGGCATGCTAGAGTCTTTCTTATTCTCTTGGAAATACTTTTGAAATCACAGCCATGTGCAGAGGATCATACCTAAAATCCCCCCCCCCACCACACACACACACACACACACACACACACACACACACCCCTGAGAAATAGAGATAGTGGGATCACTGACTGAGGTCAGCCCAGGGCTTAGTATAAGAACTTATCTGCAAAATAACTACAGCCAAAAAGGGGCTAGAGACATGTCTCAAGTGGTAGAACACCTGTCAAGCAAATATGAGGCCTTGAGATCAATCCCTAAGACCGTCAAAAATAAAAATATTCTTTAGAAGTTGCAAAAACATAGCCTAATCACTAAGAGCATAGGACCATATATAATGAAGCACACCAAAACTCCAAGAATTGGAGTTTATTGGTTCCATTATGTCCTGTATGGAGTTACTTCTTTTTTTGTCTGTTTTAGTTTTCTGTACCCTTTATCTGGTGTATAAGTCTATCTGATCCATGGCAAGGAAAGGTGAATCACAAAAGCAGCAAGACAAAGGACGAACTAATGCAACAATGATAGTCAATAGATACTAAGCTGGAAAGGAACTGTACAATTTGAGGGCGAGAAGGACAGGAAAAGTGAGAAATGAGGGAGGGAGAGAGTAACAGTGTTTTAAAACAAATGAACTCATTACCTTATTTACTGTAACCCCCCCATTTGTCACCTTTATAATAAAGAAAAAATGCCAAAACAACCTAATATGGTTTCTTACAAAGCTTATCTGTTGGGAAAGAAATACTGATATGGCATGCCACACTGTTTTTGCTTTGATTTGACAACATTCAAACTCAACTTGAAGAACTGTACAACAGTGTTTCAATATGGGTGAGAAAAACTGGGCAACGGAAAAAATAAAGACGACCTTGTCTATAAAGAAATGTACTTGTTATCTGACTTATGAAACTGTAACCCCTCTGTACATCACCTTTATAATAATAAAAAAATGAAACTGAAAGACAGGCCCTAGAGGCTCAGCCTGTAATCCTACTTACTCAGGAGGCTGATATCTAACAATCACGATTTGAAGCCAGACAATCAAAGAGGCTCTTATCTTCAATTAATCAGCAAAATGCTGGAAGTGTAGATATGGCTCAAGGGGTAGAGCACCAGCCGTGAGTGAAAAAGGAATAGGGTGAGGCCATGAATTCAAGTCCCAGTACTAGCACAAAGCAACAAACAAAAACTAGTTCAGCTTATATTAGGGAGACTCACACGCTGATTCCCAGAGTTCAGAAGTGGGAAGCAATACTGTTCACAATCGTGAGGGAAGAAAGCCTGAACAACCTTACCAGGAACGGCTGGAATCACTGAGAGGAAAAAAGCCTATTAATCTGATAGCCAAACATAACACGCAACTTCTGACTTATAGCCTTTTATCCCAGAGCTAATAAGGAATAAGCCTCTGAGACTGTTCCTATTAGTTCATACCAGCAAGGCTCCAATCACGTGTGTATGTGTGCACCTGGATGTGCAGGCTCTCACAGCTGTCTGCAGATGTCTTCAGAAATTTACATGATAAATGAGAGACTATCAGCATGCCTCAGGAAAAAAAATAAGAGGACAAATTACAGTGATTAGTTCAAAGTGCCACTGGATAGCTTATCAGAGATACTGGAGTGATTCACAATCTTATTTGGGGCTCTATGCTGATATTTACTTGCTGTTAAAATCAATGACACAAATTCTTGAATCAGACCGTACAGAAAAAAAGTATAAACTAAAAAAGCAAGTCATAGGTCACCCCATGTACTTATTGGTGATAAGTACAAGTATTCATTCATTTATCTAATTTTTAATGTAGCTAAAAATATTCTTTTTCCTTTGTTTCCCCCACCTCTTTTGATGGCACCGAGGTTTGAACTCATGGGCCTTGGCACTTGCTAGGAAGGAGCTCTACCACTGAGCTCCATCCATCTTTTGCACTGATTACTTTGAAATAGGGTGACCCTTTTTGCCCATGCATAAACCTGGTGCACAGTTCTTCCAGATTATGCTTCCCAAGGTGGCTGGGATGACAGGAACACACCATACTGCCAAGTTATTGGTGAAGAAAGGGTTTCTTGTCCTTTTTACCATGGCTGACCTCAAACCATGATCCTCTCAACTCCAGCTTCCTGAGTAGCTAGGGTTAAAGGTATAAGCCATGAAAGCCTTGCTTAAATATTCATTTGAATCGGCAGTATGCATAGAATGTAACTACTACCAACTGGTATTTTCTTTCCAGCATCACTATTGTCTGTGCTTTTCTTCTTTATTAAGTGACTCAATGTAATAAAAATGAATGTCATTGAACAACTGATGCATTTATCTTTTCGGAATTCTGATTCCTGAAATAATACAAAGGATGGATAATAACTTCATATACTTTTTAAAGATTTCATAGTCCCTCTTAAGAGCCCATAGTACTAAAATTTTCATCAAAAATTGATCTGATATATCCCCTCCTAGACGAGGAGATGAGCACATGATACAGAAAAACTGAGATATGTGTCAGAGGTAATAACCAGGCTATTATTCTGGAATGATAATGCCAGGCTTGTGTGGGACACTTTACCTAATTAGGCTTCACAGAGGGAGGGGTAAGAATGATGCTTTTTAAATATTTAATATGTATAATGGTACAATCATTGTACACAAATCAGGTCTGGTAAAGAATATTGCTTATTAAAGAGAAAGACAGATGGCTATGGGAAAGGTATCATCATTAAATGTAAAATCTCACCAGCTCTAACTGAGAATGCCATCCAAATCCTTTCAAATTGCCACTCCAACCACAGAAAGCCCATGCATTATTCAGGCCTGTCCTCTTGCTCTGCAGACTACACACACATCCTTACCACACACTGACTAAAAACAACTTGGTTCACATAGATCTGCTGCTCTAGGCTGCCTTTTCTTAACCACTTGTGCTGACGTCAGACATCCAGAACACCCAGATATCCAACATCTCCCTAATAACCAGGTGATCAGTTCTCCTTTTTATTACCTTCAGGAACACTCCGTGTGCTGGAAGCCAGCCTGACTCTATTAAATCTAGCCTGCCACCAGATTAGGAATACATAATTTGTTATGATTATAGAGACACCTAAAATCTACCTGCAAGCCAGTTATTATATTAACAGTGTTGTGTTCCAAAACTAGCCACACACTGTTGGCTCGAATCTGGAATCCTGGCTATTTTGGAAGCTGAGAATATTGAAATCATGGTTCAAGGTCAGCCTAGGCAGAAAATAGGTTCTTGAGACTCCTTCTTAATGAAGCTCTCCATACAGTGGTACACACCTATAATCCTACCAGGAAAATATAAGGGGGTGGGAAGGCAGACCTTATCACAAAATAATGGCCAAAAAAGCTAAAGCTGGAGGCATGGTTAGGCAGTGAGGGTACCTACTGAGAAAGTGTAAGATCCTGGATTCAAACCCCAGCACCATCAAAAAGGAAGAAAGGAAGTAAAGAAACAAGAAAGAGAAAGAGAGGAAAAAAGAAAGAGAAAGAGGAGAGGCTGGAAGAGAAAGCAAGAGGGGAAGGAAAGGGAAGGGGAGGGGAGGGGAGGGGAGGGGAGGGAAGGGAAGGGAAGGGAAGGGAAGGGAAGGGAAGGGAAGGGAAGGGAAGGGAAGGGAAGGGAAGGGAAGGGAAGGGAAGGGAAGGGAAGGGGGGAAATAAGATGCCATCTAGAGCACTAGCACTAGCCTTGAGAAAACCTAAAATTAGTGCTCAGGCCCTGGGTTCAAACCCCAGGATTAGCAAAACAAAACAACAACAAAAAAGAGTGGGAAAGTGGGAGGAAAACATGAGGAACAGTATCAATGTCCAAGAAATAATGTACCCACTACCTGATGAATGTCACTGTAACCCTCTATACGTTACCCCGACAATAAAACACAATTTAAAAAGAGAATGTTGAAAGGGTAACGTTGATCAAGATATATAGTGTTCATAAAGTGCTTGGTTAAATGACAACTCCTCTGTACAACTACTTAAAGATAATAAAACAATAATAATCCCTCCAAAAAAAGAATAAGATGCCATCATTATCCCACTGAACGGCTGAGTCATCTTACATAAGTCACTTCAAATCTCTGAGCCTCCCGCTTATCTGAAGGATATGAAGATAAGAGAGATAGTCCAGATCACTTCAAATTACCCATGATTCCTTCATCATACTGTCATTAGACCAATGATCTCAGCAATGTCATTATTTCAGTGGCTAACCAGTGGCTCTCTCATTCCATCTAACTCCACAGGACTATTGAGCAAGGTCTAGAAATTCCCCAGGAAGGAAGGAACCCTTTCCTTTCAAATGTACAATTTGTTCCTATTAAAGGTTCCTAACTCATGTGAATTAACTATCAGAACATGACTGACTTCATTTAAAGCGTTCCACTCATTCCCGGATCTCTATTACAAACAGCAATCCCATGCCAAATAATTCCACGTTGCCCTGTCCCTAGTCCTGAGAATAAGCAAAACAAAACCCCAAGAGAGTCAAGGAAAGGAGTTTGAGAGGTTGATGCCTCCCACATGCCTTCACCCACAGTCGGCTACCCTGTGGACCAAAGATCCACGTCGTTCTCATGCTTTCAGCCACCGAGTTTTACTGCAGGCCTGGTACTTAGGAAACAAATGATTCCTATGATGGTATCATGAAGTTGTGTATTAAGGGGGAGAGAAATCAAATATCCTGTCACTTCCCCTGTCTTCTTCCTCATTTCCACAGGACCACTAGATATGAAGGCACCATTAAGGGTCCATGGAGGTATTTTTCTCCAAGACTTCTATTACCCAGTCATAATGGTCCACATATTACCATAGGGAAACATGACATGTTCATTTCAGTGAAGCTACATGAATTCTCCTATATACCCAATGATATTAATAGGAAAATCCTCTCGATTTTTGATTGTTTAAGTAAACTATATGCTATCCCCAAAGGAAAGACTATGAGACAACCCAAGACGTTGAACCAGCTTCTTTGATCCAACTAAGTAACTGATTGAGACAACCCAAGACGTTGAACCAGCTTCTTTGATCCAACTAAGTAACTGATTTTATGTTCAGACTTTGGCTTTGGCTTCTATTTGGATTGATGAATCAATTCACAGCCCACAAATTCCATTGTTTAGCATTTGAATAGCTTCTGCATTTTAATGATTAAATCCCTTCTTTATGGATTAAGGATTGGCTCTTGGATACAAAGTGAATCAGATCCAACATCTTCTTAGCTGCTCACCTAGCCTCCTTCTGGAACAACTTATCTACAAACTCAGTTCACCAGTTTAGCCAAGCCTAGGAATTCATAGGCCATGAGTTTCATGGGAAACAAACCAATAAATAAATAAATAAACAAACAAACGAATGAACTAACTAACTAACTAAAGGAATCTCTGTGCCAGCAAACATAATATAGACAGAAGCTAGTGTAAAGAGGTCACATAGGCACATCCAAGGAAAAATTCCTCTGAAAAACAAATCTTCCCTTGCTTTACTGTTACATAACCAGAAACATACTCAGATAAATTCTACTTCTTTGTACCCTTGGTATTAGGAGTTATTTATGCCTATGGAAATCTAAGAAAAAAATATGGAGATCAGGGGCGCATAGACGTAAAGGAAAGGTACCCTCCTTTGAACAACTAATTTAAGTAGCCAAGGAAAATTAAGAATCCATTGTTTACCAGTAAGTCTTCATCACTGTCACAGTATTTTCAAGCTAAAACTTCAAGCTACATAAGGGTGTCCAGAAGGGTTTACTGGAATTTATTTCCATACAAGCATCTTATCATGGTGACATGCACACAATGGTGATTCAAAGATAAGCATGTTACAGATATCCAACTTAAAACATTAAAGAAGAAACTATCCAAGAGTAGAACTTGGAGGTTCAAAGTCCAGGGAAAGCTTGGGATTCTCTCCTGAGTCTTCCAAATTCTCCTCCCTAGAGAGAAAGAGTTTGTTTCTCTTCCTTGTAGTTAGTATGTGCTATTGGGTTCGCATAATTATCTCAGTGAATCAGCAGATCATTCAATAAGGCAAACAGGACTGTTCCCATTCCTAAAATGAGAAACGAGGCTCTAAAGAATCAGGTAAAGCGCCCAAGATCATCGAGTTGAGAAAGAGTGCCATCTCGTTCTTTGTGAACTGGCTTCAACTCTCAGGCCAGCCCAGTGATGCTGGGTCTTCACCTCACTCGCTGCTTCCCAGCATGCCTCAACTTTTGGTACAAAATCCAAAATGGCATTTTTCTCATCTTCCCAAGACTTCCCAAACGGATTGATTTCACTTCAAGGACTGTTCCTCTTCCCATAAAAGTTCTCCTTGTCCTATATTATTCATTTCTCTTTCACACACTATTAATTCTACAAACTGGGCTTTTGAAAATGACAGAAACTTGCTCTAAACTTGATCCTGCTTGCAATTTTAAGTTCTGGGGGGGGGGAGGGGGATGGGTATGAGGTGTTTGTTGCTTTTTTTTTTTTATAGAAACCTTAATTCAGGCTTCACTCACACCTGGACAGGTTCTGTTTGCTTATTCACAGAAGGGCCAACTTCTGCCTATGCATAATAAATAATGACTCAAGTCCTTCTGTTCCCTGGCTGAGGAGACAGACGTTCCTACACCGTAATGATTCTGTGAAACCTACTATATTCCCTCCATACCACACACAGCATCTACTCTTCACACTAAACAAGGCAGTTCATTATCATAAAACCACTAGCACATCTCAGTCAAACCCACCCTTGGCTAGCAACACAGCCTGCTACACAGGCTGTGCCAGCAGGGCCTACCCTGAGGCTCCTGTGGATCTGGCACTCGGCCACACAGTGAAACAGACCAGAGTGTCTTTAACCAAATCTTCCAATGGACCTAAGGAAGGGTTCATTTCTCCTGTGACACCAGCATGCCCTCAAAATCTTGAGTGGAAATCAGCAGGCAATACAGCTACGTGCTATGGATACTCCCCCTTTGAGAAAAGCCTATGGTCAGGGGTGTGTGACAGGAAATGAAGCAAGCTGGGGTGCAGAAGGGCTGCCACCCTCCCTCTGAGCTCCCCAGCAGAGCCCTACAAGAACAGCCTGCCTCACTAGTCCAAAGTCCTTTCTATGCTCAGTCCACTTGAGAATGGAAGTCATGGCTCACATTCAAAGAACCTCCCCTTTACCCTTCAAACCTAATCCTCACTTTCACCATAGGCACCCTTAGGTTCCAAGCTGCCCTGGTCAGCTGATTCTGGGCAGCTCAGGTAAGGGCTAAGGGTGTGGCAGGGACCCTAGGCCAGTGCCAGCTCATAACTACTCTACTGCACATCTGTCACAGTCCTATGAAGGAGAACAGAAGGTAATATTTACAAGGAACTGGTACGATGCCTCAGATCTTCCCTTATTTTTTTTTCTTGCCAAGAATGATGCTTGACCTCTCACTCTTGCTCAGCTTTTTCACTTCATGACAAGTGCTTTACCACTTGAGCCACACCTCCAATTCCCAAGCCAGTAGGTGGTACAGCTACCATACAATCCCCAGGACAACCCAGCTCCAAGGTCTTAGATGCTTCCCTCTGTGCATTTCAGCACAGAGTCTCTCCAAAACACATCCACAAGCAAATGGTTGGTCCATGCCTGTGATGCATGGATGGATGGCCCAAACAGCAACACCTTAACACTCTATTTTATCCAGATACTCTGCTTAGCACTTTCCTGCAAAGTGTTTCTCGCTCATCTTTTAAGCTACAGTGGGGTGGGGGGATAAAAACAGCATCTACAAAGCCCCATAAATAAAACATGCTGAAGTAGACTCATTGACTGATAAAAATGCATTTGAGATCTTGTTACATTATGTCCAGAAATAAGTCCAAATACAATAGCTAATGAAAACCAATATTTTGCTGTTTTGTTAACCTTAAGATTGCTTAAGTTATTTTCCCAGCTGCCAATTCAACAAGTCTATGCTGGGGGGAGGGGGCGGGGGAAAGCTGGGCATCTGTCATTCAAGCCTGTAATCCTAGTGATTCAGGAAGCAGAGATCTGAGGGCGGTGGTTCAAAGCCACCCAGGGCAGTAAAGTCCATGAGTCTCTTATCACCAATTAATTACAAATAAACAAATAAATGTATCTTAGAAGTAGAGCTATGGCTCATGGTAAAGTGCCCTGCCCTGAGTAAAAAAGCTAAGGGAAAGTGCTCAGGCACTGAGTTCTACTACCAAAAAAATTAAAAAAAAGCACAAAAGTTCTGAGCTAAAACCAGACAGATATGGACTAGGTCCCAACTTCTCCAACTACTTTGACCTATAGCAAGTGACTTATCTCCTAAACCATGCATACTTTCTAAGGTAGCTATGCCAATTAAGTAAATAGTTTGAGTCTCACAGTACTGCACTTGCTTCACATTTAAGTGCTCCATAAATATAGCCATTTTTTTCATCATGGGAAGAATTGCAGACACCATTTAATGAGGAGGAGCCTTTCCAAATATTATCATGGTCACTAAAGTCACTGAGTAATCCAAAATGACTACCAGAATTAACTAACCTGAAAGCAACTAAGTCAGTAACATTAATAACCATTAGTAGATATATATTATATAATATATATACATATATATGTATGTGTGTATATACTTCTTGCCAAGAATTCTTCTAATCACCTCTACACACAAAACATGAATGTCTGTGCAGAATATGCCATATACAATAGATCTGAACAGGAAAGGGAGCTGTGTTGAAGTCTGGATTGTTTTCTAGTTAGTCAACCCAACCCTGGCTAGGCAATAGTTGGTCCAGCACAGAGAAACTAGCAAGTTAACAAGTTACCTCTGTGTTAGTGAGCACCTACTGCTGATCTGCACAGCCAACTCATGGGCTAGCATCGACCAATACATTAACATTCATAGTAGCTAATATGAAAGACAAAACTAGTACCTTTGATGGTACGCAGGATCTGTTTCAGAAATGAATTTACAAGATCACTGAAAAATTGGGAACCAGTTGCTTACAACCTGTGATCCTAGGGCACTCGGGAGGCCGTGATCTGAGGATAGCAGTTCAAAGCCAGCCCAGGTAGGTAGGAAAGTCCATGGAACTCTTACCTCCAAATAAACCAGCAAAAAGTCAGCAGTAGAGCTGCATCTCAAGTGCTAGAGCACTAGTGTAAAAGCTCAGGGAGAGCATACAGGACTTCAGTTCAAGCCCCAGCTCAGCACACATACATTAAACAATACAAAGCACTAGAAAACAACTACTTACAGGAAACTACAAGCTGGTAGCATGTGCCTTTGGAGTACAAAAGGAAGATTGACCCTAGAGGTCAGTATAAATAGAAAATTCACAACTACCTCCTCCCAGTTTCCTGCTTCCCTTTTCCTGCAATAATTCAACTGTCCTTGTATGTGAAAATAAAACAAAGCAACAGATGTGACCCCAGGATAAGCAAATGTTATGTTCTGCACCGTCTAAAAACAACAACAAAAATTATCTGGGCAACAAAAGTTGTGCTGGGATAAGTGATAGGTCCTCAACATCACACTGAAAATTCTAGCACACAACTGTCATTTGCAGGCAGGTGGCATATCCCAAGTGTAGGCTCCTAAAAATATCTCTCAGGTATAAAAAGCCATTCATTTCCTGCCACCTTAGGCATCCACAATCATCATCAGGCACAAAGCTCTGGACCACATACTACTAAATCGTGAAGTTCTGCATAAAGAACAGGACCTGTGTTTTGGCTTCGGCTCAGCTACTGTCTGGGGAGAGGAAGGAGAGGGAGGGAAGTTCCTCGCCCTTCCCTTGCTGGGGTTTGGGGGTGGTAGCAAATGTCTTTCAGTTCTAGAAGAGCATTCCATCATGTAAACAGGTTCTGCATAACCCTTTGATACACAGGATCCTAACAACAATCAAACATGTACACCAATCAGAGTGATTTTTTAAAGTACCTACAGGCTTCATGAAAATATCATTCCTCTTAACTTTGTTTCCTAATAAGAACTGACTTACACCTTGATTTAAAAAGAAAAGAAAAACCAGTACACGCAGCACTGGTGGCTCACTCCTGTAATCCTACTCAGAAAGCGGAGATCTGAGTCTCCCAGGGTAGACTCTCTTCTACCCTGGGAGACTCTTATGTCCAAGTAAGCATCAAAAAAGCAAAAAGTAAGAGATGTGGCTCAAGTGGTTGAGTGCTAACCTTGGCCAAAAAAGCTTAGGGACAGCATCCAGGCCCTGAGTTCAAGACCCAGCACTTCCTTCCCAAGAAAGGAAGGAAGAAAAGAAGGACTACTTCACCACTTGAGCCACAGCTCCACATCCAGCTTTTGTGGTGGTTGATTAGAGATAGAGTCTCATGGACTTTCCTGACCAGGCTGGCTTCAAGCCAAAATCCTCAGATCGCAGCCTCTTCAGTAGCTAGTATTATGGACCCCCTAGCGAGATAAAGCAATTTTAAACATACTAAAAATAAATAAATAAGCTCCACCAAAGAGATACACATAAAAACAACCAAGAAAAACCACTGAAAATACTAGACCAGAATCACAGATTGGATATTTAAGCTGTTAATACGTACGTGTACTATGTATGTATGTATGTGCATATATATACACACACATATATATTTAACTATTAACAACTTGAAAAAAAAACCTGTTCTTAAATCTCCTTTGAACTTTTAAAGTCATTTTTAAAAAGCCATATTGAATCGATCCAGGGCCGCTTTCATTAATTTTTAGGACCTTGGTAATGCTTTTCAAGGATAACCTTTTGCAGCACAGTTTTCTATGTCGCGAAGAAGCAGGAATTTAAATTTCTCTGCTACCTTGAAGGACAGGGTGGTAACAGATGACAGCCCAGGGAGATCCACTATGCAGAGGAGGCCCCTAGCGGTGAGCCTGCCGCTACACCTTGGCTTTCCAGGTCTTCCTTGGATGCTTCATCATGAGGGCAAAATCAATAGGTAATAAAGTCCACCTCAGCTTATCCTCTTTAATACCTGTTAGCCCTGATGTATAGGCGGGCTATCATCTACAATCCCAAGGCCCTTTTGTAGAAATATAAAAAAAAATGATGTGACCTGAAGAATAACTTTGTTGCATTGTGACTTTCAAATCAACCCCCATTTATTAAGTCTACATGAAGCCACCTGGCACAGAGTTGGGCGGCCAGGCCTGGGGAAGCAGGAGACATAAGAAACCCAGTACAGTAGGCTGTGATTTCTTTTCCAGGTAATATAATCCCATTTTTACTGGAATGGGGGCACTATAAAGATTGAACAGTCCACTTCAACATCGGAGGACCAGAGGATGGAATTTTACCAACAGGAAAGCCCAGAAATACTAGCTATCACTATCTCCAAAGCAACTCCTCATTGTCATATGTCCATAAAAGACTTCTGTGGTTCTTCAATAAAGGCTGGGTGGATGGATGAAAAGTAAGTAAGATCCCATATACAAGAAACAATCGTCATTCTTTTAAATGTCGATTCATGCTAGATTTGGGGATTCCAGAAATGCAAAGAAGGGTAAAAGGCAAGAGAGTTACAAAGCAAGTGTTACGCAAAGCACCAGAATAAACATTATTCTATTCTCCCGAACTGTACAATTGGCACCTTGCATCTTAGAACCCCAGCACTGGGAAAGGGTATGTGATATGGCTCCAGGTCTATGCAGTTCAGGGATGGGAGAAATTGCTGGGAGCCCAGGTGTCTACCATAGCAAAACACAAATATATCTTCACTCCTGGTAGCCATGGTGGAATTTCAAAGTTTAGATCTCACTCAGTAGGCCATTTGTGCACTTTACATTTGTGCAGTTTATAGACACGAGATTTAAAACAACGATGAAGGTAAGTAAAGTATGTTCATACGGTCTGATGTGGAATCCATACTGTGGAATCGTTTATTGGATATGGCTCATCCCTTGTTTTTCTAGCACTGGCATTTCCTGGAATGAAGGATACCCTATCTCTGCACCCTTAGTGACCTGCATAAGTCTGCCCTCTGCTTCTACACCCACGTTTGAAAAACGTGTGTCTTCCTAAGTGCCACCCCGAGCTTGTTAACGCTCACTGTGGTGACTCTAATGTGGTGAATCCCATTAACAAAATCCCTGCAGATTTAAATGTTCAAGTAGATACAGAAAACAGCTGTTAATTATCTTAGTTCCCGACATGAGACAAACCTAATGACAATGAAGTTGAAAACTGCGCCAAACCGTTGCAATCAGAATGACAGTGGAGTTTGCAAACCAAAAAGAAAAAGAAAAAAAAAGAAAACCCCACTCTGTCGTTTATTTATCAGTATTTGCAAAGGCTGGCTGCTTTTTTGGCGTGCACTGTATTGTTCTTCTCTTTCCTCTCCCACCATTCTTCCTCTGCTCCCCATGCAAGGCTAAGTTCAAAGCCACTGACGCGGTGCAGGTGCAGGAAATGGGAAGGAAACCCAACTTTGCCTTGGCAGTGTCCGGCTCTCCCCCCACCCCCGCCCTCCTCCCTCCCACCTCACCCCAAGACCATGTTGGGGGGCTTCACCTCCACCGACCCACCCGGGGCACAGACAGCTGGATCTCGGTGGCCCGCGGACGGGATCACCTGGGCACCGGTGCCCGGCAGGACAGCTCGCTGCCCACCCTCCAGCCTCCCCTTCACAGCAAAAATAAAATAATGGCAGCAAAGTAGTGGCGCTGGCACGTGTAAAGGCGACTTTTTTTTTCCCTGAGAAAGTAATTAAAACAGCTAAGTGCCACGACAAAAGCTGGAGAAGCCCCCTGGCACCCCAGCACCCCGGCTCTCCAGACTCCTCCTCCTCCTTGCGTCCACCTGAAAGCGACACAGACCCGGCGGTTCCTGGCCCCGGAGCCCAGGTGGGGACAGCGATCGATCGCGGGAAGGCAAGGCGGGTGCCACGGCGTGGTCCCCGCGGGTGAGCCGCCCGGAGCGGGGCGAGGTCGTAGCTGGGGCGCGCCGGGCACCCACGCGCGCGCGCGCACGGATGGAACGACGGCAGGGACGCCCCCGCGCGGCGCTCCGCACCCCGCCGGCCCGGGAAGGGGAACAGACTCACCCCAGGCGCCCTCCGCGCTGCCCGGCCCGGTTCCACCGCTCCCGCCGCCGTCGCCGTCGCCGCCGCGGAACTTTCCCTCCTGCGCGGCCGGGCTCGGCTCCACCTCCCGCTCCGGCAGCCGCGGAGCCTCCAGGGACCCGGGGGGGCGGGGAGCGGCGTTGGCTCCGGCGGGCGGGCGGGCTGGCGGGCGCGCGGACTGAGCCGCAGCCAAGCCCTGCGCCCGCCGCCGCCTCGAAGACCCAGCCGCTGGGATGGAGTCGCGCCCGGCTGCGCCCACCCTCCGGCCTCACCCACTGCCCTGCGTCCCCTCACCCCGTCATCCGAGTGAGGCAGTCCAGGGGGGGACCACGCCGTGCAGCGTTCCCCGAGAGCGCTGGAGAAGGGGCTGGGACCGGACGCGTCCCGGGTGGGCGCCGGGGAAGAGAGGGCCCGGGTCTACCCTCCGCATAGGTGGTCCTCCATCTCTCCAGACACTTGCCAATCCCCCCGCCCCCCGCACACCTACCTCCTCGGCTTCCTTAGCCCTCGCCCCCCGGGCCGGAGCAGCGCACACAAAGTTTGTTCATTGCACTTGCGGGAATTAGCCGCGGCTGCCTCCGCCTCCCCGCCAGCCCGAGGGAGGTCGCCGGCCTCAGAGCGCTTCCATGCACGGCTAAGGTCAGAGCCTCTTTAACTCGGAGAGCCCTCTCCAGAGGTGAGGGATGACTGCAGAGACCCCTGGTGGACACCGGGAGCCCTGGGAGAGAAGTGGGAGAGGAAGGAGAAGGGGCAAGGGGAGGACGGAGCAGTAAAACTCCCCCATCACCCCCTGCCCCAAATGCATACCTGGGTACACAGCCCCCCCGCCTTTTCACTGCCTCCCCCCGCCCGCCACTTTCATTTGCTCCTGCTGCTCGGCTGCTGTGCTGAATACTGTAATTCCCAGTTTGCAGTGTCACTGAAGTAGGGGAGAAGGTATTAGCCTGGAAGGGGCTATCTTGGCCCTCAGGAACAGGCAATGCAGCATGTGGCAGCTTCCTGCTGAGCCTCGGCACAACCAGTCCAAAAGCCAGCCCTTGACCAGGCACGGGTGACTCTGGCCTATAATCCCACCTTACTCTGAAGGCTGAGATATGAAGACCATGAACAAAAGAATCCAAATTCAAGAGACCCTTATCCCTCCAATTAACCAGCAAAAGAAAAAAAGCCAGAAGTAGAGGTGTCACCCTAGAGATAGAGCACCAACCTAGAGAGAAAACAAACCCGAAGCAAAAGCAGAAGCATGAACGAGGCCCTGAATTCGAACCTCTGTGCTGGCGTGGGCGTGCACATACACACACACACATACACACACACACACACACACACACACACAGTAATTCAATTTAAACAATAAAATGCATCCCTTTAACTCCTGGTTCAGTGCTCCTCCTATTTCATGTCTATCCAAATACTCGAAGCCTCTACCTCAGAGATTTCAGAGCATCATGTTTGTATATGGGCCAGGAATAATAGACCTGGAGGCAGTAGGCATTGCCTTGAACCAGCTGGGTTTCCACTGAGTACCTGTCTACCTGCCGAATCCTACCAGGATTCCCTAGGTGGCTCCATTCTCACTCCATACCCCAAGTGAGCTGTTCACCTTTGGAAACTACCATCCTTCAGCCACTTAGTTAAGGTATGAGCAGAAGAAGGATGAAGTGCTGACAAACTGAGCAATATACCTATATATGCTTAGTTATGCATAGTGTCCATATTTGTGTACATCTATGCATATTTACTTCCCCCAATACTGCATACTAGAGGAAAAGCAGAGAACATGCATAGACACATCATATGTGCATAGGTATAAGTCATTGGTCAAGTTCATCCACATGAACTGTCAACTGTCAATCTCCTTTTGCAGATGCAGGTCACCACACTATGGAGAAGGGGTAGGTATGAGTTCTACAAGGTAACTACTTCCACAATGAAGCACCCTTTGGGTAGTCAGGTAAGCTCTTCAGAGCCTTCTAGATACTACCAAATCATAAAACATCCTCACACTTGTGTATATTGACAGGTCGGTTGTTAAAGTGCTGTGTTTTCAGCTTCTGAAGTACTTTCCATCCCTCTGCTCAGTGATGACTCAAGAAGTATGCACTATGGCTGAAGATGGAATCTGGTTTGGAAAACAGGCCAGAAAACTTGAGTATGGGCTGCCATAGCCTGTGTCAGACTCTTGATTCCATGGACAGGCTCTGGGAAGATGCAGGGCACACCCTTGTTTCATGATTGTCTCTACTCCTCTTGTCTAAGAGAAAGAAGGGGATTTCTCCAAGATTGATTACATTTCCTTCAGGGACACCGAGAGTATCCTGAGATGACCATTTCCAAACTTTGCTCATTTAGATGCCATATATATGGATGTAGCAATAGACCTAGCAAGTAAGTGCACAGCAATGTATACCAAGTCCTTAAATCAATTCTAAATAAAGGATTGGTGCCCCCTCAGTATATAACACTAATAGATGAAAAGTAAAAGAGTTGGTTGGGAAAGTGATAAAAACTAACATGATAATTGGGGGGGGACACATTTCATCTAGACACATCAATCTGAAAGAAAGCTTAGGAGGATGCCATAGGGAGTCACTGTCACTGGGCTGTGTTAGGATGTTCTTAATCTCCATCTTCAGTAAGAGAGGTGGCAGCAGAATTGGGGAAGAGCCACCAGCTCCCTCCAGCTGCTTCTCTAGCCTTGCGGGGCAGCACTGAGCAGTGAAACCAGCAGAAGGACAGGGCCCTAAGATCCCAAGGATTAAGGACATGAATCACCAGGTTAACAAACTCTCAACCCTCTTGCATTTGTCTCCTGGGCACTGAGATTGCAAGCATACACCAGCATACCAGGCCAGATCCAATATTTCAGATTTACTCAAAATTAGGAAGTCTTCTTGTGGATATTACCTCGCCATGCAATGTGGCTTGTTTAAATAGGTTTTCATAAACATGGTCTAGGAATTGAAATATTTCACTGGAATTACCAAGGATGGAAAAACTGGGAAAGAGTAAGGGAAGATATAACATTGCCCCAAAGCAAATGTGCCCATTACCTGATTTATGTAACTATAACTCCTGTGTGTGTGTGTATATATATATATCTCACCTTTATAAGAATAATTTAAAAAGTAAAATAAAAAAGTAAAAAAAAAGAATTTCCAAGTACATAATGTAATACTGATGATGTGGTAACAGAAAACTTATAGTTCTAGAAATAGTGAAATCAAGATGCTAATACTTTTTGAAAAATGGATTCTAAAAATGTATGTCATGGCCAAGTTATACACTTATAAAAGGTAAAATATATGCAATATCTTCAATAACTTGATTCAAATAGACAATCAGTAGCTATTAAACATGCAATGCAGAAATATGGTGCCGGTTCAAGGCAGACTTCTCAACATCCCCAGAATCTCATCGTCTGATCGCAGAGCCATTACACTTGTGAAATCCATTCATCAACACTTAATCATTTACTTTTTAGGAGACACACTCAAGTCTTGTTGACACTACTAACCAAGGTTGTCAGCATTCTCACATCATAGCGTTTATGCTGTGTGGGCACAGGCAGGTCATTTGTTGTACAAAGCTAGAGAGTCCTGCTGTGAGTAGCAATTTATCAGAATAGCACCTAATTCTATGCTGTACTGAAGGATACTTGAAAATGTGAACACTATTTCTAAATAAATTTTAGTGTGATGCTTGACCCAAAGCTTTGTAGAGAGAAAAAAATCCTACAGGCTCAAAAACATGGTAAGTCCAATATAATAGAACTGAAGAAGATATGCCTTTAAGGTCTGCTAGATATTTTACATTAACATCTGTAAATACTAACATAACATCATCATGAGTGAGTTGTTTCAGCTATATTCAAACTTTCCCTCTCACTATTTACGCTTTTTCAGCATAGCTGAGACTTCCCACAAAAGCTGTCTAGAGCATCACGTGACTGCCTTTCCCTTGCTGATTCTTTGTACTGAACTTCCCACTCCCTCAGTCTATAGGAAAAATCTGAAGGGTGACAGGGCTGGGAATGTGGCTTAGTGGTAGAGTACTTGCCTTGCATTCAGGAAGCCCTGGGTTCAATTCCTCAGTATCACAGAAAAGGCTAGATAGACGTGGCACTGTGGCTCAAGTGGTTGAGTGCTAACTAGCCTTTAGCAAAAGAAGCTCAGCGGCAGTGCCCAGGCCCTGAGTTCAAGCTCTAGGATTGAACAAAATGAAAGAAAGAGAGAGAAAGAGAGAGAGAGAGAGAGAGAGAGAGAGAGAGAGAGAGAGACAGACAGACAGACAGACAGACAGACAGACATAAATGAATTAGCAAGGACTGGTCCACCTCTTACCTGCATTCCTGTGACATAAAATTCAAATATCTAAGCACAGAGCTATTCAAAACAGTGCCTTTTCTCACCATCCGACTCATGAATTCACCAATATACAGATTGAGTTCACCCAGCCTTTCTATATGACTCAAATATTTTCCTTATGATAACTTTAGCCCCTATATATTAGAGATTTTCTAACTTTAATCAAGGGGAGCTCCACTCCATCTTTCATTTTTTAAATTATTATGGGAAGGCTATTTTAAAGTATCGTCTTTCCTAGTATTATTTCATCTTAAATAGATCCATCATTATTATTAAGTCAATATCAAGTCCTGCCCACTTTCAGGAAAGGACTTTGTACATTCTAGTGCTATTCCTATATCCTTCACTAATATAAGAGAATGTCTATCACACACACTTTCATAAGAAGCTTTGTTATCAAAAGTACAAGCAGGATGAATAAAGATGTACTTGGATATATTAGAAGAGCTAGTGTATAAAAATAATGATTCAGAGTAGGGAAAACAGTCTGGAGAAGGGAAAGGTAAAAATGATCAGAATCAATATCCCCTTTGTCCCTCCCCCTGACACACACAAAGTATGTAGGGAACACTAACAAGTGTGATTGTCACCAAAACTGATCAAGTTGTAGAAAAGTAAAGGTGATGATATAGAAAGTCAGATTTACTAGTAGTAGAAACAAGGACATTTCATTTCCTATTTCCCTGTTTATCAAAGGCCAGTATGCAAAAGGGATTAGTGGTACACACACACACATACACACACACACACACACACACACACACACACACACACACACGGATGCTTATATTGATTCCCTAGCTTCATGAACCGTGCTTGACTTCTGTAGTCACAACCCCCCAAAATGTGCTCCTCAAATCATTACTCATCCATCAGCAGCAACTGAAGCAATTACTGAACGCCAAGCACTGTGGGAACACCAAAAGTGACTAAGCCCCAACCTTACCAACGAACTTCCAATCCAGGAGGAAAGACTGACTTGAGTGGGGCCAGGCCAGGCAGGGTGGTTCATGCTTGTAATCCCATTCACTCAGATGGATTGTGGTCTGAGGTTGTTCCTTCACAAAAAATCAAGAAAAAAAAAAACAAAACTAAAGTAAAGCAAAGAGTGCTGGGGGGTGTGGCAGAATGTTTGCTCCAGTATAAGCCACCAGCATCAACACACAGTTGAACACAATACTTAAACATAATGATCGAACGTAGCCATAATGCAGAAGACATTCAGGGAGTAAGAAAAGAGTCCAGCAATGTCCTGAATGTAGACTACAGGGAATTTCAGATTGATAGATAAAGAGTTTCTTACTTAGATTTTAGTGGAGTGGTAATGTATGAATGTGAGAAGATATTGTTGGCTGCTTAATCAGGAGTTTCTTTCTTGTTGAAAGAAATTAATGTGGTCCAGAGTTCATCTCTATTAGGCTCCGATGAGATCCTAAATGGTGATCAAAAATGCCACTAATGTAGAAAGGAACAGGGAAGTAAATTATGACTGGCTTAAGCCAACAAGAAAATCAATGTTGCAGATGACTGGCTGAACCTTTATCTATGGAATACCCCAGAGGAGCAGTCTATCAATTGGAAATCGAGTTGGGCTGGTGGCTCACACCTGTAATCCTAGTTACTCAGGAAGTTGAGATTTAAGAATGAGAGTTCAAAGCCAGTCTGGTTAGGAAAGTCTCTGAGACTCTTATTTCCGATGAGCCACTAGAAAACTGGAAGTGGAGCTGTGGCTCAAAGTGGTAGAGTGGTAGTCTCAGGCAAAAGAGTTCAGGGACAGTGTCTAGACCCTGATTCCAAGTTCCAGGAACAACAAAAAATGAGAGGGGAGGCAAGGGAGGGAGAGGAGGGAGAAAGTGAGGGAGGAAGGAAGGGAGAGGGAGTGGTAAAGGAAGGGAGGAAGGAAGGCGGGGAAGAGATTTCAAGCTCAGGAAAGGCCAAGACTAGAGAGATAGAATTAAGTGCCGGCACACCCAAAAATGGCCTTGTCTGAATAATGAGGGCAAAAGGACCTAGGAATAAGAGTGCACGAAAAAGGTGGTTGACCATCTGTACAATCCAGGAAACATTAGAATTCTATAACAAGAGGAGTCTATCAAGGAAATTAGGAAATCCCAATTTAAAAAATAAATGTGATTGCACTGACACATCACAAGGGGTGCAAGCTGGGTCACAGGTGATGTCATAGGGACATGTTACTTGGCCATTAGTGGTGGCCCTGTCACACAGCATCTGGAATTCCATTGGTGTACATTTAGAAATCACCAGCATTCAGAGCCAAGTATCCAGGAACAGTTCTTGAGTGACTGTTTATTTATTCTGATTATTTTCAGTAAGAACCATGGAAACAAAACAGTAAATTATTATATACCTTTGATGATAGAAAATCTTGCATTAAAGTCTGGATGGCTCATGAGTAGAATAGAAAAATAATGTCAATACAAGCCGGGTGCCAATGGCTCACACCTGTATCCTAGGCTGAGATCTGAGGACCAAAGATCAAAGCCAGCCAAGGGAGGAACATTCATGAGATTCTTATCTCTCATTACCCACCAAAAAAGCCAGACATGTAGGCGTATCTCAAAAGATTGTACGCAAGCACTGAATAAAAAAGCTAAGGGACAATGCCCAGGCCCTAAATTCAAGCCCCAGTACAGCACCTCACCTCCATTCCAAGAAAAAAAAATATGATGAATTAATATGAACAGAAATGGGAAATCAGCATCTTTAGCAAGTCACTTTTCTCCTCCCCCCTTCAGGCTCTCAAGACCTTCCACTTGGAGACACAAGCCAAGAGTTTATTCTAAAACTTTGGCCACTGTTGGGAACCCTCACCACATCATGGAGCAGGGTCTGGTCCCCCAGCCTGGACATGCCAAGTCTCTGCCAGCCCCCTGCGGTATCTCCCCTGTAACTCTCTCTTGTGCCACAGGCAGTACTCACGATGGGCTTGGTTTACTGCGGGTCTGATTCTCGTTCTGGGAAGCATCTCTGCTTTGAGACCTGGACCTCAGCTCTGTAATCTTAGATTTTGTTCCAGTTTCACTTCCTCCCACCTTCAATACTGTTCTGCTCCTGAATCCCGCTATGGAATATTAACATAGTCAAGAAACATTAGCATAGACTTCCACACCAGAGAGAATGTGCCACCTCTGCCCCAAATCCCTTCTGACGACAGCATCTCTACTCAGATCAAAGCCTCCTGTAACCCTTGAGGCATATAGGTTGCACTTCTATCTAGTCAACTCAAAAAAGAAAAAAAAAAGCCCATCTGGCTAGCTCTGGTCATCGTCATCATTATCATCATCATCATCATCATCACCATCATCATCATCATCAACAACCTTACTATTATCATCACAAAATGATTTTGACTTTTGGAAGAAAGTAAGGGAAGGGGTGACATTGTCCAAAAAGAAATGCATTCTTTAGTTGACTCATGTAATGGTAACCTCTCTGTATATTACCTTTCTAATAAAAATTTAATTTTTTTAAGATTCTGACTTTTAAACCTGTTCCAGCCACTGCTGTAGGCCATATATCCATTAATGTACTTGCCATATCTTATGAAGAAAGTGAGCCCAAAACAGATCACATAGCTCTCCCAAAGTCAGCATCTCACAAGCCAGGGGGCCAGGATTCACACCCAGACCAGCTTCCTTCCTTACAAGCACACCCCTCCCCCAGGCTTACCAGATCTCATGGCCAGAGAATTTTCTCTTAATTATAGCTAAGAAAATCTTTCAGAGCATTGTGTCAACAGGGCAAAATAATAAAAGGGTTCTTGACCATAGAAAATCTAGGAGCCATAAAACCCTCCAATACTGTCCTCTAAGAACAAGGTGAACTCAGAATGAGGATCCAGTGCACCCGATTTCCAATCCTGTGCTCTTTTGTGGTCTTCCTGATGCTGGAAATATAGCCTGAGTATCTCCAATAAGGGGTGGGACAAAGGACAGTGGGCCTTCGCATAGGTGAGTTGCAGGTTCATAAGTTCATAACTTCAGTTGGAAACTATTCCAAAACAATTGTGTCTGTGCTGAACATGTGCAGTGCTATTGTATTGGGGATGGGGAGTCGTCTATTAGTGACCTAAAGCACATAGGAGGATAAGATTAGCTTGGAGGAAAATATGGAAGGGACCTGAGTACCTCTGGGTTCTGGTATGCTCAGGTTGTCTGGATGACTACATCACCATGAAAAGTTAAATACCCTTTTAATTAATGAATCAGCTTCTTCAGGCACCAGCTGTATTTTTCAGTTATATGGCCCTATGCATTGAACTTTGAGGTGATAATCAACCACGTTAGTGTAGCCCCCATTTGTTAAGCAACAACTAGAGTCATACCAACCACATTTACATAACCACATAGAGAAGCATTTGTGGCTCTTCCTTCCCAAAGAACCGAGACTTTTCCTTCCTAATTCTTTTTCACTGTCAAGTTGGAAGTTTACCAGTCTTTGGATCTATAAACAGGGCTTCCCTTCACATTCCACTTTTATCTTGATTGGGCAGAAAAACACAGCTCCCACACTGATAAAGGGCTTTTTGAAGACGTCTGTCGTCCTTAGGAGAATAAAGCCTAGGAAAAGCTGGGGAGCAGGGGAAGGAGGGTATTAAATCCTATCGCTAGATGTATAGTTACCTATTATTTTCAATATAATATGATGACAGATAAAAATGACAACATAAATATTTAGTAATAGCCCCTTGCAGATTTGTCAAAGAATCAGAACCTATTCAGTCACTTTTTGTCTCTTTTCCCAAAGGGAGAAGAGGCATCCAGAACTAGCCTCGCCCTGCAGAAGTCCATCTGAAGATCTAGCCAGTGCTGTCTGGCTGGTCATGCTACCGACCAATCCATTTTGAGAGCGGGGCAGTGGAGCTGTCTCCTGAAGTATTCAGAAGTTGCTGGATGAACCCAGGATGCTACTGTCAAGACATGACTTCCTCATAGCCATGTTCTGGCATAGCCTTGACACATCTATGACTTTCTAGATACAATTAGTTGGAGGTTCAGTGCAGCAATGCTAGTTTGGGGTGTTGTGTTTTTATAATGTCTACTTATATAACAACAGCCCTACCTAGTCTTAGCTTTTAGATGCTCTTTCTTCAAAGGATCATTCTGTTCCAGATAAATTGAGAGGCCATCCAGGCAGCTCCTTTCAGCAATGATTTATAAGAGAAGACTAGCACACCACTAAAATAAATTGGAAATTGTGTCTTGGTTAGCTTGAATAAAATGTAATTGATCTCATTCTTGGAAAGACATTTCTGAAATAGTCATTCTGAAGTGGGGAAGTAATACCATTGACACACTTGCACATGGACATACACACACACACACACACACATCTCTGATGAGAGTAATTCAGCAATCTATACACTTGTGCTAAATATTAATTACTTGCTATCAGCTAAAATTCTTGCAAGTGTTCTACCACTTTTGTCACACCCCAGCTGGAATTCTGAAACCAAATGATGTGTAGCATAATGTTTAGTGAAGTAAATGGATATTTTATTATCTAATATTTAAAACCATTTAATGTATTTCCTAATCCGTCTAGTTCAGAAAATCACAAAAGAAAATGGAAATGTAATCAAGAATTGCAGAAAAATGGAAAACAAATTCATCATTGGCCAATGATGCAAATGAGGTGACAAGCTCTTTATAATGCTTATTCCAGTTTCTTTCTACTCCCACTTAAAAAAAGTTAAATAACACATTAAAGGGTGTAAATCGAGGTGCGCTGTCTTAGCAGCTTGCTTACAGTTAACACAGGAAAATCTGGTACCATAGGAAAGAAGAAAGAGAGAAAGGAAAGAGGGAAGAAAGAAGGAAGGGAAAGAGAAAAACAGGAAGAAGGAAAGGAAAAGGAAGTAATACCCTACCTTATCCATGTGAAAGGGATTGGGAGTGGGGTAGAGTGGCCCACATAAACAATAGATGTGGGTGGCTCCCCTGTCGAGCTAAATGACAGGCAGAAGTAGGAAGAATGTGAAGCTAGTCCTAGTAAATAAAAAAATTAAAATTAACAAAAAAGAAAGAAAAGAGAAAAAGGAAAATTGGAAAATTTATCTGAAAAGCAACCTAAAAGCACAGAGTTGAGATGTGGTTCACAACAAAGAATGATTGCCTAGTAATCCCAAGATCCTAATGTCAATCACGAATATCACCCCAAACAATCGAAAACCACAAAAGAGTACACAGAACAGTAAAGATCAATAGTTCATGTGCAGGTCTGAATATTTATTATATTTGCTTTTAATATAATTTATATAATTGCGCATTTCTACAAATTAATTTTTAATGATTTTTGTGTAATTAGCTCATAATATTCTTTAAACTTTAATGTTTGGCTTTCAAGAAACTGATGGTTTTAACATACTCCTGGCTCCATGCCAACCTTAAGGAATTAATCTCTCTGGGATTGGGGCTCAGGAGTTTGTCTGTTTAACTCCCAAGATAACTCTGATTTAAGACACTGGTAGATAATCGAATTGCTTTTGATGTGGGGGTGTGAGGAAAGGAGGTATAAACTCAGGACCTGGAGCTCTCCTTTTTTTTTTTTTCAACTTATAGCTGGTACTCTTCCACTTAAGCCATACCTCTAGTTCCAGATTTTTGCTGGTTAATTGAAGATAAAAGTCTCATATTTGTCTTCCCTGGCTGGTTTAGACCCATGATCCTCAGATCTTAGCTTTCTGAGTAGCAATAATAGATTATGGGTAAGAGCCATCGGTGCTTGTAGATTAGATAGATCTCACCAGGGTAGAGCCCTCATGAATGGGATGAGTGATCTTCTAATAGAGGCAGCAAAGAGCTTGAATGCCCCTTTTTACTATGGGAAGAGAGAACTGTCTACACACTGAAAAGGCAAGCCCTCATCAGAGACTAAATTTGCTGACATTTGGATCTTGGATTTCCTAGCCCAAAATAGTAAGCAGTAATTTTCAAAGATAACATGTTATAGGGAAAGAATACCATATTGAGTATATGGAAGACTGAAGTTCTCATCCTCATACTATAACACCATCATATGGCTTTGGGCAACTCATTAATCTTATTTTCCTAATCTAATAGGGAGTGGGACTAAAAAAGGATTAGTGTGTATAATTTTTAAAAGCTGTAAATTGGTAAAGTCTTACTCACTAAAGTATTTATAGGTTTAATAATCTAATAACCATGGCTTTCTTTAATATTATTCAGGAAATTGGAGGGAAAAGAATGTTAAGCTGGAAGGTAAATTAAGATGACATTGGCAAAAAGTTTGGGGGTTGAAAACACAGGTGTTTATTATACTGTTGGGGTAGGCTTGAATTCCATAGTGGAAATTTCTTAGAAAGCTACTAATGTATAATAGTAGAATTCTTTGTCTCATTAAAAATACATTTCACGAATCCTAAGATTTCTAAATTTCCTCCTCCTCCTCCCCCTACCCCTCCTCCTCCTCCTCCTTTTCCTCCTCCACCTCGTCCTCACTCCCCTCCTCGTCCTCACTCCCCTCCTCCTCCTTCTTCTTGTTTTGTCATAGGGCTTGAACTCAGGGCCTGGGCATTGAACCTGAGTTGTTGATGAAGACTGGTGCTCTGTCTCTTTGAGCCACAGCCCTGCTTCCCACTTTCCATTTTCTGGGGTTAATTGGAGAGAGGAGTTTCAAGGACTTTCTTGCCTAAGCTGACTTCTAACCACCACAATCCTCAGAACTCAGCCGCCTGTGTAACTAGGATTATAGATGTGAGCCACCAGCACATGGCTTATTTCTAAATTTCTTAATGGAAAAGGGCATCAGAAATTTATTTCATTATGTTTTGTTGCACGAGACTTTCTTTACCGTCTCCTGACGATCCACGACTGAGGCAGATTCTAATATCCTGCCAAACCTTGACACCATGTGAGCTTTATTGTGAAGACCACCAGTTCTGAGTTTCTGCTGTCTCCCAGCAATGGCAAACAGAAGCAGAGGGATGAGAAAGAGGGTGAGGGGGGCTGGGATTGATGCAAATCCTCTCTCTAAGTCTTAGGGCTCCAGTATTTATTCAACACACTATGCTTTTAGTTACTTGCAAAACCAGGGGCAATCATTACTACAGACAGTTAAAAAGACAACTACAAATTATCCTCTAAAGCAGATTCTTGGCTGCCAACAACAACAAAAAATACCCTGTCATTATTATCTAGAATAAAGTCAGTATAGAAATGGTGAGGTAATGGTGAGGTAAGGTTGGGCACTGTGGCTCACACCTGTAATTCTAGCTACTCGGGAGGCTGAGATCTGAGGATCACAGTTCAAAGACAGCACAGGCACAAGTCCATGAGATTCTTATCTCCAAATAACCACCAGAAAACTGGAAGTGACACTGTGGCTCAAGGGGTAGGGCAATAACCTTGAGTTCAGAGACAACACCGAGGCCCAGAGTTCAAGCCCCATGACCGACAAAACAAAAAGATAAAAAAAGAAATGGTGCGATAACATAAATTAATGGAGGTTTTCTTGGTATCAACTAGGCTGGCATATGTAGAACTCAGCAATACAATAAGCACATTTCCTTGAATATAAGTAATTCTAAACATACTCAGCTATTTGTGTAATGGGTACTTTTTGAGCATCTATTATACATGAGGCAATATTAAGAATTTAGTACTTTTGATATACCTAATTACTAATCGTTATATCAATATTGCTAACAAAGTGTTCTGTTTGTTTTAAGCTTCCTTCTAAATTCAAAAAAAATGAAATTATCTGTGTTAAGGCACAGATTACTAGATATACTGATGTTTTTAAGTAGGAAAAATTAAATGTACTCTACATTATACTGATATGAAAAATGTAGATAGATTGAAAGTAAAAATGGTAACTTAAGGTATACTATCAAACTCCACCAGAAAGAAAGCTGGAGTGGCTATGTTAAAATCAAAATAGATTTCTAGAAGATGAGGTGGAAGGGATCATTGTTCAAAAACAGTACATTTATAACTCAGAGGACTTCAGTCTTGGAATTACCTGATACAAAAGAAAAAACAACAAATGTTTATAGAAGAGGAACAAAGTGGTCAATGACCAAGCAAAAAAGCATAGCAGAAACAAACCAACTATTTGTTTAAAGCAATGGATGTCTGGAATACAATCAAATTATTGAGACCTGATGGCTCATGCCTGTAACTTATAATAGATCAAAGATCTGTATTGAAGGGCTGAAAATTTAAACTCGAAGAAGAAAGCAAGAGAAAATCTTCTTGACTTTGGATTTGACAATGATTTTTGAACATGACACCAGAACTACAGGCAACAAATGAAAATAAGAATTGGAAAAAATCAAAATTTAATCTGTATTCATCATAAGATTCTATCAAGCTAGACATATGGATGCACTCTGAGTCCTAGTTCTTGAGAAGCTTCAGAATGAGACCCTACAGGATGAAAGAGGACCAAACAGGATGAAACACAGATACTCTTTTTTTATTATGTATTTGTATTTATATTTTATTTTTTTCAGATTTTTATTGTAATTAATAGAAGGGTTACATTATATTCACCAGATAGAAGATACATTACTTCACAAAGATACCCTTTCTCATGTCATGGTCCCCATTTCCCTCCCTCCTTCCCCATACAACTTGATTTCCCCCCTTCCCTCTCCCATTTCAAATAACCAACTAAGCATATATAAAATATATCAGATAACAAGGTGAAATATTGTAACAATATGAGATAACCAAGGGACAGTAAAAGAGATGAGAGATAATATAGTATGTTAAGGACAACACTCATTTTATGGCTTTTGAAACACAGATACTCTTAAATGAGTTAAAGAAGACACTCCACAAAAGAAGAGAAAAATATTTGTAATCAAATATCAGATAATAGATTAATTTCTAGAATATATTAACAGTAATTCCTAGAACTCAATAGAAACAACTGAATTGCAAATGGAAAATGTCTAGAAAAAAATGTCAACAATAGTTGAATCTTGGCCTCACATGATTTATTTAGCTAAATACTCCATCATACTATACATGTATAAAGTAGAAATACTTATATATCAGTTCTTTAAAATTATGCAAGTCTTATGAGGGTTGATCTCATATTTAAAAACAAGTATTTTAAGTCAGACAGGACAGGTATTTACCTCTGTAATCCTAACTACTCAAGAGGCTGAGATCTGAGGATTGCAGTTTGACAAAAAGCCAAGGCAGAAAAGGCCATAAGATTCATATTACCAGTTAATCAGAAAAAAAACAAACAAACTAGAAGTGAGTGAGTGGAGTTGTGACTTAAATGGTAAAGTACCACCTTGAATGAAAAAGCCAAGTGAGACTTCAAGGCCTTGATGTCAAGCCCCAGTACTAGCACTACAGAGATAAACACATATCTAAAAAATAATAATTGAAAAGAAAACCTGGAAACAAAAACTGACTTGTTCTCAAACAACAATCAGGGCATAGAAGGCTCTTGCTACAAATCTTATCTAGGAATTCTCAACTCCCAATCTCTATGTATCAAACAGATACATAGACTTCAGGATAGAGGTGACCGTATTTGGAAGACAGTTCAGAAAAGCTGCCAAATAAGCCACGTAGCCAGCCACTTCATGGGTTTGTTGTCGTGGTAACTAAAGCAGCTGTGCTAACTCTTTTCTATTATTCCCCAATCCTGTCACAGAATGCAAATTTTCAAATGGGAAAGCAGATGTACCATGGGTATAATTAGTCTCCCCTGAAAATGAACCATTAAAATAATATCAGTCGATATAAGGATGAAAAGGAATCTAAACAAAAGAACTAGGGGGGAAAAAAAGGAAAAACAGAAACCTAATGCCAAAGGCTGTATGTAGGTGTTTGGTGTTCGGTTCCCTTTATATATAGTCCTGTGAAAGATCCTGCTAGAGGCTTCTGCTCTATACAGCTGGGGTATGAGGAGGCAGAGATAGATAGGATACCCTCAGATCCTCAAAACACAATCACCAACACAGAGGGAGAAACCTTCACTGGAGCCAGGCGCTGGCAGCTCATACCTGTAACCTTAGTTACTCAGGAGGCTGAGAGCTGATGACTGTGGTTGGAAACAACCCTAGGCAGGAAATACATGAAACTCTTACCTCCAGTGAATCACACAGAAAGCTGGAAGTGGCACTGTGGCTCAGGTGGTCAGGTGTTAGCCTTGAGCAAAAGGAGCCAGGAACAGCACCTACGTCTGGAGTTCAAGTCCTAGGACTTGCCTAAATAATCAAAAACTTCACTGGAGAAATTGTCAAAAAGAATAAAAACTTTATGAACTAGAACCTTCTAACAATGAGTCTGTGACACCACCACCCTCTAAAATGAGAAATGAATCATGCATACACTAAGTCAAGAAAACATAGGGTTGGAAGGACCTCATGCACTAACAGTAGAGCTGTGTTAATGGAATAGTAGATCACAACGAATCTACATTTTTATGTGCTGGTAGCTTTCTACAGTCAACTACATTTCGAAATTTAAATATCTTGTTGTTAGTAAGCTAGCTTCAAAAAAAACATTTTTTAAGTTAAAAACTCAAGTGATCCTAAAAACCATACTCTTTAGGTTATCCTCCATACAGAAAGGAATGCCTAGAAGCCCTAGAAACTTGGAATTACTGAGTTAGAAGACATTCATTTGAAGAATATTTTTGCTTCGTTTTTATTTTGTTAATTTAATTTTACTCCGTTTACTTATTTATTTGTGGATGAGGGGCTTGAACTCAGGGCCTGTGAGCTGTTCTTGAGCTTCTTTGGTCAAAACTAATATCCTACCACTTGAGCCACAGAGGCACTTCCAGTTTTTGAGTGGTTAATTGAAGATAAATGTCTCATGAAGACTTTTCTGCCCGGGTTGGCACAATCCTCAGATCTCCGCCTCATGAGTAGCTAGGACTACAAGTGTGAACCACCAGTGTCTGGCTAATTTTACTTTTTAAAGTTATCTTTAAGTGATTGTTCAAAGGAGTTGCTTGACAAAGTTTATGAGTATAGTATATCTTGATCAATGTCCCCTCTTTCGACACCCTTGGAATCCCCATCTAGAGATCGAGATCACACAATCTCCTTCCCAGGAAAACATGGGATTGTATATTTTAAAGCAGAAATGGAGCCGGAAGATCCATAAGAAGAAGCAAATTCCTATGTTACTTGATGAAAATATAATTCTTCACCATCTCATTTACCATTCTAACTAAAACACCCATGATATCGATGAAATTGCTGGAATATTAATCTCAACAAGTGGAAAGGAATAGTAAAGGAAAATGTCAGAAAAAAAGAAGTAAAGGAAATTTCCTATACTCACAGAAAATTATAGTTTACAAGATTAAAAAACACTCTAGGTAAACTACATAAATGACAGCAAAAAATATGTTTACTAATTCTCTTTCTTGAATTCACAAGGAAATATTTAACTTATATACTTAAATTTAAATTTTTCATGTGAGCGAAGATACTTCCCAGGAAAACTACAATGGCCAAGAATTGTGTGTGTGTGTGGTGTGTGTCGGGGGAGTTGCCTACATTCTGCTCCCAGTTAGAGTTCTACCATTCTGTAAACCACATCTTTACTTCTTTTTTCTGGTTAGCTAGAGATAAGAGCCTCATGGACTTTCTTGCCTAGGCTGGCTTCAAACTGATCCTCAGATCTTACTCAGCCTCCAAATAGCTAAGTTCACAAGTGTGAACCATCAGAGCCTGGCTCAATTAATGTATTCTTAAATATTTAACATTGCTAGGTGCCAAAGAATTGCAAATACCAACAAAAATGAGAGTACGATAAATGATATTGGATAAGATAAACCACGTGGCAATTCCTAAAGTTGAGAACAGAGAGCATTAGCATTCTTTTACAAGGCTGATTGGAATCTACTTTGCTATAACTTAAGTGGACAGAAATTTGGCAGCAACTAATCTTAGTAACTGATAAATAAATAATGCAGCTATGAACATTTTTCCATACCATTCCGCTGAGTAAATATTTAGAGTAGCATATAGGGGAATGATACGTAAATCTTCAGCGTTAGTAGGTAATGTCACACATCCTTTTCCAGTAACCATTGCCCACGCTCACCAGGATTTGAAGTTTCCATTATCTCATGTTCTTATTAATCCTAGCTGGATCTGATTTTTTAAATTAATTTCTTTGCTGTGCTAAGGATTTAACCTGAACCAGTCTTTCTTAATAACAGGTTTTTTAGTTATATAGAAGTATATTGTTGAGATTACTAATTGGCATTTTCTTTTTTTCTAATGCATTTTATTGATCACTTAGAATTAGTCCTTTATGAAACACCTGCTCAGATTTCTTGCCCATTTTTTGGTAATAATTGGACTATTTATCTTTTGCTGTAAAGGTATAGAATATAAATGGAGAAATGATTTGTTTCAGAGATTGCCTGGACATTACAAAATGGTAAAAATGCCTATTTCTGAACGATAGAATTATGAATATGTATACTTTCTTCTTGTGCTTCTCTGTACTTCTCTTATTTCCTATAATGATTATGAGTTATTTTCAGAAAGTTAAGTACTGCACAATTCTAAAGAATAGCTTCTGCAAAAGGCACTGTCTGGGGAATATAGCTTGAATGGTAAACTGTTAAATTTATGAGATGTTTGGATGATTTAATGCTGAACTGTTAAATTTATGGGATGTTTGGATGATTTATGAAAGTGATCCTCAGACTATTACAAGGTGTTCTACAGTTAAAATTGAGTAATAGCACCCTTTTCCATTTTGAAATTTTTCATTTATTTTGTGTAATGACTTAGAACCAAATTTAAAACATCAGGTTACCAACACACACACACACACACACACACACACACACACACACACACACCAGTATTTTACTAACATGCCAAAGTGGATACACCAGGAGTAAGAGTTATGAGGAGGACTTTGAGCCATAATTAGGACAAGAGAATTTCTGCTTTTGCTGACCTTAGAATTCTTATTCATAAAGTATTTCTGAAATAGAGGTGTTGTTATACACTAATAAGCCACATTAAAAGTTGCTAAACGTCTCATACCCTAATAATTATCCAACATGAGTCAAACAACTTTATCAACAGCACAAAAAGAAATTAAAATAGGATGCTTGATCTCAAAGAACTTGCCATCTAATTTGAGAAGTAAATCAGGCAGCTATGGTTTGGGTAGGGTTTGCCTTCAAGGCTCCAATGCTGAAGTGCCCTCTTCAGTTGAAAGGTTGTGGAATCTTTAAAAGGCAGAGTCTAGTGGAAAGGTGTTATGACTTGTAGGCTCCACCCTCATGAGTGAATTAATGTTGTCTCTCAGGAGTGGGTCATGTACACAGGGCTTAGATTTGTTCTTTCATGAAGGTGTTGCTTTCTACACCTGCTCTGGACAGAAGTCTGGAGATTCCTCAAAAAATTAAATATAGATCTTCCCTACAACCCAGCCATACCATCCTGGGCACCTACCCAGAACATCACAAGCCAGGATCGGCAAAGACAATGGCACATCCATGTTCATTGCCGCACTATTCACAATAGCCAAATTATGGAAACAGCCCAGTGCCTTACAATAAATGATTGGATCACCAGAATGTGATTCCCATACACAACAGAATTTTACGCAGCCATTAGAAAGAACCATGTTATGTCATTTGCAGGAAAATAGATGGACCTAGAACAAATGAGGAACAAGGAAAGAAAGCGAAGCTCAGTGAGACAAACAGCACGTATTTTCTCTCATATGTGGAAGCTAGATCTAGAATACAATGGACAGGATAAATTGTACAGGACTCTGGGCATTTCACATACAGTGAGACCAAAGGAGGACAGTCTTAGGAGAGGAACACAAGGGCACAATGCTATTATGCCTCCAAACTCCATGAAATAGAAAATAAAGGGTTTTTTTCCTTTTCTTTTCTTTTTCCTTTATTTGTTCATTTAACTGTATTTGGGAGGGGAAGGGGAAGTAGAGAAGCGTAGGGACAAAGGGTAAACAAATGCAGGAACTGTACTCACTAAGACATTGCAGTGAAAGGGAACTACACAACTACTGGGTGGGGTAGGGAGGGAAAACCTGGGAGAGTGTGAAGGAAGGGGTGACATTGAAGAGAAATGTACTCATTGCCTGATTTATGAAACATGATCCACTCTCTACATCACCTTTGTAATAACAATTAGAAAATAAAAATAAAATTTTAAAACATAAGGAATGAAAACATGTACAGGTCATGTATGTGCATATACACATAATCAAACTGTAGATTCCCATAGTGCAAATGCTGAACAGTGAACAGTTGAACAAAATGAATACCACAAAGCTGAAAAGCATCTCGTCCTAGGGGATTGGGGCTGAGGGGAGCGGGAGTGATAAATGGAGAGAAAGTCTGAGTAAATACTGTCATCATACTCAATATGTGAAAACAGAGCTAGGAAATGAGGGGAGAGATGGAGCTGCGAATAGATGGAGGATGAATGGTGGGAGGGGGATGCTGATCAACCCAAGCCTTTCAGATGCATTGTAATCATAACCTGGCATGTTAAATGGAAATCCCTTTGCACAACTCTTTAAGGGTAATAAAAGTCAATTTAATGAATTTTAAAGAGAATGGGTGGTTTTAAAGTTGACCTTCCCCAGTTTTCTCTCTTTCCCTTTCTCTAGGTGATCCATTCTGCATGCATCTGCTCTGAGCTCTCTTCCACAATGTGGCACAGACAAAAGGTCTTCCCCAGATGCCAACACCATGCTGTTTGGTTGGAGTTGCTGGCCCCTAGAATCTGCCTCATGTCGGCCTCTTTTCTTTAGACATTATACAGTACCAAGAATTTTATGCTAGCAACACAAAATGGACAGAGACACAAAATGGACAGAGGCACCAAGCCCTTAGAAAAATAACAATGTGCACGACAGTGGATATACGATTCAAGGTGTCAAAGAAAACAGAATTAAATGTAGGATCAAGCCATGAAATAAATAAAAAGAATATAGCTTTGGCTAAGTGGCATTTATTATTGTTGTTTCCTTATCATTCAGGGCCCTGCTGAGTCCTTTGTCCTGACACAGATGCTATCACAATGATACAAGATTTTAAAATCTAAATCCATGTTCGCTTGTTATTTCCAACAAACTGGTAGCTGAAGAGATAATCGCAAAGCTAGATTTTGCAGCAACCCCATCTCTTCTCTACTAGGATATCACTTAAACACAAGTATGCTTTGTTTCACCTTTGTGTAATGAAGAAAACAGCCCAAAAGAAGTCCTTAACATGGTATAAAAATTAATTTTCTGGGATCACTCTCAGGGATTCTATATTCCATATAGCAATTTGGCAGCAGATTTTCATAGAACTGTTTACTTAGACTATTGGCACAGAGAACTAAAAAAAGAAAAAACAAAACAAGACACTGAAGCAGAACATTAAAGAAGCTTGGGGTGACAGAAAAGGTGGTAGGCCAAGGACCTGTTTCCACTGCACTGGACAATGGCACTAGTAGAATCTGTCTGAAGTTGCTTCAGTGACTCTCAGTATCTACAGGAAGTGGCCAGTCAATTATGAGTAATGTAAATTAATCTCAGACAATCACAACAGACACTGTAAATCCTCCAGTCCCAGTCCCCAGACAGGCAGTTCTAATTGTCCCTAGAATGGCTTGTGAGAGCCAGAGAGAGAGATCAAGGAATGTCTTCCAGACCACTGTAGGCAGTTAGAATTTGCTCAGCTTCGAGACCAAAGAGGAACAGACAGGGGAGGCAGCCAATGTCACAAGCTACCATCATTGTGCCACCATTATTTAATACCCTCCAGCTGATTCAGTCACCAGGGGATTTTAAGGACCTATCGCAATCAAAAGGACAACACATTCCGTTTAAAGATCTACTTGGCAGGACCTGGAGTTTGGCCTAGTGGTAGAGTGCTTGCCTAGCATGCACGAAGACCCAGGTTCGATTCCTCGGTACCCCCTACATAGAAAAAAGCCAGAAGTGGTGCTGTGGCTCAAGTGGTAGAGTTCTATCCTTGAGAAAGCCCAAGGACAGTGCTCAGGCCCTGAGTTCAAGCCCAGTGCTGGCAAAAAAAAAAAAATCTACTTAGCTTTTATATTATTCTAGTAGTATTTGGTGCTTTAGTGACCCACAAGGGCTCCTAGAGGCTGACCAGAAATCAGAAGCCAAAGGAAAAACACAAGGGTCATTTCAAAGTTAATTACCTTACAGAGTGAAAATTGGCAGCTCACTCCCATTGGCTTCTGTAAACTGGGCCTTTTCTTTTTTTGTGGTAGATACTGGGGCTTGAACTCAGAGTCTGGGCACTATCCTTTGGCTGTTTTGCTCAAGACTGGTTCTCTACAATGGACTTCCCTGCCTGGGCTGGCTTCAACTGTGGTCCTCAGATTACAGACTTTTTAGTAGCTGCAATTACTGGTGCTGGTGCTGGGATGAGTCTTTTCTTATTTGTTGCTTGAATCCCAGCTTGTTTAGTGATTTGTCTGTTTAACAGTTCTTCTGTGTTGTGGTATGCCAAATATTTTCTTCTTCCTTTAACAAAGTCTATCATCAAGGGAAAGAATTTAACCTGACCCTAAGTTTCATTGCTAGCTTACTGTTCACAGCTGTGGTGGGAGATGGGCGTGGAGTGGCTCACATGGCAGAACACTGGCTGATTGAGCAGAAGGGCTTGGATTCCATCCCCAGGACCCCCGACAAACTGTTTACCATTTAAAAATGCTGACATAGTGGGTTCAGAAGTGTGGCCTAATGCTTGCCTAATGTGCACAACGCCCTGGGTTCAATTCCTCAGTACCACATACACAGATAAAGCCAGAAGTGGTGCTGTGGCTCAAGTGGTAGAGTGCTAGCCTTGAGAAAGCTCAAGGACAGTTCCCAGGCCCTGAGTTCAAGCCCTAGGACTGACAAAGAATAATTCTTACATAGTGCTTTATATATTAAAGAAATAATGAAAAAAACTAACCCCAACTGGCAATCGAAGTAGGTAGGATTACAGATGTGAGCCACCAGTGCCTGGCGAGTAGTCTGTTTTTGTGGGTTACACTTCATAAGACAAAAATTGTCCTGATATTTGTTTAAATTCCATTTTCTACTTTCTTCCATTCTATACTACAAAGCCCAAAATATTTTATCATGAAGCAATCCTGGCCTAGAACACTATCATACAATTAGGCAGCTTGGCATTGCCTGGGAGAATAATTAACACTTGGGGCTCCATAAAGCTACCCTACAGCTAAAACCCCAACACATGCATCACAGCTGGACCACACTCATACAATGAACCCCAGCTAGCCTTCGCTTAGCTATGCTAACAAAATCAAGTTTGAAAAATCTGGAGTAAGGATGTTGATAATGAACTCTACAACTTGTGGTTGGGTGGGGCTGGGAGGGAAAAAATGGGACAGAGTAAGGAAAGGGGTGACATAGTCCACAAAGAATTGTACTCTTGGCCACGTGCTGGTACCTCATGTCTGTAATCCTAGATATTCAAGAGGCTGAGATCTGAGGATTGCGGTTCAAAGCCAGCCTGGACATGAAAGTCCATGAGATTCTTACCTCCGGTTAACCACCAGAAAACTGGAAGTCGTGCTGTGGCTCAGGTTGTAGAGCGCTAGCCTTGAGCTGAAGAGCTCAGGGACAGAGCCCAGGCCCAGAGTTCAAGCCCCACAACCGAGGAAAGAAAGCAAGCAAGTGAATATTCTCTTTACCTGACTAATGTAACTGTAACCCCTCAATACATCACCTTTATAATAACAATCAAAAATTTTACAAAAAAATATAAAAGGAGTGAGGCTTGAAAATTTTCCATAACTTGGAACTGGAAAGGTGATTCAATAGCAGAATGCCAGCTGCGATTGGCAGGCCTTGAGTCCCAGTATGGGCACACATACAACACGCACACGCACACACTTTTTTTTAAAATTTAATTTACTTATTTTTTAGTACTGTGATTTGAACCTGGGGCCTATCAGAAGAAAGTTGCTCTTTACTTGGTCACACCCTAGTCCTTTCTTTTTTTTTTTTTGCCAGTCCTGGGCTTGAGCTCAGGGCCTGAGCACTGTCCTTGGACTTTCTCAAGGCTAGAGCTCTACCACTTGAGCCTCAGCACCACTTCTGGCTTTCTTTCTATATGTGGTACCGAGGAATCGAACCCGGGTCTTCATGCATGCTAGGCAAGCACTTTAACCACTAGGCCAAACTCCCGGCCCAACCCTAGTCCTTTCATAGGGCTCTTAATGGATTGTATAACTTTGCTATATTACATAATGTCCCTTTGTGTATGTGTACTTTTCAATACTAAAATCTAAAACTAGTATACAAATTCTTTCTGTATAAGCGTAATTAGTAAGCATACATTTTGCATATTACCACTAATAGTGTTGATATAATCTAGTGACTCTTTTAAAAGAAATAATAGTTGTTTGTTTTTTTTTTTCAGAGTCAAATACAAGTAGCCTTGGCTGGGAACATAGGCTTCAGTTCCCTCCAAGGATGGGCTCCACCATGGAAGAGGTGACAGATAAAAAGCAAGTCATACATAAATACATTTGCAAACTACATTGACTACATTGGTAGAGTGTGGGGTAACCTTTTCCACAGATGTCCTTGAATAGTGTCGTGAGCTGTAGGGTCTGTGGGAGCTAGAGGTGTGTTGAGCATAATGTACATTCCCAAGTTTTCCTAGTATTTAGAAGAATTCTCGGTTAAATAGAACGATAAGGTAAAGGGCTAGGTGGAGGCCTAAGACAGCTGCCTACAAGCTTCATTTCTCCACAGTCACCAAGGTGAACAGTCTGCAGGATCTTTGATGTAAATACAGATTCTTTAGAGAACTTCAGTTCACTGAGTCATGTACTCATTTGTATTGATTTAGAAGACCCATATTTCCACATATATTTGTTTTTGGTAGGGAGATTATTTTATTTAGTTTTATTATTGTTAATTTATTATTATTATTATTATTATTATTATTTTGCCAATCCTGGGGCTTGAACTCAGGGTCCTTGGACACTTTTTGCTCAAGGCTAGCACTCTGTCACTTGAGCCATAGAGCCACTTATGGCTTTTCCTGTGTCTGTGGTCCTGAGGAATCAAACCCAGGGCTTTATGCATACTAGGCAAGCATTACCACTAGGCTGCACTCCTGGCCCTATTTATTTTTATTTTATTTTATTTCGACAATTCACAATTGTGTAAGAAGAATTTGATTAAAATATTCCAACACTATTTTTCCTCTATGAGTATATCTTAATTATAAAATGGGGATTTACTGTAATATATTATATAGTAATATAATATATATAGTTGATTGGATCCAATTCACCTCACATATTAATTTTATTCCTACTCCTCTTCTTAACGTGCTTTTTAACTGTCTTCAAACACTGTACCCTTCACCTTCTTTTATCCTCTTATTTATTTATAAAGAAAACTTAAATTAGCTTTGAATCGTTTATCTTCTGGTCTTAAATGTCAGTCAGCTAGTGCCTGTAGCTTTGGCCTGTAATCCTAACTACTCAGGAGACCAAGAATTGAGGATTGTGGTTGGAAGCCAGCCAGGGCAGGAAAGCCCATAAGATTCATCTACAGAAAAAGAAGTAGAAAAAGGCTAGAACTATGGCTCATGTGGTAGAGGACTAGCCTTGACCCTGAATTCAAAACCCAGAGCTCACACTCATGCATGCACACACATGCACACAGAGCCAATCAACTACAAGTCAAGTTTACCAAGTGACATATGTAATATTTGTTTGAAAAATATAATATTGAGTAGTTACTTTTTGGAACAGTTCTTCTATTTAACTAATGAATTCACTGAATCCTCATCAGAGGAGCAGGGAGGGTGTTTTGTTGTTGTTGTTGGTTTTGTTTGTTTTCTGGTTTTTGTTTTGTTTTGTTTCCAGTCTTGGGGCTTGAATTCAGGGCCCACTCACTGTCCTTGGGCTTTCTCAAGGTTAGCGCTCTACCACTTGAGCCACAGCACCACTTCTGGCTTTTTTCCATGTATGTGGTACCCAGGAATGGAATCTAGGTCTTCATGCATGCTAGGCAAGCACTCTACCACTAGGCCAAACTCCTGGCCTCAGCGAGGAATTTTTGTTCCTTTTTATTCAAATGAAATGTGCAGTGAAAATTACATGAATGGAAGAGGAATCCATGGTCCTGGTTGGAGGAGATGATTTAGCTATTTTTCTATTGGTTGTGCATCTAGGTTAGATTTTTTTTAAGCCTTTGCTGGGGCGATGATTTTTTTTTTTTCATCTTTATAACTCCCCTAGCATCCAGACAAGCAAAGGTGAAACAACCCTGACAGCAAAAGCAGCAGGATTATAAACACATAGATATAGATAGATAGATAGATAGATAGATAGATAGATAGATAGATAGATAGATAGATAGATAGATAGATAGATAAAGCACTTTGAAGCCCAGGGGCAGAGGGGAGGAGAAAGGGACATTCAGATTGCTCCAACTTCCAGTCCCGTCCCAGGTTCCACGCCTCAGGGGACGCCGAAGGGCTGTGCACCCCAAGTCCGATGGTCCTCCCCAAACACTGCCCACAGCCGCCCCCAAAACCCAAAACCCAGCAGCTTCGACGGCTACTGCGCATGCTCCCGGCTTAAGGCCGCGTCCCGCTGCAGCCCGCACGAGTGGAAATCCACCTTTCCGCGTTTTGGAGACGACCCTGGAGAACCAATGGGAGGACGGCGTCTCGGATCTCCGTGTCGTACGGAAGCTGAAGGGCGCCCCGAGGCGGTTGCTCGCAAAACCCGGAGCGCCCTTGAACCCAGTCCGCGCGCTCAGCGCTCCTCCGGGCATGCGCCGGGGCCTCCTCCCGCGGCGGCCGGCGGCCCGAGTCCTCCCGCGGCCGGAAGGTCTGGTTGCCTGGGCTGCAGCCGGCGGATCGCGGACTCCTGGGCCATGTCTGCCCAGGGGGATTGCGAGTTCCTGGTGCAGCGAGCCCGGGAGCTGGTGCCCCAGGACCTGTGGGCCGCCAAGGCGTGGCTGATCACGGCCCGCAGCCTGTACCCGGCCGACTTCAACATCCAGGTGAGGTCGGGCCCGGCGCGGAGGTGGGAGCGCGGCGCAGCCCGGGACGCCCTGCGGGGTCCCCTCCGCCCCTCTCCCCCAGCGCCCGGAGAGCCGGGGACCCCCCCGGGGCCGGCCGGGTGTCCCCAGGGGGAGTGTTCTGGCCCCTGCGGGTCGTTCGCACTGTGTCCTGGGAGCCTTGTGCGGGGAGGGCGGCCGGACCCACGCCTGCGCCCCGTGGGAAGTCGGCGGGGACCCGGGGCCGGCGGGGACGGGGACACGGGGAGGGTTGACCCGTGACCCGGCCTGGTGTCGTTGCAGTATGAGATGTACACCATCGAGCGCAATGCCGAGCGGACCGCCACGGCCGGGAGGCTGCTGTACGACATGTGAGTGCGCACCAGCCGCCGCCCGACCCCCCGGCTCCCCCCCCCCCCACCGCCCGGGGCCCCGTGGAGCGAGCGTGGGGCGGCCGCCGAGATCCTCCGCATCCCTAGGACCCAAAACCTCCTTCCAGACGAGGCCCCGCCTCCCCGGGGTGGCAGAGAACAAACAGATTTTAGGAGTTATAAATGCTCATTGCAAGCATTCAAGCAATGCCTGAGAAAGAACAAACCGTGAAAGTCTTTTTTTTTTTTTTGGCCAGTTGTGGGGCTTGAACTCAGGGCCTGAGCACTGTCCCTGGGCTTTCTCAAGGCTAGAGCTCTACCACTTGAGCCTCAGCACCACTTCCAGCTTTTTCTCTATGTATATGGTACCGAGGAATCGAACCCAGGTCTTCATGCTAGGCAAGCACCCGACCACTAGGCCAAACTCCCAGCCCCAGTGAAAGTCTCTTAAAGCTCACCTGGACTGTATCTGTGTCTCTGTGCCCAAGGCGGGTGACCTAGGTTTGGGGGGAGGCACCTAGGTGTGGAAGACGTTTACAAAAGTGAGTTCATGGGGCCGGGAGTTTGGCCTAGTGGTTAAAGTGCTTGCCTAGCATGAAGACCCGGGTTCGATTCCTCGGTACCACATACATAGAAAAACACCGGAAGTGGTGCTGAGGCTCAAGTGGTAGAGCTCTAGCCTTGAGAAGTCCAAGGACAGTGCTCAGGCCCTGAGCTCAAGCCCAGGACTGGCAAAAAACAAAACAAAACAAAACAATAGTGAGTTCATGCTACAGCTTTCCTCGTCCAACCTGATGGGACTCCTTTCTGTGTCAGTATGTAAAGCTCTCCTTTGTTCTTTCTCATGACTATGTAGTATTTCACACTCATTCATTTTTTTGGGGGGGGGAACAGGCATCTATTTTTTCTAGTTATTTAAAATAATATTCAGAATTTCAGTATGCAGCTTTATAGGTATATCTGATGTGTTTTCTTTCTGTGGAAGAGGAGCCTACAACGTGCATTTTTGTCAGAGACAAAATGGACATTTTAACTTTGATCCACTATTAAATTACTCTCCCAAAAAGACTACCCTAATTTTATTTCCATGATTGGTATGCAAGCGTTTCCTCTATTCTACCAACATTGAATATTATGGATCTCTATTTCTTTTCTCTCTGAAACAGTCTCACTCAGTTATCTAGGCTGTTCTTAAACTTGGCTGCTCAAGTGATCCTCCTGCTGTAGTCTCATTTTTGTCAATCTGATAAAAGAAAAGATACATTATTTTGTTTTGTAAACTTGTCCTACTCATAGTACTAATAAGGCTAAGTATAATTTCAGCTGTTTGTTCTCTGATTTGCCTTTTCTATTTTTTCTTTTGGATGCTATTCTTGTTGACTTGCAGGCTCTCTTTCTATATTGGGTTGCGTGTGTATCATTTAAAAAAAAATTTAAGGACTTTCAAGATACTCCTTTTTCTAAAATAGTTTATATCTTTATTTTGGTTTGTTTCAACATGTCTAAGTATTTGCTCAAAGAAGAAAGTGATTTCCACAAATACTGATATTCATACCTTATTTGTGGAATATGTTGATGAATTTGATCTTTTAATTTCATGTATCCATTAAAAAAAAAATAGGTTCGTGAATTTCCCAGACCAGCCAGTGGTATGGAGAGAAATCAGCATCATTACATCAGCATTGCGGAATGACTCACAGGATAAACAAACCCAGTTTTTAAGAAGTAAGTATGAAGTAGCACCAGGCAGGGTGACCCAAGCCTTAATAACACCATGGTTACACAGGGAGACCCTGTCTCCAAAAAACACAACAACCAGGCAAGTGTGGAATTATATCTTCTAATAGTGTATAAAATGCCCCTTCCTGAATTCCACGTCATATACAGAAATGCCAAGAGGAACTCACACCTTGGTGTTGGTATCCTATATATAGTTAATGCTTGGCTACTAAAGTCCTTAACAATACCACTTGTCCCTGAGCATCTGCTTAGAAGCTTCTAAGCTTCCTTAAAGTCTTTGGATCTGCCAAAGAGTCTAAGGCCTGGACACTGTCCTTGGACAATTTTTGCTCATGGCTAGCACTCTGCCACTCGAGCCACAGCACTACTTCCAGCTTCTCTGTGTATGTCGTACTGAGGAATCAAACCCAGGGCTTCGTGCATGCTAGGCAAGCACTCTTACTACTAGGCCACAGTCCTGGCCCCTAGTTGAATATATTTGTGTCTCGAACCAAATCTCTACACAAAGCAGCAGGAAAGCTTTTCATAATCTGTAACTTTTTATCTTAAAACACTACTATGTTGGTTGCTGTAATGGATCAAAGATTCCAAGTACAAGGCCAACTAGAAAGCAGATGGTTTAGGTCATTTCAGCTCTAAACAGCCCTTGTTTTTACCAACATGTGTGACAGGAACTGTAAGCTCACACCCATCAATGGTGTTGGTCTTCTGTAGACAGTAGACAGTAAGGCCTTTGAATGTTTATGATTACCCAGCAAACGTCTTGCACCAAGTACTGTGGGATTCAAAGACCCTCCAGGTTCTCTTGGTGGAATTCCACCATGGTGATTGTTACTCGTTCCATATTTGGGAGAAATGCCATCCTTAACACTTCTGGGTCATGTTTTCTTGAACTACTTATTAAAAGTAAAATGCATTGTGTCCAGGTTTGTTTGAAACTCTTCCTGGCCGGGTCCAGTGCGAAATGCTCCTGAAGGTTACAGAGCAATGCTTCAACACACTGGAAAGATCGGAAATGCTGCTTCTGCTCTTGAGGCGCTTCCCTGAAACGGTGGTGCAACATGGGGTAAGAACCAGTCTTCCCTTCTCCTTATAAGAAAATGCAGTTGTGATGATCCACTGAAGAGCTGTGGTTTGTCTTATCCCAAAAACAGAGATTCTGCAACTGTAGGTAAGACCTCAATCAGAAGGGTCTTTGTCAGGAAAGCTAACAGGCCAGTGTTAGGGACCACTGCCATTAGGCAGCAGAAGTTCAATCAGTATAAAGAAATAATTATTAGCCCATTGGTGGATCGTTCCTGTAATCCTCAGCTTTTCAGCTGAGAGCTGAGGAACCTCATTTGAAGTCAGTGCAAGAATCTCTTATCTCTAGTTAACCACCCAAAAGCCAAAAGTGGAGCTGTGGCAAAAGCGGTAGAGCACCATCCAGCCTTGAGGAAAAATGCCCGGAGTTTAGGCCCCAATACTGGCACACGCACACACACACACACACACACACACACACATCAACCACTGAACTATAGTATTTATTTGCACTAGGTTTTATTGGCTTTTTTCCCCCAGTGTGTTTGAAAATACACTTGAATTTAAGCAAGAGCCACAGTTTATGGCTATAACAGATGGGCTGTTTTGTATGCCAGTCCTTGTGGAGCCCGAACACTTCTCTCTGTACTTTCTACTTCCTTACATCTGGAAAAGTATGCAGCACTAGCGGTGGGCATTAGTAAGTGCTAGGAATCCCCTATGGGACCTGCGTCCCAAATGCCTAATAGCTTTTTCTGGCCAGTGGTATTCAGGATTCCATCAATTCATGCTTTCTATTTTCATTTAACACTCCCCTCCCCTGACCCCTGCCCTGGGCTGCTTGCCCCACTTAACCATTTCATACTCCCTTTTATGAGTTTCTTATGGCTGCCATTCCAAAATAGTAGAAAGCATAAAGCACCAGAAATTCTCTCACAGCTGGAAGTCCAGAGTCTAAGGGGATGGTGGGAGCCTTGTTCCCTCCCTTTCTTCTTCTGTCTTCCTGGACCAGCAACTGCATTGCCCTAAAGTTTCTTTTCCATGGTCTTGTGGGCTTTTTCCATGCCGGCATGCTGTGTGGTTCATGGGAGATCCTACAGGCATCCTGGTGGGTTTTCATAAGGCACTTGCTGCTGTGCTTACACTGTCTATTGGGATCTCTTAATATAGAGAATAAAGTCGATTTCCACTCTTCTTAGAAAATTTCTCCAGTATTATCATCTGACTCTGGTTCTACTGTTCTCCTGGTGTTCTTATGAACATCTCATTAACCTTTTAATTGTATAGGTTCAGAGAATAACTTAAGACCAGAGTGGCCCAGTGGCCAGGTGAACTTGGCCTTCGGGGAAGTGCTTGCTGTGCCATTCTTACACTTCCTGCTTTTTAAAGTAAGATTGTTGGTTAGAGAACTATAACTTAGATAAACTCAGATAAGGAAGAGAATCAGAGAATCCCCTCTCCCCCCGGCCCCCCGAATTACGTTTCTTCTTATGATTCAGCTCTGGAAGCCACATAGTAAATGGTTAATTTTATTTTGAAACAGGTTGGCCTTGGGGAGGCGCTGTTAGAAGCAGAATCGATTGAAGAACAAGAGTCTCCTGTGAACTGTTTTAGGAAATTGTTTGGTAAGAAAAGTTGTACTTGATATTAACTCCTGTGGTGAGTGAAGATTGGGGGTGGGGACATGTCCATTCTGGGGATAAGATCATTTGTGTGTTAAGAAATATAAAACCTTGTTCATGATTCTAATCCCAGAAGCTTTTCAACAACTTCTAGACTTGTATCATGTAGTATTACATACCCCTGGACTTTTTTTATGCACATACCTGAAGTTGTGCAAGAGAGATTTCACGACGACATTTCCATGCATGTAGATAGGACATCTGAGTCAACCCCACCCCTCTGTCACTGTCTCCCATCCCCTTCCCCCTTAAAACAATAGTGTCATAGTTTTCATACATGCAAATAAACTACATCCTACATCTACCCTCATTTACCCTCTTTACTAGCTTCTCCTCTACTTCGTGCCTCATACCATCCAGCCTGACCTGTGAACATCACAGATGATTTTTTTTTTGTCAGTCCTGGCCTTGAGCTCAGGGCCTGAGCATTGTCCTTGGACTTTGTCAAGACTAGAGCTCTACCACTTGAGCCACAGCACCAATTCTGGCTTTTTTCTATGTATGTGGTACCGAGGAATCGAGCCTAGGTCTTCGTGCATGCTAAGCAAGCACTCTACCACTAGGCCAAACTCCCGGCCCTAGATGATCTTTGTCCACGGTGTCCAGGCACTTCAGTGTCACCGGCTGCCTTCTTCCAGCCATGTCTCTTCACAGTGCTGTTTTTAAATAAATGTCCCATAAGAGACTTTTCCCCTACCTGTCTTAGATGCTACACTAAGTGAACTAGATGAAGTTCATTTTTTTTTTCTAATAGCATACAACCTGATGTGTGTTTTCATTTTCTGATTTTTTTTCTCCTTAAACAGTTTGTGATGTCCTCCCTCTAATAATTAACAACCATGACGTCCGCTTGCCTGCCAATTTATTATATAAGTACTTGAACAAAGCAGCCGAGTTTTATATCAACTATGTCACCAGGTCCCCTCAGATAGAAAGTCAGCTTCAAGGTAAGTGGTGGCGTCCCGCAGCTTTGTCGGCACAGGTGTGAATCCACGGCTCCCTCTTCACGGCCATCACTCTTTTTGGATGCACTCCACTGTCTCTACAGTTGACAGCTGGATAAAAATGGGGAGACTTTTCAGTCCCATTCTCACTTCCGCTCACCTCAGATGCACTGAACTGTACAATGACTCCCTGCCAGGACCAGCGGCCAGTCATGGGTCCTTAAGCATCACATGCCATCACACACGGCCTCCAATTAGAAATGGATTCTGAGAAACGGGAGCTCCCCTGCGTGTTCTCAGCCAGTCCTGGAAGCCATAGCCCACTCCACACCCACACCATGCCCCCAGGGATAAAGCTGAGCAGCGTCTCCCCCTCCCCCCACCCCCAGCCCCCAGGGGACCTTTTTGTGGCTCTTGTTGAAAATATAGCGTTCTTTTCAGAAATCCATCCACGATGGTTAGTGTGGTTTCTTTTTGTTGTGGTAGACACTCTGGGAAGCAGAAGTGAACTTGCCTCTGTGAATGGAAACCTCTGGATGTTCCTCCATGGTCTCAAGCCCTGTATGAGCTTGTTGAGCTTGCAGAAGTGTCTTCTAAGCCTTCTTTGAATTTTCCTCGGTGTTCTTTCTCTTTTGTGATTTCCTTTTCATTTGCCTCTCGTTCATCAGTGGACGTTGGGGCTTCATCCCGGTCTTACGGGACTAGTGTGATGTGAGCAGGGCATTGTGGGTGCGTGGCCATGCTGTGTTACAGCTCTGTCCTCCTTGCTTTTGAACAGGAGTCTAACGCTTTCTCTCTAAATACCTCAGGCATAGGAAGTCCTGATGTTAACTGTGGGTCCCTGCTTTCCTCAGGTGCCCAGGATACATCTGATTTAATGTCACCTAGCAAACGTAGCTCTCAGAAGTATGTAATAGAAGGTCTGACTGAAAAATCATCCCAGATTGTGGACCCTTGGGAGAGGTTGTTCAAGATTTTGAATGTAGTTGGAGTGAGATGTGAGTGGCAAATGGATAAAGGAAGACGGTAATGAATGTTCATTTCTGTAATTGATAACTGAGATGAAGCTGTTACAGCTTTCCTGTAGCCTTTTTGCTGACAAGCCCAGAGAATTGAAAGGTTTCTCTCGTCCTTTTATTTTTCAGAAGCTACGGTGATATTTTGCACAGAATGAAAGACCTCTGTAGGTACATGAACAACTTTGACAGCGAGGCCCATGCAAAATACAAGAACCAGGTAGTTTATTCCACCATGTTGGTCTTCTTCAAGAATGCGTTCCAGTATGTCAGCAGCATTCAGCCATCACTCTTCCAAGGTTGGTGTGTGTTTTGGATTATCTGGGAATCATGGACCAGTGGGAATGGAGCTGTTACCATCACTACCAAACTCCAGAGCTGAGGCTGGTCATGTAGTTGATCAAATGATCAGCTGGCTGGCTTAAGTCAGTAGTTTTAATGCTGGGCATGGTGGCTCAAGCCTGTAATCTTAGCTACTCAGAAGGCTGAGATCTGAGGATTGTGGTTCAAAGCCAGCCCAGGCACTAAAAACCATGAGAGTCTTATCTCCAGTTAACCACTAGAAAATGGGAAATGGGGCTGTGGTCATTGTTTTAAAAAAAAAATATATTGAATAAGGGAAGAACAAATACAAAGAAGGAACAATGACCTATTAGAGGCACTATAGAGACCTTCATCAACAGTTCCAAGGCTGGGTGGGTGTGGTGCCAGCACGAGGGAGGCTGAAGTCTGAGGACACCAAGTTCTAGCCAGCTTGGGCTACACAGTAAGACCCTGACCCTCCTGCTCCCAAGCCAAACCAAAACAACAAAACAGCATGGTATAACTGTATACATACATGTATACTTACCTGTTTACATCATTTAAATGGCTCTAGACACATGAATGGACTTCATTGTCTTGTGACAATTGAACAAACATCTCATCAATGTCAAGTATTCTGTTCTTATGCCATTACTGAGTGCTTGAATTCAGGGCTTTTCACTCTTGCCTATTTCTCTTAAGGTTTGATTCCACCATTTGAGCCAGATTTTAAGAGTCTCTTGGACTTTGGTGCCAGGGCTGGGTTCAAACTGGAATCCTCAGATCTCAACCTCCTGAGTAGCTAGGATTACAGGTGTGAGTACCAGTACTTGGCTATCGTACTGTATTTTTGATGTTTGTATTTTCCTCTATCCATTCATAGGTCCTAATACCCCCAGCCAAGTTCCCCTGGTGCTTCTTGAAGATGTATCAAATGTGTATGGTGATGTAGAAATTGACCGTAATAAGCACATACATAAGAAGAGGAAACTAGCGGAAGGAAGAGAAAAAACCATGGTAATCCCTAAACATTAATTAGGTACATTGTATGTTTCCTAGAGATGATTCTTTGCAAAAGGCTTGGGAGGTTCATAATAAAGCATTTTTTTAAAGTTATCCGACAGTAAGTAATTGACAGCGTCTGGGAATTCTTGATTTTTTACAGCCTTCCTCTTGGGAGTAAGGAGATGGAATTAGATGTACAGAGTAGAGGAACAGCTTGAATGGTCTTGTCCAAAGGGTCAGTAGTGACAAGGTGGAAAAACTAGTTTGAGTTATCATGTACCATTTGAGTGTATGGCTTATTTTAAATTTACAGTAAAACTTTATTTACAAAACTTTTGTTGAGTTGTCTAATCCCAAATCCAAGCTGAAATGACCAGGAAGATGTATCTTTGAGATCTCTATTTGAAAATTAGAAACTTAGCAATTTTTCCTGATCACTTTTTTGTATTTATTACATGTGTGTCTTAACAGACAATGTATTCTTCTCACTCTTCAAGCAGAGTTCAGATGACGAAGAATGTGCAGCCAAGGGAAAGAATCGTCACATTGTGGTCAATAAAGCAGAACTGACTAACTCTGTTGAAGTGTTAGAAAGCTTTAAGCTGGCCAGGGAGAGCTGGGAGTTGCTATATTCGCTAGAATTTCTTGACAAAGGTAAGAATGTGCTTGTGTGAGTCTTTTTGTTTTTGTTTTTTTCCTCACCGTCATTACATTAACAAATCACTTATGCTTGGCTTGTTATTAATATTTGTATCACTGGCCTTTTGTTTCTTTCAGGTTTCTGTTCTTGATCTTTCTTCCCATTGCTTTGCCTCATTCTCAAGCTATACATGTATAAGGACACACTCACCTGTACATGGATTGTTGTAGTTTTTATCTGTGTCTGCTGATTGCCTGAGAAACTCAGTTCAAAAGCCTTTGACATATAGACACAAAAGGGACAGGGTTGTCTGCATAATATTTGAACTTGCTATGTCATTGAGATATCATCACTCTTTACTGTCGTTTTCATTCAAGTTCCATTGCTTTCATTTTAGCCAGTGGACATTTGTCCCCTGACCTCCTGTCCCCTGCTGGCACATCAAAGATGAATCATGTCCTAGCTTCTAAGTCAGTTTCTTTGTTGTATGTAGAATTTATGATTGTATATATGGCTATTTATAAGAAAGTTTCCATTTAGTTAGACATTTCCCTTTAAAAAAAATGAGATCAAACTTCTTATTGTAAGGGGAAGTAGTTGATAAGATAAATGGAAGATGAGCCTGGGCTCATGGCACTAATCCTAGCACTCAGGAAACGAAGACAGGAAGATGTTGAGTTCAAGGGTAGCCTGGGTTACCAAGTGACACTGACTCTGAATAAATGGATGAATAAATGAATGTCAATATATGAAATTCAATATATGTGCTTGTCAGTATTGGTGTCTAAAACAAAATCCCACCTGTGTGTTTATATTTGGCAAGCTTTGTGCTCTAATTTAAAACTATCTAAGCTAAAAAAGTCTGTATCTAGTGTTTTAGCATTGAGAGCCTACAGAGAATCTAGCAAGAGTCTCTTGCGAAGTTGGTTGCTTTTGTTTTCTGCTTCTGCATTCCATATTTTCGGTGAATTTGCTTTTGGATCCCCATTCAGAATTCACAAGAATCTGTTTGGCATGGAAGACGGACACGTGGCTGTGGTTAAGGATCTTCCTCACGGATATGATCATCTACCAGGTAGAATGCCATGTGTCTCGGGTCCCTGTGCTGGTCTGAATGATGAGTGTCTCGTTATTTAGTGCCTCATCTGCAGGGTACCTCTGTGGCTTGGTCCAGTGCCTCATCACAGGTGCTCAGCTGAGTGACTGAGGGATCTTGGTTCACTTTCAACTCAGAATAACTAAAATGAAAGGCCACACCTCCCATGGTCTTTGTTGTTGTTGGGGTTTTTTTGGCAGTCGTGGGGCTTGCACTCAGGGCCTGAGCACTATCCTTGGATTTTTCTCAAGGCTAGTGCTCTACTACTTGAGCCATAGCTCCGCTTCCACCATTTTTTTTTCCTATGTATGTGGTACCAAGGAATCAACCTGGGTCTTTGCGCATGCTAGGCAAGCTCTCTACCGCTAGGCCAAACTCCCGGCCCCTCCCATGGTCTTTGGAAGTCTCACTCTCACACACATCCCGATCATTCCAGTAGAATGTGAGGATTCTCACCCTCTGTAGAGTCCTGCCCTGCCCTCCTGCCCTCCAGCTTCGTAGCCCTAGAATGGAAAGTGTAGACAACTTTGGTTGTTCTAGTGTGATAACATGGATAAATTCCTACTCCCATCCTTCATAGTAAATAAAATGTACTCCAAATTGCATTTTATCAGAGAGCTCCTGTTGTCTTATTTCAAGACTTAAAGTCTTCAAGAGGTGAATATACACTGTATGCAAATGAATCAGTTAAAATAGAGTGCAGCATCTACAAATGTTGGTGTCTGCATGGTCCTACAGCCACGCCTCCGAGGATCCGGAGTGACTGGTCTTGAGAAGCACCCTCATAAAGAACTTTTAACCAGGGCCGGGAGTGTGGCCTAGTGGTAGAGTGCTTGACTAGCATGCATAAAGATGGCAAGTTTGATTCCTCGGTACCACATACATAGAAGAAGCTGGAAATGGTGCTGTAGCTCAAGTGATAGAGTACTATCCTTGAGAAAAACCGAAGGACAGTTAGGTTTAAACTTAGGCCCTGAGTTCAGACCCCAAGATTGGCTAAAAGAAAAGAACTTTTAACATTCAGTAATTGATTTGATTCGACCACTTGATCCTTTTCTTCCTTTGATCACTCAGAAGTCCTTTAAATTGCTTGCAGATTGCTTAATAAACTAGAGAGTCTGGGATTTGTTTGTTAGTTTGTCTTTTCTAATGGCAGTGTTTTCATTGATTCCTTCCTCCTTGCTCTTATGTCTTCCTTAGGGACAATATAAAAAGGCTATAGCCAGCCTGCATCACCTAGCTGCTCTCCAGGGGTCACTGTCTCAACCACAGCTCTCAGGACAGGGTACTTTGGAGCACCAGCGGGCACTCATCCAGCTGGCGACGTGTCACCTCGCCCTGGGGGAGTACAGAGTGAGTAGAGTGTCTTGCCGTGGACCTCTGGGCACTCCCTATGTTCTAGGAGACCCTTTAAGCCAGTGCATGTGTGCACTGGAATTTCACCTGACCACCAAGATGATGGTAAACCACAAACATGTTTTCTTTCTTTCGTTTTCTCTATGGTATAACGTTTCTGAAATTAGACTTCAGGGGCTTTCAAGTGTTGTGATTATATTTCTTCATTTTCTTGGCAGATCATTGTTCGCTTTTTGGTGGGAAGGGGGACTAGAATGTCCTTAATCTGTTGTACTGAGCGTGCTTTATGCAGGTTTTTTGGTTGTGCTTGGAGACATGAGGCCATCAGTATATGGTGAAAGATTTATAACATTTAGCTTACCCATATCTCAGCTTCTCTATTTAAATGGCTATGACACACACTAAACAGAGAATCACAGGAACAGATTTATTTTATATTTTGTGCCAGTACTCGGGCTTGAACTCAGTGCCTGGACACTATCCTTTAGCTTTTTCACTTAAGGCTGGTGTTCTACCTCTTGAACCACAATTCCATTTCTGGCTTTTTGGTAATGAATAGGAAATTAGAGTTAATTGGACTTTCCTGCCCATGCTGGCTTCAAAGCATGAGCCTCACATCTCAACCTCTGTAGTAGATAAGATTGCTGGCAGGAAGAGATCTTCGTGAGGCTGACTTCTCCTGACATAGCATGGGGACTTCAGTAGGACCTTCAGATTTCAAAGCACCTGTCACAGTGATTTCCCAGCAAACAACGAGCACATTTTCATATATATACATACTCCACAAATTCAAGGCCACAGTTTAACACACAAACTCTTGATTTCTCCTGAAATGTGCAGATATTCTTGTCCTCTTTCTCTAAACAACAGTGTGACACCTGTTCCTATGGAACTTCCATTGTATTAGGTAATATAAGTCATCAAAAGATGGGTCAGAGTATGCAGGAGGCTGTGTACAGGTTCTCTCTATATACTTAAATTGATTACAATTTAAATACCTAAACATTTTTAACTTGGCCCCTACAATATGATTTATAATTTGCCACGGTGAGTTTTTTTTAATTTACTTATGTAAACAACTGGAGAATAGGTAGAGTTTTGTGCTTTCCCACCATCATTTGCCACCTACACACAGACAGTTGAGTTACGATTCCTCTGGTCCGTAGAGTTGATCTTACCGTTCCTTTCTTTGTGTTCACTGCTGAACAGATACGGATGATATCATATCTACGGTCTAGTTGCCCAGTTGTTTGTTAAGGGTATTTGCTTTTACATCCATTTGATTTCATTCCAGTCTCTGGGTATTGCCTGATGGTCTTATCTTGTGTAGATGACCTGTGAGAAAGTTCTGGATCTGATGTGCTACATGGTCCTCCCAATCCAGGACGGCGGCAAGTCCCAGGAAGAACCATCCAAAGTGAAGCCCAAGTTTAGAAAAGGTACAGTGGGGAGTTTTCCTTTGTGAGAACAGCGTTAGAACCCACGGCAGAGAAGTGCATGCGCTTCCTGGTAAGAAGATAACTTGTGACCCGTGGATCTGCAGGACCTAACACATTGTTCCCTATAACAAAGCGCATCCCCTTTCCAACGCTTTCCTTGGCTCTGACTTCCTCACCGCTCTAAATCTGTGTTTCTTCCCAAGCTCTCCTCACTCCAGGAGAGGTGAAGAGATGAGAGGGACAGGAAAGAAAGAGAAGGGGTAAAAGAAGGGAGAGAAGGAAAGGAAGGAAGAGGAGGAGAGGGATGGGAAAGAATCTTTATGAACTCATTTTCCTATCTTGATCACTTCTGGTCATTTTCTAGTCATATACCTCATCTTCTAGTTCTGTATTTTCCAGACTGGGTCTTCTGTTCCTGAGTTTCAACCAGAAATTTACTTTTTTTTTTTTTTTTTAGTAAAATAGACTAGAATAGTTTTAGATGATTGCATTGCAGGTCAAAAGTATAAATATGTTGTGAAACATTTAGTTTTAGACATATAACATATTTTAAGTATGTGTGTACAGAGTTTCCATGCAAAAAAATAATTTTCTTACTTTTAATCTCTGATTGATAGAAAAGGATTAAAGATATAAAGAGCACAGACCACAAAGGAAAGAGACCTTGATTTGAAGTTCATGCTTAAAGTTTTTTCCCACAAATGCAGAAGAAATTATGAATATGAATATTTATTTAGCCATTGTTTTAAATAGTGAAACACTGGAAACCTCAATATGTAGCATAAAGAGAGTTAATGAATCAATTGTAGTAATATGGAAATAATAAAATACTATATAACCCTGAAAGTTAACGAACCAGAGGTACATGCACTTTTATTCAAAGACTGAGTTCAAAAACATGATTTTCTAGAAGGACGCCTATGGTGTGACCCCATTGAGTAGAGTAGAGCAAACACCTGCAGAGGGTTCCTCTGAATATAAATTTAGATGGCAAAGTATGCAGGAGCTTGGGAACTCCAGTCATATTCGACACAGGGCCTGCTTCTGAGGGAGGGAGAGAAGGTATCAAGAGGAAAACTCCCACTGATTCTGTGATCCTGTACATTAAATATAAATTAAACCAAGACATTAGCTTTTTTGTGTGGGAGAGGTGCAGGGTGGGGGGGGTCATGAGGCTTGAACTCTGGGCCTGGGTGCTGTCCCTGAGCTCTTTAGCTCAAGGCTACCACCCTATCCCTGGGCCCGCCTTACCCCTTGAGCCACAGCCCCATGTCCCATTTTCTAGTGTTTAATTGGAGATAAGAGTCTATCTTTTAGTGCCCCAGCTGGCTTTGAACTATAATCCTCAGATCTCAGCCTCCTGAATAGCTAGGATAACTGACGCGAGCCACCTCTCCTGGCTAGACATTAAACATTTTATGAAGCCAAATGATGAGCCCACTGGTGTTTATATTTCCTGTGTAATCTCCTGTATATTTGAAATGTTCTATGATGAAAAGTAGTCAATGGCATTCAGAAAAGAAGACTGAGAAGTGAAATCTATAGACTCAACAAAGCACTGTCAGGGTTAACTATATCAGCAGTCGTGTGATTGTTGCTTACCTTGATGAGAGGAAAGCGTCTTGGAACATTTCATCTTGAGTTGCCCCCAGTAATGTCCGTCTACGTTAACACAACATTGTGCATTGCACTAGGTTCAGATCTGAAGCTCCTACCCTGTACCAGCAAAGCGATCATGCCCTACTGCCTGCGCTTGATGCTCGCCTGCTTCAAGGTGAGTTGATAATCTTGAATAACTTTTTTACTTGCCATAATGTCCTGGTTTCCTGGGATGACTTGAATAGAAATCCTTGGCTTAATATTTGTCAAAGGCAGTTGGAGTGTAGTGAGAGATGCCCATAGGCTAGGAATTCATAGCTGCATTGGCTGAAGACAGCAGGAGCTTAGCCCCATCCTTGAGAAGTCTTATGTGTGTGAATAATTGTGGGACATATGTGTAAGTAACTTTACATATCCTAGCATGCAGTAAATATTTTATGAATGATTGTATAGATATTTTAATCCATAAAGTGAATATTAATGTACAAATACTCTGTATTAGCTACAGAAGGAACTGTGCCTGCTGTTAGATTCACAGGAGAGTGGTGAGTTTATTGTCATAATTTTAGACATGAGAATCAGCAAAGGCTGGTAGTGCTGGCTGGAAAATTTTTGGCCCTGGGCCCAGGTGTGTCAGAGCCTAGGGCTTCATGGTTAAGGAAGGTTTAGCTGTTAGAGAGTACTGATATTTGCTACAATGGTTTCCATGCCTCATTGGACAGCAAACGATTTGGAGTATGATTGTTATGCATGGCTGTTCATTTATAACAAAACATCCTTTTACTGCCTGTGTTTCTGTCCTACATGGCCTCTTAAAGAGCCTGTCTTATGGGATAAACTGCGAGTGGACAAAAGAAATCTTCAAATTCTTTCTTATGAGCATGACTCAACTTGCTCCAGCCCTGATTTCCAACCTCAGGCTCATGGGCTCATGCCCACTCCATCTGAACCTGCCCGGTCCCTGCACACAGCCCAGAGGCAGCCCTCCCTGGAAAGCGCCCCGACAAGGGCCAGCAGTTCCTTTGTGCTTTTCTCCCTTGTCTTGTGACTGGACCAGGCAGTTGCACCGGAGTGTGTTTTAGGAGGTGATCTTGGGTGGATCAGGTGACTAATCCCCTCTCCCTGCCTGTGGATATGTTTGTCTTGCAGCTGAGAGCATTCACAGACAGCAGAGACGACATGGCGCTGGGCCATGTGATCGTGTTGCTCCAGCAGGAATGGCCACGGGGAGAGAATCTCTTCCTGAAAGCCATCAATAAGATCTGCCAGCAAGGAAATTTCCAATACGAGAACTTTTTCAACTATGTTACAAGTATCCTTTTTCTCGTTCAAGCAGGCATAGTGGATTCTGAGTTCCATAGAATGAGTGCATCATACAAAGCTGAAGTCGTAATACTAGATTTTACTGTTAGGGGTGGAAAGAAGAAGGAATCATGATTTCAGATAGAGCTGTGGGTCCAGAAGAGGTAGTTTATACCTGTAATCTCGGCTACTCTAGAGGGTAGCTTGGCAAAAAGAGAGGTAGGTCTCATTTTAAGGAACAGCCAGGAGTAGTGAAAGACACATAATCCAATCATGAGATTCATAAGTAGGAGAACTGATTGAAAGACCACCTGGGCAAAGAGACCTAATCTGAAAAGTAACTAAAGGAAAAAGGAACTAGGTGTGTAGTAAGCATGAGGCTCTGAGTTCAAACCTGATTACCATGAGAAAAAGAAAGGAACTCTGGTGGTTGCTTCTTTAAAAGTCAGATAAGACTTCAGAAACACAATTCAAAGAATCAGCCTTTGACACCCCTGGTCCATTTTCTGTTTCTAATGGACTTTCAGGAAGGCACCCAAGATTCCTGACGTACTAGCCTACAGGACCTTGGGCAAGAAGAAGGCTGAAAAGCATACATTAGCGTAGTTCCCTGGCCTTCTTCTATGGAAAGAGTGTCCCCTGGGGCATTTCTGGAACACAGATTGTCCCTTGGGACTGGCTGTTAGCTCACCAGGCCCTGGCTGTCCTAACCGCTAATGCGTCCTCACCCAGCCCAGAGCCGCTCTGTACTATAGCTGGTATTGGAGTGCGTGGCGTTCATTAGCCAAAAATCTTCCTGGAACCGAGGATTATGCCTCAATGTGGATGGCTTTCTGCCTTTCCCTTATCTTAGTGCAGAACTTTGAGCTGCAAGATATGCATTCCATTTTCCAAGTGCCACAAAGCAAGAATTTTTCATCTTTCTTTTTTTTTGACTGAACCTTTTGAGTTACATATCCTCTCTCCACCCCCCCAAAAAAATGTGTATATGAGTGTATCACATATCACATCCAATTTTTAAGATTCACAGAACCTTCCTCCCCTGCAATATCTTGAAGTCCTTGCACACGTGGGTGTAAGAGGCACTTTATGGAAGTGACTCTTGGGCAGTTGAAAGTGAAAATCCAAACCTGGCTGTATTATTCTTCAGTCTTTGAAATGTTGAGGGCGGGAAGGAAGGCACATCTCCCAAAGCACTGTCTTGCACTCTCACTATTATGACTTCTTAGTAAGGAAAAATAATTGTTACTGTATAGAGTCTGTTATCTCTAAGGATAACATGTTATCCCAATGTCAGTGCCTTTTGCTTACCCTGCAAATGCCCTCCCCCTGAGCTACAGCCCCAGCCCAGCCTGGCGGATCCTCTGCCAGTACTTCTTTCTGTGAGGGAGTTTGGTGGAGTTGGGCCTGAGTTCCAACACTGTCTCTGCTGCTGTTGTGGGATGGTGGTAGCCAAGCCTGGAAGGATGAAATACCTTGCTGTCATGTGCGGTTGACCTGACTCTGGCCTGCAGATATTGACATGCTGGAGGAGTTTGCCTACCTACGGACTCAGGAGGGAGGAAAGATTCATCTGGAATTACTCCCCAATCAAGGGATGCTCATCAAGTAAGCAGACCATCTTTTGCTCTTCCAAACAATGCTCACCTTTCCTGTGTTTGTATGAACTATTTTTGTCAGTTTTTGTACCTTTTGGTAATTTAATAGGAAGGAATCCAGACCTGGTCTCTTTTCAAGAGTCACTGTGATTTAGGTTACTGTTTGAAAGACTTGTATTTCCTTAACTTTAAAAAAAAAAAAAGAAAGAAAGAAAAAGTTTAAATTAGGATATTTTTTGCTACTTTTGAAGCTTTTTCACTAGACTGGAAGTTTCCACATGATATTTTCTCATTTTCCAAGAGTTATAGCCTAAGTATATACATTTCTGATGAGACATAAAGTGATTTTCATGAGAGTAGGCATGCTTAAAACTGTGCTAAAATAGAGGAAATTCATTAGGAACAATGGAAGATGTCATTTGTACATTCAATCTGAAATCCTCCATGCACTTCCCTCTGCTTTCCCAGCGCTAAATGAGGTCCCTGGCCCAGAGTCCCCCGAGAGACTCCAGCAAGGACTCGGTGGGGTCGGGGTGGGGTGGGCTCAGTCCCTGGCCTGTCCCTGAAATTCTAGCCTGGCTCAGGTGAAAATACCATGTTAGTGATCATTTATGATTTTTAAATAGCTCATGAATCTTGCTTCTCCTTAATCCTCATTGTAGTTTGGGTAATATTTCCTTCCTGCTGTTAGTGCCACGTGCAGTTTTATTTTCATCCTTCCTCCTTTGCTTCCTGCACCTTCAGTTTGTCTGTTAGTCAGGGAAAGAAGGTCACTCGGAGAGGCTGGGAACCTTTTCCTTTTTACCTTCCCTTGTGACAGCAGCAAGTGTTGGGTGGTTGAAATAAAAAATCCAAGCCTTGCTGTGTTATTCTTCAGACTTGGAAATGTTGAGGGCGGGAAGGAAGGCATATGTGTGCCCTGGGTTTCTGTGAACCTCCGTTGTTAGGTGCATAGCAAATGTGTTTTTCTGCCCTAGCAAGAATGGTCTGGGAATCTTGTGAAACATATTCAGTATCCTACACATTTGAAAGAACGAGTACATTTTTATTTTTAAGTCTTGAGCCCCCTATATGGATGATATTGTGTAGGCAGAGGGCATGTCCATCTTCCCTGAACATCGACTCTCCTGAGATTCAGAGTCAAAACTATGGGGTAGGGGGTGGAAATCATTGCATGGCTGAAAATACTCCCAACTTTGAGAATAACAGCAGACCCTTTTGGAAACCATTTCTAGGCTGCAATATTGACTATGCAAGCCGACTGTTAATAAAGCCTTTTAGTTAAAGCAAGTTACCATACAGCGTCCCGATTGTCTCCTTCACGGGTCTCACATAGCCTCAATTATTTTATTCAATTATACTTTGATCTTTGGATTTCTGTTGTTGGGCTTTCCTACAGCCCTAGAACCTTCCCCTCACCCTCAGGAGAGTAAACCTTTAGAGGACTGTCCTGTTACTCAGCCAATCCACAATTGTGTGGAAGGGGGAGGGAAAGAAAGACTGAAACTCTGCCCTTCCACCTCAGACCTCATTGTCCCGAGCCTTCCTTCTCTTTCCCAGTTTTCTTGCAGCTGAACCATGTCAAGGGCTCATGACATTCTCCGGGCCACCGAATGCCAGGTGAGGGAGAGTTAGCTACCTGGATTATACAACAGGAAGGGGTCGTTTGCAGGTGGGGGTGTGCATTTGGATTCTTCTCGGCTCCCCCACCTTGACCTGTCTTCCCTTTCCTTGAACTGCCCCTAAGACTCTTGCCATTGTATCGGCCTGGAAACAGGACTAGGGATGGCTGCCTAATGAGTGGACGTTCGGGAGTTTACCTGGTGTTCAGAGTGTTCAGATAACTTATACGCAACTACCGTATGAGAATCAAACTGCATAAGACAGAGAGCTTTGACTACTTGAGGTGTAATTAGACTCTTGAATAAAACTATCTATATTCCTTTTCCCTTTGGGTTCCAAACAAATTCTCTGAAGCCTTTGCAGACCTTATGGGTGGTCCCGCCAGATGAGTGGCAGACATGTTGTGAGCAGTGTACAGCTCCTGCCCTTGGGGTAAGGTTGTGAGTCCGTCCTAGTTGTGGTATCTCGGATGCAAGCAGGTACAGTACAGACACACACACACCAGGGTACCTGGTGCCTGACGGGAAGGAGAGGCAAGGTCTTCATTTTCTCTAGACATTTTGCTCTGATGTGTTTTAAAATAGAGAAATGTTTCAATGCTGATATTTGTAGTCTCGGTCGCACTAGACTGGATTTAATTAGAAAACGATGGTGTTGCTCAATGAGGTAATTACCAGCTAATTTATTAAATCTCTATTCCAGAATCCTACCACACTGTGGGGCCCCAAACTTTTCCTAGATTCCTCCCATCAGCTACTTGATTGACCTGTAGACTCCCCTTCGTCCCCCACTTTCTTTACCAAAAGCCTTGTCACCCCTCCAGGCCTCTTCAGTTTAGGGGTTTCAGTCCCGCCCCAGGTGGGTCCCCACGGTCACCAGGTGTGTGTCTGGAGCCGGTGTGGGCACGAGAAGAGCTCAGAGTCAAGGAGGCAGTGCTTGAAACTGTGTCTTCAGGTTCACCCTGTTGCCACCCAGTTGCCTCCCGGCCTGGCCCTCATCTCAGGTGGGCTGAGGACGCTCCAGGACCAGGAGCCAGGGTTCCTCACCAGTGTCACCCCAGCAGGCACAGTGAGGCTCACCGGCTTGTCCCAGTCCCCCTTACATCCCCCCTCCCCCCAAAAAAAACCCACGCCATGGCCAGGGACTTGTCGAGGTTGAAGTTTCTGTAAGTCTGCTTCCAGTCCTGTGTATCTTCTCCGGAGTGTTGTTTTTGCAGTGCAGGGTGAGCCGGTGTGGGTGTTTGAATGCTGCTGTTTGCTGTTTTTTAAAGGCCTTCTAGCCCTCCCATGGGGTTACTGCAGCAGGAATTCTTACCTGTGCTTCAGCCCAACATACAGACTGCTGACAGGTACCAAGTGGACAAAACACCTGCTCATAGTGTGCTGTGTGTCAACATGTGTCCCCGCCCATGGTTTCAGCTTCCTTCCTCAGTGCTCTGTACCATGCTTGCTTGCTTTCTTTTTACTTTATTTCGCATCCCCTTGGCAAACCATCCGGTGTAATATTGTAACATCTCTTATTTTTTTTCCATAAGTTGCCAATGTGTTTGTGTTGAATTTAAAAATCATTATGGATCTGGAAGAACAAAATGGAAGATGTATAAAATAGCATTAGAGTTAGTGCTAAGCAGTGAGTCTCTTTGGAAAAGCAAAAAAATAAAAAAGAAGACTTTGGGTTGTAAATATTTAAAGAACTGAAGTTAACTTGAAATAACTTTTCATTTGGGTTTTTTAATTTTTTTATAATAGTAACTAGGATTTTCTTTTGTGGTCAGTACAGAAAATGACCTGATTTGCTCCTGCCACTTGGGCTGTTTTTTCAGCCTTTGGCTTTCTGATAGGCTAAAACAAAACCAATTCTGTCTTTACTAGCTAGCTTATCTTGCTCCTGAACCATCAGAGCCAACTACAGCCATGTATCAGTTCATAATGGGGACACTTCCTAAGAAATGAGGCCTTCATTAGGCAGCTTTGTCCCCAATGCCAGCATCATAGGGGGGCATCCCCGCCTAGAAGGATTCGCTCCCCACATCCCTAGACCACATGGAGCCAGTGTGGTCCTTCAATAACCAAAAGAAACATCACTATTTGGCGGTGGCTGTAATTAGCACCTTCGCTGGCCTTGTGAGAAAGGTAGAGGCTCTAATGGAAATGTAATTAAGTTGTGCTATTTACTTATAGATGGAAACAGGAACATGACAGCAAGTGTGACATTGAATTATATTCTGAGTAGCATTCAGGGCAGAGGTTTTTCCTTTAGCTTGCTGCTGGCAGGGGATAGGACCTTGTACTTGGTCTGTTATAGCAAGGCAACATCGAACTATCTATACCTCCTCCTTTGACCTCACTGACACTCCCAGCTCCAGCCATACTCCCATGTCCACAAAGAACTGCCTTTCCCCACGGCCCCTTACTGCTCCCTAAGTCTTCCTGACCTGTATGGGGTACTCTGATATATCACGAGCCTAGCACCTCAGTCCTTGCCGTCTATTACACTCGATCTTAGGATTTCTGGTGAACTTACTTTGTATGAGGATATGTTCTAAAAAAAAAAAAAAAAACAAAAACCATGACCCAGTGATTGCAGCAGTTTTTTTTTTTTTTTTGTGCCCAGTATACAATCAAAAACTCAAAGTTGTTCCTCTGTCTGAGAGAAATTAGGCAGTGGGGAGGGGAGAATTGATTTTTGTTTGTCTAAATCTATGACATTCCCAACGTGTAGCTCAACTACCCATTGAGTTTGCTGGAGGTTTTTGTTGTTGTTTTGTTTTGTTTTTGTTTGTTTTTGGTCCTCTGGTTTCTGGGGTTTTGTTTGTCATTTCCTTCCCTAATGTACAACAGTAGGGGCCAAGTCTTTGCTGCCTCTCTTGTTGGCCCTTGCCAGCCCAGCAGCTCCCCTCTGTGAATCTGGACAAATCTGGTCTTCTAAGGACTTTGCAGGCCCTCTCTGCCCATCTGGGCTACCTTTTTGTCTCAGCGTCCCCTAGACCCCCTGCTTTTTCTCTGACAGATGAGAATGTGGAGGGGAGGCAGCTCCTCTCCAAGGAGTCCCAGAGAGACATGTGACCACCCAGAAGCCCACAAACTCTGCCCAGGCCTTTCCGAGCTTTGGGGGAAACACTAGCTGCAGGGCCCCATGGCATCTCGTGTTGGTGATTGATTGCATCCTGGATCCCCTCCTTGCTGCTGCTCCCTTGGCAGGCTCTGCTGGCCTAGCTGGGTGCCAGTGAGGACGGGGACCCACTGTGCCTTACGTCACGGAGTGGTGTGTGCACATCAGCAGTAGGGATGGACAATCGGAGTGCAAACTTTTAAAGCAAGTAGTTCATCGCCCTAGTGAAGGCTGTCAGAGCAGAATGGGCCGGAATAGGTGTTTGCTTGCAGATTTCCTTTTTCTTTTTACATTTTGGTTCAAGTTTCTTACTATCCTTAGAAGTGAGGCAGGCTCTCTTCCTACCCGGTGACGCCAGTCCACGGACACTGCTGCTAACCTGTCTCCTGTGTTTTCCTGTCGCTGACCCCAGGCACCACACCGTCACCCGGGGCATCACTAAAGGCGTGAAGGAGGACTTCCGCCTGGCCATGGAGCGCCAGGTATCCCGCTGTGGCGAGAATCTGATGGTGGTGCTGCACAGGTTCTGCATTAACGAGAAGATCTTGCTCCTTCAGAGTCTGTCCTGACTGCGCCTGGGCCATGGCAGCTGCATGGTTCTGAAAGAGGGCACCTGCAGCCCTGAGAGTAACTGGCCATTCTCATGGTCACCGCTTAAAAGTGGATTCCAAGAGCCCGAGAAGCGATTTCTATTTTTAAGAGTCCTATTTTGTAATTTTTGTAAAACCAAGAGTCTGTTTTGTAAATAAAAATGACCCTGAAGTTCAAGAGTTTTCACTTGTGCTTGCATATAATTTGCTATCTAATGGTGCCTGTTCCAGCGTTTCTAACATACAACCAGGGGAAGGATTCAGCAGCTGAACTTGACCTGGTTCCATGGACTTCCGATACCTTGCAGGTCTGTCTTCACTGGGTTGATAAGCACCCTTGGGATATTGTTGTGCTGAACCAGAGGCATCTGATAGGTGCTGGTGGTACATGTGAACAGGCTCCATCCCCCCAGTGACTGAATAGACAGCCTTGTGGGCCTCCCACCAGTCTTGGCTCCAATTCCTTTTGATTACCTTCCCCCCACCCCCACCTGCCAGTCCCCTTGACCTGTCTTATGCTCACCATGAGCCTGGAGCTTGTTCGTGTTCTGCCCTTCAAAGGAAACTGACTGTGTCACACGCACACATCATTGTGAAAACTGGTTTGTTTCTAGTTCTCAAAAGGTGATTGGCTATCTAGTCCTAATGAGTGAAATTTTCAAGTGTTATGCATCCATTGGGGAGAGTTTTTCAATTTCCATATATCTACTGGATTCATTTGGTTGGAGTGAGGCAGGCAGAACAGCACTCTCTCTTCCCTCAATTTTAATCTTTCTGTTTCTTTGTCAATAATAGGGTTTGAAGTCAGGATCTCATGCTTCTCTTTTTTTTTTGTTTGTTTTGGTTTTTGTTTTTTGGGTTTTTTTTGCCAGCCCTAGGGCTTGAATTCAGGGCCTGGGCACTGTTCTTGGGCTTTCTCAGACTAGTGTTCTACCACTTGAGCTATGGTACCACTTCCAGCTTTATCTGTGTATGTGATAACAAGGAATTGAACCTAGGGCTTTGTGCATGGTAGGCAAGCACACTCTACCACTAGGCCATGCTTCTGGCCCTCTATCTTTTTTAAAACCTCTATAAATGTATTCTATTAATTTTTTTTTACCACTTCTATACAAATTGCTCAGCTCTTAGTTTCTTAGTTTGGTGTAGGGTTAAAAGAAGAGGTTTACAGAAGATTAGTGGAACAGAATAGAAGACCCAGAAATAGAACCACAAACTTGTGTTTGACAAAGGAGCCAAAGATATACAGTGGAACAAACACAGCCTATTCGATTATTGGTGCTGGCAAAACTGGGCAGCCACATGCAGAAAGCTAAAAATTGACCCTAGCCTTTCGACATTCACAAGCATTAACCCAAAGTGGATCAAAGACCTCAACGTCAGACCGGAAACCGTGAAACTGCTACATGATAAAGTAGGAGAGACACTGGAACTCATAGGCACAGGCAAAAGATTCCTGAACAGAATCCCAGGGTCACAACAGATTGGAGAGAGACTCGATAAATGGGACTACCTAAAAATAAAAAGTTTCTGTACAGATAAAAACATAGCCGCAAAAGTAGAGAGACAGCCAACCAACTGGGAAAAGATATTCACCAACAATACATCTGACAAATGCTTAATATCCAGTATCTACAGGGAACTCAAGAAACTAATCTCCCCAAACCCAATAAACCATTCACTAAATGGGCAAGGGAACTAAAGAGAGACTTATCAGAAGAGATTAAAATGACAGAAAAGCATATGAGAAAAATGTTCATCATCTATGGTCATAAAGGAAATGCAAATAAAAACAGCCCTAAGATACCACCTTACCCCAACTAGAATGGCCAAGATTTTGAACTCAATGACAGGTGCTGGTGGGGTTGTAGAGAAAAAGGAACCCTACTACACTGCTGGTGGGGTTGTAAACTAATTCAGCCACTCTGGAAAGCAGTGTGGAGGTTTCTTAAAGAACTGAAAATAGACATTCCCTATGATCCCACCATACCACTTCTGGGCATCTATCCTAAACATCATGACCCAAGATATTATAAGGATACCTGCTCAGCTATGTTCATCTCTGCACTATTCACAATAGCCAGGCGATGGAAACAATCTAGATGCCCTACTGCAGATGAATGGATACGGAAAATGTGGTATATATACACAATGGAATTCTACATAGCCAACAGACAAGATAAAATAATGGCATTCGCAGGGAAGTGGATGAATCTAGAGCGAATCATGTTGAGTGAGACAAGCCAAGACCTAAGGAACAAAAGGCACATGGTATCCTTAATATGTGGCTATTAGATCCAAAGAGTACAAGAGCGAGGACTCAATAATTGCACACCCAAAGCTATGGACATGGTAATGGAAATATAAACATAACTATATAGACATAAAAACCTGTGACTCTATAGGCATAATGTTTTATTTCTTAAATTAATGTTTCTATGACATACAAACCCTTAGCCTAATTTTGATTAAGTTCTAAATACTAAGTCCCAGTGATTGTAAATAGATTCCCTCCTTGAACACTTGTTTGTTAAACTTGTCATTTAAAATATGATGTAAGAATCAACATTAACAAATTCTTTAAAAAAAAGAAGAGGTTTATTATCTTATTGTCTGGACTGTGCATCCCTATCCCCACCTCTGTCTGGAAACTCCTTGGAATCTTTCCTGGCCTCTTGGAAACTTGAAGTGATAACCAGGTGATATGCTAGCTTATAGCTTGGTTGCTCCAAGCCCTGCTGTCACTGGGAATTCCTGTGTGTCTCTTGTTCTTTCCCTCTTCTTACAAGGATACCTGTCACCCTGAAATAAGGGCTTATTCTGCTGTGACCTCATCTAAGCTTATAGCATCTTAAATGATGCTATTTTTCAGATAAAGATCAAATTGCTAAGTTACTAAAGGTCTTCATCATGTATTTCAGGAAGATGCAAGTCAGTCCATAATGCCTTAGGACCCTATCTTTCCTATTTTTGTTTTTTGTTTATCATCTTAGAGAATAATATCATTTCCTTCAGTATCATGAAGGTGTCTGCCTGTTTCTCTGCATAATTTACCTCTTTTAAACAGAGGCTCAACAAAACAAGGGCAAGTGTTGACATTTGGAAAATTTAGCATAGAAAATCTTTCTTTGAACAGGTGACCGTGGGATATATGACTCTGACATTCCCTTCACAGCTCCAACATACACAAACTCAGGAGTGGGAGGGGAGGGTGCAATTTCAGAATGCTATATTAATTACTTTCCCCACAGTCACCTGCTGAGGGTGAAAAACAAGGTATAAAGTATTTCTGGTTCAGAATTTTAAAACCAAACTATCATCTCTGTCTGGGGAGAAAAAATTTTATAAATTGTATACCATTTCACAAAAATTTCAGAAACTATAGCTTTCAAGAAAGTAGAAAGGGGGAAGGATATGGTGGATCTCACTTTCATTTTCTAAGTTGGAACAAAATAATACTGATTTGGCTAGATTTTGAAGAAGCAAGTTTCTAATTGTCAAATTGCTGTATTAAATTTTTAAAAAAGCTGTATGCCCGGGATTCATGCCTATAATATTAGCTACTCAGAAGGATGAGATCTGCGGATTGTGGTTCAAAGCCACCTCAGCAATATACTCTGTGAGACTATTGTCTCCAACAAACTACCCCCCCCCCCAAAAAAAAGAGCCAGAAGTGGAGCTCTGACCCAAGTGATAGAGCACTAGCTTTAAGAAAAAGTTCAAGGAGCTGGGAGTTAGGCCTAGTGGTAGAACACTTACCTAGCATGCACGAAGACCTGGGTTCGATTCCTTGGTACCACATACATAGAAAAAGCTGGAAATAGTGCTATGGCTCAAGTGGTAGAGTACACTAGCCTTGAGAAAGCCCAAGGACAGTGCTTAGGCACTTGAAAAAATAAATGAGGACAGTGAATGCCTAGGCTCTGAGTATACATGCATGTGCATACACTCATGCACACACACAGACACACACACGCACGCACACACACACACACACACACACACACACACACACATGCCAGCTAGGAATTTACTAGGTATATATTGATGAATGGAATATGTAATCTATGCAAGCAATCAGCGGACGCCTAAAAGTGTTCTTTTATGTCAGAGAACTGGAAAACCCAGCTAATTAAGTAAGAATTTATGCTTAGGTAACAAAACTTAGGAAATAAATGTTCATTCTGATGGGGGAAGGGGATCAGGAAAACTGGTCAGTCCCAATAACCTGAAGTCAATGGAGAATGTGTGTACATGGTGGATCAAAGCAGTTCAAGACACTTAGTAAAATGATTCAGAAAACTTTACCCAAGAAAAAACATAGCTGAAGGGATTGAGTTCACCTCTGGAATTGAGTTCACCAAGAGACCAGAAAAGGTGAAAAATGGACTGTTGTTTCATTGATTCGTTATTCAGCTATACTCAGTTTTTTAAGACGTGCCCACCCATGGTTTCAGCTTCCTTCCTCAGTGCTCTGTACCATGCTTGCTTACTTTCTTTTGACCATCTGGTATAATATTATAACATTTCTTTTTTCCCATAATTTGCCAATGTGTTTGTGTTGAATTTAAAAATCATTATGGATCATTATCCATGTTTAAACAATTGAAAATAATACATTTTTTAAACACGCTGAAAGAAAATGAAGAAAAATTTCTATGACTACCTGAGGGTGGCACTATTCAATCTCAAAAGGAAAAATGTCCTAGACTGACTTCTCAGACTTTCACAGATTTAATTTCCCTCTGATGACTTGTGTGGTCTTTTCCTCCCAAGAAATAAACTCAACTTGATTGATCTTTGCTGAGAAACTTGTTTATTTCTGCAGATTTTAGGAAAGCACAAACAGTTCAGTGGTACATTTGTGTAGCACATTTGCAAAACTTCTGTGTAGTACCTAAGCAAATTTTTTCCTCATACTTACCTGCAAGGGAAGCAAACAGATTTTCACCAAGATAGCTTTTATTTGCCAACTTCTCCTGAGAGTCCTTTAAAAAGTATATTTCAAAAGCATAAATGTTGGTTGTGAGAGTACAATTTGGAATCTCAGTAGATCCTAAGTATAAGGCATAGGCTTGGGGGAGAGAACTGAGTTTTCCTGGTCCCTTCTCCACTAAGCCATAATTCTGGAATCCAGATCATGAAGCGACGCAAACAGCTGAGCTCATGTGTCCTAATGCTTGCACTATTCTTTGCAGTGTCCATCTTAGATGGCCTCTGGAACATGCTCACTTCTTCCCTGCCCCATGCTGCACCACCGCTTCCAACCTTCGCAAACTTGTGCTTTCCGTGTCTGCCCACCTGTCCATTCACATACTCCTGGCAGCTTCCTGTCGTTGTCCACTCACCCATGTACATATTTCTTTGCCTCACCTACTCTTCTTTCAAAATGTACGTGCTTAGGCTGGAAGTCATCTGGTGTTACTTCTCCTACAGACCATCCTCCACTCCAGGTTGGTCCTTTTCTGTGGGTGAAGGGCAGTAGCAGGATTGCCTAGCTGCCTTTTTTTTTTTTTGAAAATGCTGAAAACAGAGGGCCTATAGTTACATAAGTCAGGCAAAGACTGTATTTCTTTTTGGGTAGTATCACCCCTTCCTTTGCTGTCTATGCATTTTCTCTGTCTATACTTCTGGGCCAGAATGTCCATACCTTCCCCAAATTTTTGCTATTATTTTACCTGGTAAGTTTCCAGTGCCTGTCTCCATGCCTCTATCCTCTTTCTCCTCACCTGTCTCTGGGGTTCAGTGAAATTTCAACCCTTACATGGAGAAAAACCGTACACATAGAGTACCATGAAAACAGAAAAGACTGGACAACTGAAAGTCATGTCAACACAGTGTTTACCAAAAAAAAAATCATTTAGTAAGTACAGAAACCAAAAAGAAATGGAAACGAGTTGTTATTTTCTGGCAAGGAATCATTTGTTATCCATCAATGGCAGAAGTTTGAATACATGCACAATCATGGGACAGATTTTTTCATTGAGCATAGGAATGGTTAGTGGTGATGCAGGAACCAAGATGTAGGCTAAAAACATAGGAAACCTACCAAGTAAAATAATGACAAATTTTTCTAAATTTAGGTAAGGTCTGGACATTTAGTTATCAAAGGCATTTAGAAGCTAAAGGTGTCCATTACATGGTCTTCAAAGAATATTGAAAGTTATAGGAGAGAAGCCCTAAAATGAAAATTGTAAAATACCATAGAAAGAAACTGAAGAAAGTCCCCCCATGCATACCAATAGGTTAACTATTAAAATAGCAAGAAAGTTAAAGCCATCTACAGGTTCAATGCAATTCCTACAAAAAAATACTATGTCATTCTTCAAAGAACTAGGAAACAATCCAAACATTTATATAAGAGAGCATCCCAATGAATAAAAGTAATCTTGCCAAAAAAAACAATGCTGGAGGCTCACAATATCTGCTTTCAAAATATATTAAAGATATACATAGACATGGTTAAAAAAACATTATGGTATTGGCACAAATACTGATAATAATCCACAGAACACAGGACCTAGAAATAAACCCATACATTTATAGTCAAGAAAAAAGTACCAAAAACACACATTGAAGGAAAGATGGCCTCTGTGACAAGCAGATCTAGGAAAACTTCATGTAAAAAATTGAAATTAGAAAGCTGGGTGCTGATGGGTCATGTCTGTAACCCTAGCTACTCAGGAGACTTGAGTTCTGAGGAGCACAATACAAAGCTAGCCAGGGCAGGAAAGTCCATGGGACTCTTACTTCCAATTAACCACCAGAAAACTACAAGAGTCACTGTGGCGCTAGAGTTCTAGCCCTGAACCAAAGAGCTCAAGGACAGCACCCAAGCCCAGAGTTCAAGCTCCACGCCTCACACACACACACACAAAAATTGAATTTAGAGTCCTATAAACTCAAAACTGATCAATACCTCGATGTAAAACCTGAAACCTTGAAAGAACTAGAGACATAAGCACTGGAGGTGATTTCCTGCATCAGATTTCAATAGTTCAGGAAATGAAAGGAAGAATGACATATGACACTCCAACAAGTTTTAAAAGTTCCTGCAAAAAGACCTCCAAATATAGCAGCATAGCAAATTATCCAATTTTTTTAAAGGGCGAATGAATCCCATGTTGTTCCTTTATCCTATAGTTTATTTCACTTAGGCTCATCCTGTATAGCCATATGCACATAATTTTGAGCTATTGTGGTCCTCTGCTAGGAGAGTTCTAGATGCTTTCTAATTATTACGAATGAGGGAACCCCATAGGGCCTATGTTCCTTTGGGACTGGCTGGTTCACTTAATATGATTTTTTCCAAGTTTTTCCATTTCCTTACAAATGGGGCCATGCCATCCTTTCTGATAGCAGCGTAGAATTCCATTGTGTATGTATACCACATCTTCTTAAACCCTTCTGTCATGACATTCTATCCTTACCACAGGCCCAGAAGAAAAAGGAGCTAGATTATCATCCTTTCTCCTTCAGATTTCTCTCAAATATGAATTGTTGTATCTCACACTAATGAGAAAACTGACCACCAAAATAAAGATTTGGTTTTAGAAATGGGTAATTCGTGGACCTCCATGTGGCTAGTCAATGTCTTTTTAGCAGTAACATTTTGCAGTTTAGCATATATTTTTTAACTCTTCTATCCCCTCAGGATTCCTAATTTAATCAGAGTTATTTATCTAAAACACAGCCACTCAAGAACCAATCCATAGGCAGCTCATGTGGACATCGAGAAGCTTCATAGAAACCTCCAGCCACACCAAGACTCTCTGAATCCCAAACTGTATTTCATGGGGATCCCTGAACGAGGTGTGTGGACCATGAAAGTGTAAAAAGCACTCATTTACCTGTAATTATGAGTTTTCAGCACTTGTCTAGGCTACAGTAAGACAAGAAAACAAGGAAGCCGTCATCTGGGAACAGTTTCTGGCAGTGTGAGGGAACATGTCCTGGTTGGCACTTGTGAGGGAGCGCGTCCAGCAGGAGCAGGAGCACACTGCTTTATGCTGCAGTTTTTGTCATTGACATCAGTGACCACTGAGCTTCCTCCTAAGGCCACCCCTAGAGGACAGTCAATGCACAAGATCCAGAAATGTGGCTGCTGCCCACAACCAAGACGCCATTAAGCTACCTCCTCAGATCTCGGAGGAAACAGTGGCACGTGGCCTTCCCTTTCTCATCTCTCTCTTTCTGTACTAGACTATTGCTGGGATCTGTTCTCTTCTTCCTGTCCAACTTCCTTGAATTTGGTATTCCTGGCAGCTGTTTTCTGAAAAAGGTTCAACCACAATAATGATTATCAAAGCCTAGCAAAACAGCAAAGACATTTAGTAGAAGAACCACATGGTGCCTTCTGTCTCCTCTTTTGATACCAAAGGAGCACCGCTCTCTCCCCCCCACACACACTCTCTCTCTCCGTTGAGGTGGGCCACATGCTAATGTGCAAGCAGCTAATGCTGTCACTCCTGGCTGTGAAGAGGAGAGACTAAACTTGGTTAGTCATGGAGAAATACTCTCTCCATTTCACCACCAACTGAAGCCCCCATCTTCACTTCAAAATATGAGAGAAGCAGAAATTCATTGTTAAAGCACTGGGAGCTGAAAAAGAAACACAAACATATAGGCACCGGGCATTAAGGCTGGGGAATTGGACATCTTATTCCCTCAGAGTTTATATACTCTGGTTTGGCATTTAATACAATTTTAAAGCCATAGTAAATAAGAAAAATAAAAACAAACTTGCTAGTTTCATTTTTTTGATGAAAAATATCGTGCCTTAAAAAGTTTAAGAATCCAGTCTTCAAATATGGGGAGTAAGAGCAGATCAGATGGATGGGAGGAAGTAGCTGGTTCTGAAAGGGAATAAAGAAATTGGGGAGAGGGTGTGATCTAACTGTATCATGATTATGTCTACATGGCTGAATGCATTTATCAAAATGCATGCTAACTTGGATAACATTTTTGACTAATAAATTGTATCTTGGTAAATTTGACTTTAAATATCTTGCCTTTGCTCTTAAAGGTAGCTCTTGTTCATGTGTCTGGCCTCTGAGACTAATTTGCTCTTTACCTGAGGTCTGTGATGGGTCTGTGTGTGTAACAGTGGTGTTTGGCCTAGACTCACAGTTTACACAGCCATTGCAACATGGGTCATGTTGTACACAACACATATGTCTCAATAATTGTTATTGCTTTGTACTGTACTTGTCAGTGTATTCACCTTTCTAAATCAGTCCTTCAGTCATGGTCTCTACACCAAGTACACGGTGATAAACTTGAAAGCCTGGACATTTTCTTTATTATTATAAGCGCTCTAAGTCTTTCACAGTGATTGATCCAAAGAGAGTGACTGGTTTCCTCGAGGTTTCGATTTCAGCATAAGAACATTTCAGAGTGTGATTAATGCCCAGTAAGGAACCAGGCATCCACTAGAGTCACATTGTTGACACAGAGCACAAGTTATCTCTAAAATCACCCTTTAATTGAATGTATTAGCATCCTCAAATCAGATGTGTACAATGATTTCTGCAAAGACACTGGGGAAATGAACTTAACAGAAATGTAGGTACAGAACATTATGAACCACAAAGGAATAACACATGGCCTTGCTTCTGTTCTGTGTCAGCCTCTTGTGCCTACTGTCCTCTTGTGAACAAGGAAAATCCTACTGAGAGCAAAGCAAAAGCAAGAGTTTGAAGCAAGTGATAGATAAATTAGCTACAAGGAGTCAATTTGACAGATAAAGGATGTTTTCACAACTAAATTGTCTACATGTATTTCTGGATCATGTAATGTCACTGAAAGTTGTGACAGGTCAAAAGGAGCTAAACTAGTCTGGCACAGTGGCATTCACTTACAATCAGTACTTGGGAGGTAAGGGCAGAAGGATGGCAAGTTCTAGGTGGGCCTGAGCTGCAGAGACCTCTTCTCCACAAAGCTGAGAGTTAGAGACGTAGCTCAGAGGTAAAGTATTATCTAGCTTTCCCAGTAGTAACAGCGAGATAAGAAAGAAATCTACCAAATGGTGAAAGTAAAAAAAAAAAATCCAAGTAGAACTGCTATTTTCTTCACATATATTTTGTATGGTCAAAGCCAGGTCACAAAAACTAGTTCCTGAAAATTTCCAGAATTTAGGAGATGATAGAAGCAACATGAACAGAAAAAGAAGCTGCAGTCAGTCCCTAAGTACCAATGTCCTTGGGAGAACACGAGTGCATCCCTGCTCAAAACGAAGACCCAGAGGATTGAGGGTCAGTGGCTGTCTGCTACTGAAGGTGTCAGGTCACCACAAGACAAGTGGCGTGGCTTAGGGAAAGACAGGCTGGTTCTCCTCTAAGGTTCTCCTTCCACCTGAAAGCATGACCTTAACTAGTCTTTTCATGGCTGCCTTTCCACTTCTCACCTGCAAACAAGAGACACAGCTGGCTGGTGTCAATTATGGAACAAACTCAATAACATTTCCAGAGCTGGTGTCTTAAATATTTTCCATTTAATTTTACTCTAACATTGGGACTGTCTGGAATATTTTTTTAGGTTTTGATCCTTGTATGAGATTTGAAATGTCAAGCCATTGTGAAAACATCTTTCACAGCTTCCAATCTGTAGCCAATCAGGCAAACAGCAACCCTTGTGAATTGAGTAAGATAAGGACCTATTTTTAAATAGAAAAATCTTGCCTCATAGAACTTGTGTCACTGTGAAAACTAAGAAATTGCAAAGAACAATTTCTTATTGTTGCTCAATAGTGGTAGAAAAGGTTAAATTGGAGGGACAAATTGCCTAATGTATACTCTACAACACCCAAGTGTCAGTCACATTAGACAATTATCTAAGCACAGAAAATCCTAAAATGAAAAAGTAAAGTAGACATCTCCTGGAGCACATACTGTAATATATGTGAATATTCAAAGCAAATTTAAAGCCAGGAAATCAGAGAATTCCTTTGATCACTGTGTAGCAAGATTTGGTAGCGTAATTTATTCACACTGTCTGTCTACAGTGACAAAGCAAGAGCCAAAGGGTAGATCTCCTTCACAATTTATTTATCCTTAACAATGCCCTTTTTCATAGAGGGTTGTACAATGAAAAATAACTTCTACATATTGTCTATAGACTCAACCAAACTGTAAAATAGATAGAGCAGCTTTATCCTGTGAGGCATCTGCCCCAATTCACATCCAACAACCAATAGCAAGCAGGAAATCTTTATAGGTCACATGACCCTCTGTGCATTGTGAGGCCTACTAAAAACCACCTTCCTACTTCTATTCCTGCACCCAGAAAGAAACAACATCCAAGCTCCAGGTCCAAACCCAAGACAGTTACAGGCTCCAGAGTGAAATGGAAAACCTAGGTCTCTGTTACAAAGTGCTGTTCTTCTGAACTGAGACCCAGACAAGACCAATTCTGGACCTTATGGAAGCTGTTTTGTCTTATATAAAATTAGTGGCAATGGTAACATTAATACCAAGAGTTGTTTGATGTTTATTGAATCACTTCTGTATACTGACATAGGCCAGGCACCAGAGGTACAGAGACCAATAGAGGACTTTGTTCATTCCCACAAGACTTGATCACCTAGAAGGGGAGCACAAAGAATCCTCCTTATTGAATGTAGGCAAGGAAGTAAACCTTGGTTCAAATGTCAAAAGGAGAACACAAAGAATGGTTATTTGGAGGCTCCCATCTTGGGGTTCTGGCTCAACTTCCTTTGCATAGTAGCAGCTAATGTCCTCAGGGGACTTTCAGATGTAAAATGGATTCAAAGTTGGACTCGTGGTTATAAGCATGTTGCATAAGGGAGATCATTATGTAAGCGTTATTATATAAACACAGCAGGGTGTTTCTGCAGTCGCATGAACTTGGGGCTAGGCCTTCTGTAGTCCCAGGAATGAAGCAAGTCTAACTATTTCCCGTCTAGCTATTTCCCACCCAGCTCATGGGGCATGACTGAGATGGAAATGGGAAAATGGAAAAGCTTGCTGACATAACGATGACACCAACCTTTAACTCCATCATGCCAAACTCTGAGATCCACCACACACAACCTCTAGATCTGTGTGGCAGAAATGAGGAAGGAAAAGGAAGGAGTAAAGATGTGGTGGTAGTTATAAAAGTTGTGCAGTTAAACAGAAGGGAAAGCAGAGGAAGAGCTAGAATGCTGTTTCCTTCCATTGCAATGGTTTCTGTCTGGTTCTGGGTTCCAAACTGGGCCTGGGAATGACACCCCTGTGTTATTTGATCATACCGGCAGGCTCTTCTACAGCATCTCCGCAGCCTGTTACGGCATAGTAGAATCCATACTAGGTTAAGCATTTATAAACTTTCCCACAACACAGCCATTTCCTGGGAGTATATGAGTTCTACAATGTCCAGGTTTATAAAATGATGGCAGTTGTTAACGGAGTCTGCAATCATACCTATGCCGGCACCATAAACTTGGATAAGGGATAAACTTCACTCATCCAACTCTTTTTATTGAGTGAATTTGGAAAAAATTATTACCTTAACTGAGTCCTACTTTATTTCCAAGTATACTATATACAATTAAAACTTCCAGGGTTCAGGAATGCAGAAATGATATACAGCATCTAAATATATGTATATACAGTTGTGACTATAATGCATACAAATCATCAGGCGTAACATTTGAAGTCTAATGGAGATTAGTTTCTGCTATGATTTATCCTCATCAAAACTCATAAGATTGGAACAGTGCTGGGATGTGGGTATTCAAGAGGTTTTAGGGACACAAGAAACCCACCCTTATGATGAGTTAGTGTTTGCTTATTTGTTTCTTCCAGTTCTAGGGCTTGGACTCAGGGCCTGAGCACTGTCCTTGGATTTTTCTCAAGGCTGGAGCTCTTCCACTTGAGCCACAGCACCACTCCCAGCTTTTTCTATGTTTGTGGTACTGAGGAATCGAACCTGGGTCTTCATGCATATAAGGCAAGCACTCTACCACTATGTCAAACTCCTAGCCCTAGGTTTGTTTGTTTTTTAAGGAACTGGGTTAGTCCTCTCAAAACTGGACCAGTCTCCTGAGACTGAGTTAGGTATTGCAGGAGTGAGTTAGGTCTCTTGAGACTGGAACAGTTACCAAGGCAACAGGTTGTTATAAAGTGAGCCTGGCACCTCGGCACAGCCTGTCTCAAACACATGTTTTTTATTCCCGTGTGCCTGTTTGTCCTTCCACTTTTCCACTACGCGTGAAACAATGTGAGGCCCTCACTAGAAGCCAATTTGTGATGCTCATGCCTTTCTGTTAGATGTCAGAAATATGAATCATCATAAACCTCTTTCCTTTATAGATCATCTCATCTTGAGTATTTTGTTATAGCAACAGAAAATTGACTAAGGCAGGTCCCATTCTCTCTAGCTATATAGGAAACTCATACCACTGCTGTCTTTCCACTGCCCAGGCTAGTAGGATAATTAAGTATACCTGTATTTCCTCAATATCATGACTCTAACAGTTCAACCCAAAGCACTGCAAACAAAACAAAACATGAAAGGACAGAACAACAAAAATAAAACACCAGCAAGAGTTTGGAGAAAATGGATTTCAACCCATTAAATATTCAAGTGCAAACATTTTCAGTAAAACATTTCAAAGCATAGAATGACTCTATATCCAAAGCAAAATCAGTCATGAGCATCCCTTGAAGAATTCTCACAACAGAAATTCACAACCTGAGCCAACAACAAAAACTCAGCTTCAAGTTTTCATTAAAACCAATTTTAGAAACACAAAACAAAGATGAGTACATATCTTTTTTCCATTGATATATTCTTGGCTTCTGAAGAATGATCTATTTTTTTGATTAGTCATGGAGCTTGAACTCTGGGCCTGGGCACTGTCCCTGAGCTCTTCAGCTCTACCCCTTGAGCCACAGCACCACTTCTGGTTTTCCAGTGGTTAATTGGAGATGAAAGTCTCACAGCATTTCCATGCCAGGGCTAACTTTTAACTGTGATCCTCAGGACTCAGCTTCCTGAGTAGCTAGGATTACACGCATGAGTCACTGGCACACAGCTGGTTTCATTTTTTTAATGGAGAAAATCACTGTAGTCCAAACTTCCTCTTTTTTTCTTCCCAACCAATCAGATCTGAAAGCAAGTTCTCTGTCTCACTTAGGATGATTGAAATGTTGGTTTTAAGAGATGAACAAGTGTACAGTAGGAATCTGAGATTGAGAAATGGAAGATTAGACTTGGGAATAGAATGTAGTCATACTCTCCAAGAAAACAAACAAACAAACAAAAAACAGCTGTGTTCTCTCCTGATGGAGGTCATTCTGGGAATTTAGGGTTTGAATCATTTATATTCACTAGCCAGTTTGCAAGGGAAAGCAAATGAAGGAGACTGGGAAGCAAAGGAAGAATGTGGGGATATGTCTAGCTGTGGACTCGATGCCTCTCATGGCTACTCTAGGAGTCAGCTCAGGAAGTGCCATTGTGACCCACATTCCTTGGTATTAGACACTGAGCTGCTGAGGAAATAAAGGGACAAGGTGGCCACCAACTGACTGCTAATTCTTTCTAAAGTCTCCATCTTTTTTGTGTGTGTGTTAGTCCAGAGGCTTGAACTTAGGTCCTGGGTACTGCCCATGAGCTTCTTTTTGCTCAAGGCTAGTACTCTACCATTTGACCCACAGCTCCACCTCCAGCTTTATCTGTTTATGTGGTGCTGAGGAATTGAATCCAGGGCTCTTTGTGCATGCTAGGCAAAAACTACCACTAGGCTTCATTCCCAGCCCCACCATCTAAACTGGTGCCTCCAGAGCATCATAAAGATGTACATAAGACCAAGCAAGTACATCTCTGGTCCACTCTGCTAAAATGACTGACACATTACTGAATATGAGATAGTTCTCCTCTGAAGCATCAGGCTCCAGGAAACTCACCAGCACAGAAACCCCTCTATTTAAGGACTGGTTACCCGAGGGTGGTTGGCACTAAACACACAAAACACATTGTCTCTCCACTGGTAAATCCACATACTGGGAAATCGCCTCTGAGCTGTGGGTTCTAAAGTTACTTCCTGCTGTACTTCTTGGGACTGTGACTTTTTTCCAAGGGAAAAATTCTGAGTATTGGGGAAAACATTCACATGTGGCCCACAGTAGAAATTGAGCCAGGGCCATTGAATGAAATACTGTTTCTCTTCAGACATCAGCAGAGTTTCAGAAATGCAATGGATCAGAGTAAATGTGACTACCAAATTATTTTCTCATTGTTTTTAATCATTAGCCTTGAAGGCTTACTTTCTGAGAGGCAAAGGACAAAAGAACAGTTTGTAATACTGCTTTATCACACCAGCAACATTATCAGAAGTCACAAATAATCTTTAAACATCAACATCTACATTGTAATCCTCATTGTACAAATTCCTTTTTAAAACAATTCCATTTGATTTTAGAATTACCCCTATAAGGTGTCAGAATAAAGAGCAGTCTCTTGATCTTAGAGATGAAAAAACTAAAAAGCTCAAACCATTAGATAAATCATCCTTCATTATAATATGATTAGAAGCAACGTACTCCAAAGGCTGCATTGAGTCACAATGCTCTTGTTTAACAAAACAGTTATTACACTAATAACAGCAACCTTGATCTTGACTCCTGATGATTTTTCTTTCAGTCTTATAAAGCACAATCAAATAGCTGGGTAGATAACCCTAAGCTTTCAGAAGGCAAAGGCAGAAGGATTAGAAGTTCAAATCTGGCTCAGGCTATATAGCAAGATTCTGTACTAAGAGATCTAAAATAAAACCAAAGCAAAGCAAAATAAAACGAAAACCAAGCAAACAAACAAACAAAAAATGTCAGATCACATCTAAAAAAAGGGAGGGCCTCACTGTAGAGGATTGTATCCAGAAGAAATCACATTGTAAAAGAAGCCAGTGGGGGTTCTGAGATCATGCTCACTCCTTTTAGTACAACCCACACTCACAAGAACTATCCAGGGTCCTGAAAGAGGACTGTGTTAATCCCTTCTGAGAGCAGAACTTCCAGTGACTTGATCACTGATCACCAGTTCCTTCCTCTTAAATAACTCCAGCAGCTCAACACTGTCCCACTTTAAACCAAGTTTCCAGCCCATGAACCTTTGAGGAACATATCTACCAGCTTCTTAACTACAGCATTTTCCCTGAGCCCCAATGTTCACATCCATGTTATAATACAATACGTATCTAATCCAATCCTGACACTCCCAGTCTTAACTGAATTGAGCATCCCTTCAAAGTTTACCCAAAATCTCATCTGGGATTCATGGTCAACTCCTTGTAGCTGTGAGACTGTACAACGAATAGGATCTAAAAATCCAATTGTGAGAATAGAGCAAGGGTAATAATCATTCTTAATCCAACTGGGAGACATAGACAAGTAGCAAAAGAAGAATCTGTGTGGAATGAGACTGTAACATGGTAGGAAAGACATGAAAGCTTAGAGAGCCAGGGGTGCACGGGCAAGGCCTCAGGGAGCCCCACCCCCCCATGACTAATGGTTGCTGCCTACGTGGCTGAGTTTTTAGGTGGCACATTGATGCCTATACTCTCCTCAGCTGGTATTCCACACTGTTGGTAGCTGTACCTTCCTGGGGTCTCCAGTGACAGTGCACCCCCATGGCTTTACTTGGCATCCTAGGGGAAACTACAACTTCTTTTCCTCCACTACAGGCTTTACCCTGGCCTTGCAGAAATCTCAGTGGAAGCCACTTTTGTGGATGAGGCTGAGTCCTAACCCAGAGTTATTCCATATAATTGCTGTTCAGGGCAGTCGTGTGCAGGCTATCCCTTGTCCTGAATGATTCCATTTGTAAAAAACAAAAGTTTGCTCCATTTTGAGTGCCAATGCTGAAGCAGAATGACTTCACATCACCATCTGAAATCATGGGGCAGCCTAATACTTATTTATGCAAATAAGAGATTACAACTTACGAGTCTATAGAACTAAACCAAGAACACATAGATGTGTGGGGTTATCAAGCTCATAACAGTAAAATAAGGCCTTAATAAGCACACCAGACAAAGGAGGCCACACAGGGCTAAAGTGTCTGTAAGATTCAAATAGATTTTGCTGAAGCCAAGGGAAGAGAGTTGATACAAATACAAAGGAAGTGACTGAAGGTAAATAAATAGGCTATGAAGTAAATACTACAAAGAACTCTTGAGACAGGCGATGTGAAAATGCATATCTGTTTCCAAGTGCAGTACTGGGACAAGGCACAGAGCTGCGTCCAGAGGTTAGTTTTATGTAGTGTCCATATTGTTGTGAACTCTCAGGTCACATCTGACAGTCACTAGTAGTCATTAAGTACAGAATATAAGAAACCGTCAATTGACTGATGGCTACCAAGCAAAACCAGCAGTGCCTGGCAAATAAATGATCAGAGAAACTGATGTAGTTTGTGAATTTATTGATATTCATTAAACTGACACACACATGTCTACCTACTTCTGGGTTATCTTGCTCAGGACTTCACTATGATCCTATGAGCCTTGCATGTTGTATGTTTACAGAATCAGAGCACATAGACACCAAAGTCTACAGCAGTCAATTGACTCATGGCTACCAAGCAAAACCAGCAGTACCTGGCAAATAAATGATCAGAGAAACTGATGTAGTTTGTGAATTTATTGATATTCATTAAACTGACACACACATGTCTACCTACTTCTGGGTTATCTTGCTCAGGACTTCACTATGATCCTATGAGCCTTGCATGTTGTATGTTTACAGAATCAGAGCACATAGACACCAAAGTCTACAGCACTGGCCTCACTGAAACAGCCTTGAGCATTTTGTTGGAAAGCATAGTGCAGAATTTCAAGATGGCTCCCTGGAAAGGAACCTATGAACAGTAACCCAGGCTGATTCTCTGGCCCTGGACCTGAGCTGAAAGACATAGCCAAAAGATTTCTGAGATGCCCTTTGGGCCTTTTTCTAATATTTCCGTGCATAGCACTTGGCTTCTTTTCTCTAGGCTGATCTTTCTAGCCAACAATTGTAAGGTTACACCTTCTTCTTGTGGACAGTCTTTTTGGCTCCTTTTTTTGGACAGGCCACAGATTTTCTTAATCTTGCTACTGTTTCCTTTTTAATTATACATTCTTCCTTTAGGTCATGTCATTGCTTCCACACCCTGAGTCTATGCAGTTGGAAAGTAATGGAACAGCCATCTATGTGTCTTGGTAGCCAGACATTTCATCCACTGGTTTTGGATCATTCTTAAATTTAGTTTTCCAGGAGCATGTACAAATATCAACTAAATTCCTTGCTACTTCACTGCAAGGATTTTTTCCCTCTAATTTCCTTCCCCTTTTGCCTTGTCCTTTAAGTGTAAGTCAGAATTATTATTCATAAGGCTCCATTTGTAGCACTATAGTCCCTTTAAAGCTTGCCTCTCAATCTGCTTCTGACCTCTATCCAAGACCTAGTTTGGAAGATGCTTCTACATTTTCCAGTATCACTACAGCAACAACTATACTCTTGATGGCATACCTTTGGGTCATTTTCTATCCCTAGAATGAACTACCAGAGTAATAAGAAGTAATAGATGAAGAATGAAGGTTTCTTTAGCTACAGTATTAGACAGTAAATTTAAGATTGGGTAGTGTCATCTGTACTCATGTGTGTGTGTGTGTGTGTGTGTGTGTGTGTGTGTGTGTGTGTGTGTGTGTGTACTGGTACCAGTCCCGAGCCTGTAACTCAGGACTTGGACATAGTCCCTGAAATTACTTTGTTTTGCTCAATGCTAGTACCCTACTACTTGAGCCATGGCTTCACATTTGGCTTTTCATGGTTAATTGAAGGGTAAGAATATCACAGGCTTTCCTGCCTGGGCTGGCTTTGAACCATGATCCTTTGATCTCAGTAGCTAGGATTACAGGTGCAAGCCACCAGTGTGTAGCTAGGCTTCTTTTTGACAGATGACAGCACATGCACTCTGTACAGAGTGCTTGTTCTTCAAAGAACTACATTAGTCTCCACTGAGAGTCTAATGAAAGACATAACCCGTTCCCTCTGGGACCTCTTAAAGGTTCTGCCACCTCGAGACTGACACATGGAATAGTGCATCTTTCTTTGAGGGACACACTAAAACCCTAACACTACACAAAATAATTTATACTTTTAATGAATAGACTATTGAAATTACTATGGAACTTTACAGAAATAGGAAAAAAATCCTAAAATTTCTACCAAACTATAAGTAGCCCAAATATCCAAAGCAATTTTGAGAAATATAAACCCTGGAAGCATTATACTTCCTGTTCCATAAGCTACAGTAATCAGAGCAGCATGGCATAGACATCATAAATAAATGTGTGAATCGGTGTAATTGAGTCCAGAAACAAATTCACACGTTCATAAATAATTGTTCTTTAACGATGGTGCTGAGAGCATAGTGGAGAAAAACATTTTCAACTGTAGGCACTGGAAAAATGGGAGATCTTCATGTAAAAGAATGAAATTGAACCCATATCTCAGAACATATAAAACTCAAGTGGGTTAAAGACTTTTCTGAGACCTGAAACTGTATAAAACACTTGAGGAAAACATGTTTTGAAATTCATGTTGGCAAAGATTGTTTGCTCAGAGCACATGCAACAGAAGTAAAAGTAAACAAGTGATCTTGCATCAAACTGCAAAGGTTCTGTACAGCAAAGAAAATGATCCAACAAAGTGAAAGGTAGCCCACGGGATAGGAGGGAAGATACAGAAGCCCTAACTACATGGACAGGTTAGTAATCAAAAGAAATAAAGAACTGTTGCAACTTAACAGGAAAAAAAATGAAGCAAAGAAGGAAGGAAAGGAAGGAGAAAAAATGAGGAAAGGAAGGAAGGAGCAAGGAAGGGAGGGAGAGAAGGAGGGAAGGCCCATTATTTTTTTTTCTTTTTTTTAATTTTTTTTTATTTTAATTAGTAAAAGGGTTACATGATATTTGCCAGATAGAAGGTACATTAATTCACATACATTGATACCCTTTCACATGTCTTGGTACCCATTTCCCCCCCACACATCCCCCACCCGTCTTGGTTTTCCCCCCTTCCCTATCAAATTTCAAATATCCAAATACAAATAAATTCAATATATCAGATAACAAAGTGAGATACTATACCAATATGAGATAACCAAGGGACAGCAAAGGAGATGAGAGACAACATAGTACATTAAGAACAACAATCATTCATTATATGGCTTTTGTTTCAATATCCTGGAGGTAAGGCCCATTATTTTTAAATGAGTAAAGGATTTGAATGGGTATTTGTCAAAAGAAAACAAGCCAATGGTTAACATTCATAGGAAGATGATCAACATGAATTCTTGTTAGAATGGTCATCACTAAAATTAGTGAGAAATCGGGCCGGGAGTTTGGCCTAGTGGTAGAGTGCTTGCCTAGCATGCACGAAGACCCAGGATTGATTCCTCGGTACCACATACATAGAAAAAAGTCAGAAGTGGTGCTGAGACTCAAGTGGTAGAGCTCTAGCCTTGAGAAAGTCCAAGGACAGTGCTCAGGCCCTGAGTTCAAGCCCAGGACTGGCAAAAAAAATAGTGAGAAATCATAAATGTCAGAAAGGATGTTACAAAGAGGCCCTTTTATATGGTCAGTGGGAATTTCCATTTTGGATTATAATAAAATATTTAAGTTCCTCAAAAACTTAAAAATGGAAATAGCATTTGATCCAACCATGCTACTTCAGAGTATACTGCCAAAAAAGTGAAAGAAGTATTTCAAAGAAGCACCCAGGATTGCATATTTATTGTTGCATTAATCATAAAAATGAAGGTATAGAAATAATTTGAAATTCTAGTAAAGAATGAGTAGATAAGATATGCATGAATGTATTGATGTATGAATAAAATACATATATGTATGTATATGGATAACATTACACATATTTTATATGGACATGATACAAAGAATATCATATTCTACAGCCTAATCAAATATGTGTTAATGTATGTAATTTAATGTTTAGCTATACATATATATATACATTCTAAAATGATTGCCATAACTAAGCTAACTAAATTACATATACTTCACATAGTTACCATTTTCTTTCTCTTTTTGTAATAATGTGCATGTACCTGGAGTACAAAATTCTCAGTGAGATAAGTCAGACAGAGGGAGTCAATTAGATATGTTCTGATTTAGGTATAGAATCTTAATAGACAAACACATAGGGACTAAGAGTTGGAAAATGGCTGCCCAAAGGTGAAGGGGTGAAACACTAGTCACAAAAGTACAAAGCTTTGGTTTCTCAGACGAGTAAGTTCTGGACATCTTGTATATACCATGGCAAATAGGGTTAACAATGTTTTATTGTGCGCTTGCCATGCTAAGATGGTTAAGTCTGATGTGTTTTCATGACCAATAGAAAGAAAATGGTAACTCTGTGAGGTAGATGCAATTTAGTTAGCTTGATTATGATAATCATTGTATATATAAATATCATTTTATGTAATATATTTATTACTTATCAATTGTATTTCAATAGAGCAGAATTTTCTTTTCAAAGTGGAAGGAAACACAAGTCTAAAAAACAAATCATGTTTTTCAGAGACAAAGTTCTGCCACAATTCTGTGCGTATGTCAAAGGCCATTAAATTATACACTTTAGATGGGTGAGGCTGAGATCCGAGGACTTGAATTATTTCAAAGCCAACCTGGACAGGAAAGTCTGTATGAGAATTAGCACCAATTAATTAATTAGTTAATTAAACACCAAAAGAGCTGGTGGATATATGGCTCACATAGTAGAACAAAGAGGCTCAGGGATAGCGCCCAGACCCTGAGTTTAAGGCTCATAGGTGACAAAAAAAAAAAGGTAGGTAAGTGAGCAGGAATTGGTGCTTGGCTTCTAAATGTCACTGAAGCAAACAGAAAGAACCAGTGAGTCCCAGCACATGGGGAGTAGGGCAAGACTGCAAATCTGAGGAGAGGTAATAAGCATTCAGGTGTGAGACACCTGGCAGGTCAGCTTATCACCAATGGGAGCTCTCATAATGTTTGCACAGTGCTCACATGAGCATCTTTACTGGGGAAGGAGAGATTAGCCATGGGGATAGCCTAGTTCATTTCCTCACTAGGAATCTACTCTTACTGGAATTGGAAGGTACACTGGGAAGCCTCATCTTCTCCAAGCTTTCACCAAGGTTTCTTAATCTTAGCACTGTGACATCCAGGGCCCCAGAATTCTTATTCTTTCTTGTATGTGGTTAGGGAAAGGTCTGGTAGCATCTGTGACTGGTACCCACTAATCCCCAGTTTTGACCACCAATTATGTATCTAGACATTTGCCAAATGCCACCTGCTTTCCCAAATCACTTCCTGTGGCGAATCACTGATTTGGATCAAGGTTTTTATAAGCACAAATTGGTGGGCTTCTGGTAAATATTTTAATAGCCAACTCTGTTCAGGGAGCAAAAGTCTTTGTCTATACTGTTTACTGATTGCGGTGACGTAAGCTCTTTCTGTGGCTTTTTTCACATTATCAATTCTGTCAACATACTTGCAAAATCCCAGAGCCTTACCACCCAGAGATATTGCCAGACAATTGAAGCCAAATCCAGTACATCACAGATAAGAATTTACAGCCCTGGAGTGACTGAAACATTCCATCTTAGGATATCTGAGATGGCTGAGGTCAGCGTGAGCTGTCAAGTCCTAGTGACCAAGAATTGATGCTGACCTCCAACTGGAATGGTCTCCATTCACTGTGGATCTACCCACCCACTCTCAGCCTTCTTCTCTTAGAGTTCTCGGGAGCCATAGCTGCCAACACTGAAGTTTGCTATGGAACAATCTCCCTCATTCACGCAGGACTGAGTTGATGATGCTGCCAGCTTTCTCTTGCCAGTCGAGCTGATCAATTGGGTTCAAGGCCTCTAGAGAAAGTCCTTAATGCTGTATGCTAAAGGTCCTGGCATATCTCTGCCCCTCTTACATTGCTATTAAGTAATAAGTTAACTGGGTTGACCTTCTGTAGCCCAAATGGTGCAAAGAATGGGTCTGAAGGTAAGGATGAGCTGTAGACTTGGGAGAACTAGGTTGAATATTGCACCTGGGTCAATCCAGCCCCTATGTCTTGGAAGAAAATGCACTGCTGGCTGTAAACAATCGACGAGGAGGGATTTCAGACATCATTCTGAAGATTATTCCTATGCTTATTTCTCCCAGTGGCTGAGAACCAAAACGAAGTTGAGGCAAATACTCAATTCTGAATATGACGCTGTTCATGTGTAATGCAGTGTGTTATGAGACTACTGAGAGAAAGGATGTTGGAATTGCTATTAAACAACATAGAAACCACTTTCTTTTCTTTTCTTTTTTTTTTTTTTTTGGTGCCAGTCCTGAGCTTGAGCTCAGGGCCTGAGCACTGTCCTTGGGTTTTCTCAAGACTAGAGCTCTACCACTTGAGCCTCAGCACCACTTCCAGCTTTTTTCTATACATGTGGTACTGAGGAATCGAACCCAGGCCCTCATGCTTGCTAGGCAAGCACTCTACCAGTAGCCAAACTCCCGACCCTTAATCACTTTCTTGTATAAAACAGTACTCTAACTTTTTTGTGTGTGGGGGGGTGTTGGAGGTCATGGGGCTTGAACTCTGGGCCTAGGTGCTGTCCCTGAGCTCTTCAGCTCAAGGCTACCACCCAAACCTTGAACCACAGCCCCACTTCCCATTTTCTAGTGATCAGTTGTAGATAAGAGTCAAACTCTTTAGTGCCTGAGCTGGTTTGAACTTTGATCCTCAGATCTCAGCCTCCTGGATAGCTATGATTACAGGCGTGAGCCACTGCGCCTGGGTTACTCTAACTTTTTTTATGGTGACAAAATTCATAAAAATGGCAATAAAAGGGTGTGGGAGGGGAGGGAAATGGGTACCAAGACATGTGAAAGGGTATCAATGTATGTGAATTAATGCACCTTCTATCTGGCAAATATCATGTAACCCTTTTGCTAATTACAATAAAAAAAATTTAAAAAAAAGTAATTTAAAAAATGGCAATAAAAACTCAGCTAGGGAGAAAAAGGCATTTGTGAAATTGTATAATTGTTCTAACTCATCCACATCAAATGCACTATTCTAAAAACACAGAAGCTTATGGCCATACTAAGATCAGATCACAGTACTTACTGTTTGGTTCCAGCTGCTTAGATTTATTTCACTCACCTATAGGACATGCTGCCATACTCATTCCTATACGAACTTTTTTATTCACCTCTTAAGATGTCAATATTTTTAATATTTTTTCTGTTCAGTATTTTTAAGTAATTAACAATGCAGTTTATAAACAAAATGTCACCCCTGTCGACATTCTCACTCATCTCTACTCTCCTCATCCCTTCCCTCACTCTTCTTAATTTTGTTAGATATACTTTGGTTTCTTGACTGCATTTCCCCCCTCTTTTCCTTTCCATTCATCTACCCCATCTACCCCACGTCCCTTGACCCTAACCCTCTCCTATGAGTTTGTTTTTATCCTTTTAATTTTAACACTGTTCTCAAACAGTTTAGTCAAAGAAACCCGAGCATGACTTTTTAAGGTTTTATTTATTTACTTTTGCCAATCCTGGGCCTGACCTCAGGGCCTGAGCACTTTCCTTGGACTTTACTCAAGGCTAGCACTCTACCACTTGAGCCACAGCACACTTCTGGCTTTTCTATGTATCAAGGAATCGAACCCAGGTCTTCGTGAGTGCTAGGCAAGTACTCTACCACTAGGCCAAACTTCCAGTTCCCTGAGCATGATTTTTAAGATATGTTCATTACCACTTGATATACACCTAGTTTCACCTTTCAAACTTCCTGTTTCTTGTAAGTCAGGTTTTTCATAGCAATGCTAAGTCACTCTATTTGGAGTTCCAGCTGTGTGCTAGTAAGAATATGGAGAATAGGAATGAGATTGCACCCTCAGTTTTTGGGAGGCTACCATTTGATTCAATAGATGTAAGATAATGCCATACTATAAATACAATCATCAAGAATACCTCCCAAGTTTTTGAGATTACAAATGCTTACCGCCATACTCGGCTCCTTGGTTATATACTCTGAGTCTGCAAACAGTGAACTTTCAACATGTACAGCTATTGTATGTTAAACCACTTCATCTGTGTAAAGCTCTTGGAACAATGCATATAGCATTGGGAACGATATATAAGGTTTGCTATTGTCTTTATGGTTATAAAAATATAAGAAAGTAGGATCTATTTGCTAGATTAGTAGAGATGGAATAGTTCAGTAATATTGTAGTGGCTTGAATGTCTATAATTGTTTACTCTCCTACATTGAGGGTAGGAATGTAAATTCATACATCTCAATGGAAAAGCAAATGTCATTATTTATTAAAATAATAAATATTTGTATTTTCAAATTTTTATCTTTGTGGTGCTGTGGCTCAAGTGGTAGAGTGCTAGTCTTTTTTTTGTTTTTTTTTTGTTTTTTGTTTTTTTTTTTGGCTAGTCCTGGGCTTGAGCTTAGGGCCTGAGCACTATCCTTGGATTTTCTCAAGGTTAGAGCTCTACCATTTCAGCCTCAGCACCACTTCCGGCTTTTTTCTATGTATGTGGTACCGAGGAATCGAACCTGGGTCTTCAGGCATGCTAGGCAAGCACTTTAACCACTAGGCCAAACTCCTGGCCCTAGAGTGCTAGTCTTGAGGAAAGCCCAAGGACAGCCCTCTGGCCCAGAGTCCAAGTCCCAGGACTGACAAAAAAAAAAAAAGAAAGAAAGTTCCCTTTTCATCTCCTACATGAGTTTAAATTTTGTTTTTTTGTGTGTGTATGTGTTTAATTTTGTAGAAGTGTGTAGAAGTTTAATTATTCATACGCAAAGGCATGTAAGAAAATCTTGTTTAGTTGTAAAATGAAGAGAAAGAAGAAACTCTCTATGACATACTAACAAAAATAAATTTCAGAAGACCTTATGATATACTGGCATCAGTGTAAAAACGGGTTTGTGTAAGTATGGAAAATGTGTTTGCGTGTACACATTTGAACGCATTTTTATATTAGCATTTGTTTTGTATGCTGGAACTGGGGCTTAAAGTCAGAGCCTTGAGTTTTGCTTATTTTTTCTGCTCCAGGCTGGCACTCTACCATCTTGAGCTCCACCTCCATTTCTGGCATTTTGCTAGTTAATTGAAGACAAGGGTCCCTGGTGTTTGTCTGCCCCAGCTGGCCAAAGCCTCAGACCCCTGGCTCTTGACAAGTGTCAGCCATCAGGGTTCAGTTTTATGTTAGAATTTGTATAGACATTTCTAGAAGGATATATTAGGGAACCACCACAGAAGGACTAGAGGATTCGAAGTTTGAGTTCAGAGAAAGATCTTTTTGTTGTTGTTGTATGTATTTTTGTGCTGCTTGACATTTTGTTTGGAATCAATAAAAACTTTTAAAACAAAGAGTTAATGAGTTAGAAGAGAAAGCTAAAGAAAGAAAGGCAGGCAGAATGAAAAACAAAGAAAGCAGGCAGGCAGGCAGAGAGAGGGAGAGAATGGGAGGGAGGGAGAGAGAAAAGGAAGGAGGAAGGGAGGGAGATTTGGAATCAGTATAATCAAGTTGGCCTTCATTTCTCGCACCCAAATTTGGCCTACTTAGACTAGCTTATGGTAAGATATTCATGTGTGTATGTATGTGAATGTTTATTCACCTGTCTCATAATTAATCACATGGATATTTAAACAGAGGAATCCCATTTTCCCCACATTCTGCACTGTTCATCTTCCATTCAGTGTTGAAGATCTGCCATTGATGAGGAGCTCTGCTCTCTCTCAGAATCCTTAAGTAATAGGGTCACTCTACTGTACTCCTCTCCTTTCTTATTACTTACAAGCTATCAAAAGGAACAAAAACAACAAACGATAATATTGGAATTTAGTAATTATTCAAGTCCATTCTGTTTCTAGCTTCTTCTACTTGCCTTGGCTTTTTGAGCTGTGACTGTTTCACCAGAAGTCAGCAGGGGGCACCTCAAACACATCCTCTGCTAAGTGGGGCTAACCTTGTCAGATGCAGGGATTGATGCTGGTTCTAGAACAATCTGGCTGTGAGAGCCTCAGCAAAGAACATTAAGTCCATACCTATTCACTTTACTAATAAGGTATTTTAGAAAGTTTCCTTTTTAAAAACTCCATTTTATATGGGCTTAATTGTTCACTTTGCTTTGGATTTCATTTGCTGGAAAAGGGGAAACCTACACATAAATGAACATTAGTTATTCAAATCAATGCATAAAGTGTGGAACATTCTTTTTCATTTTTAGAGCTATGCTCTAGAGAAAGCCAGTGCTCTCTCCCCTGGTATATAGTTCCTCAATATTCTATCCTTTGCTCCTTTATTATGAAGCTTGTTGAACTTATATACACATACACTAATGCATTAAAACTATATGTTTAAAAAAGTATATACTCTTATGAGATGGTGCTTATTGAAATGAACACCAAGAAATGGAAACAAGAGGGTTTTTTTTAATTACACTGTTTTCAGTTTTTCCACCTTCAGTTCATTCATTCCTTTCTGCGGCTGTTTCTTTTCTTTCTGCAGCCTTTTTCTTTTATATAAGTTTATTGGGGCAGGATGCACAGGAACAGTGAAACAAATTCAGTGGGAACCAATTCAGACGTGATAGTCACTAGACACTAAGTTGGATACCAAATATATAACTTGGGGGAGGAGGCTGGGAGTGGGAGGGGTGGTTCAGAAAGAAATGTATTCATTATCCGAATACTCACCTTCACAATAAAATTTAAATTAAAAATATGAAAAGTACCTTATTTCTCTTCTCAGTTTTACACCCACAATCTTGATGCTGACAGCCAGTTTCTGGCTTGAGGCAATGATTCTTACACTCCACAACTTTCACCCTGACTCAAGGAAGCAAAACATCCTTGATCCTTGCCTTCCCTTCTAATTAGAGGTAAGTAGAAAATGGAGAGAAACTAGTATTTATTTGTATTTTGATTTTTTTCAGACCATAACTCCAACTTGGCCAAAAGAACTGTTCTCTATCTGAGTTTAATATTCCTGAACAAGTCATTTAGGATTTTTCAACATAATGTGGTTGGGCAATGGACTCAAGAAGGGTTCTGCAACATTAGTGCTTCTACTCATCAACCAACCAGCGCCACATCCATACCTGCTCCCCCCTCTGGCTGCTACTGTCACCCACATGTCAGCCATGAGGGCTGCCAGGATCACTGGAAACACACCCCTGGCATGTGGGTGGGTGATGGTGGCAAAACCCTTGTGACAGTACTTTTTTTTTTTCTGTACTCATCATGGTTTTCTCTCCTGTTTTGAAAACCAACAGACTTCAAAATAATTTTTTACATTTATGACTTTGTATTTCTCAATCTTATTTATATTAGCCACATTTTGCCAAATTAAATGATTTTTTTTTGCAGCAGCAGGGATCAGATCCTCTCCAGAACTGAGGCTCTTACAAAGAGGCACTTAAAAAGTTTATCATATTGCTTAGCAAAGAAGCCTCTAAGTAAACCCTGCACTAAAACCTGCATGTATGTGCAGAAAACAACTGCTTCCAAGTCTTTTCTTGTTCATAGACATAGCAATATTAAAACTGAACATAGCAAAGATATTTTCTTTCTCTCCCGAAATTGTTGACAAAAAATATTTTATGATTCATGGTTAGTGTTATTTAATTTGGGGGAGGGGGAATTCCTTTTCCTTCATCTGTGCAAGGGACTTAGTCAACATTCTGAGTTTCAATAAATATTAAATGCACAGAGGAATGAAAAATGTCCAGTATGTTCAAGTAGCAGGAAGTCAAACAAAATAACAGTTAAAAAGAAAGGAAAAAGGAAGGAGGGAAAAAGAGAGGGAGGGAGGAAGAGAGAGAGGGAGAGAGGGAGGAAAGAAGGAAGGAAGAGAAGATGGAAAAAAGAACACTTTTGTGTCTATATTTTTGATTGTTTCAATAAAGTATGCATATTTGTCCTTTTTTCTTTCTTTTTTTTTTCTTTTGTTTTTTATGCCAGTGATAAAGCAAAAAGGGCTTGAACTCAGGACCTGGGTGCTACCCTTTAGCTTTTTTGCTCCAGGCTGGCTCTCTACTATTTGAACATGCCTTTACTTCCAACATTTTTGGTGGCAAGTTGGAGATAAGAGTTTCATGATTGTTTCTGCCCAGGCTGACTTTGAACTGTGATGCTGAATAGCTAGGATTATAGGCTTGAGCCACTGGGCACCTAGCCACATTTGCCTTCTTACTTAAATTGTTTTTCATCTCTATTCCAAGTAAAGGGACTACTGTGTCAACAGTTTAAAACTGCTTAGCTTTTGTTAACCTGCAGCTTTGCAATCTGTTTACAAGGGGAATGTCAATTTAGGGGAAAAAAAAAAAAGCTAAGCCACAAACTATCCATGGTCAAATAACCTTGTCCAGGTTCAGACATGAGATCTTTGGCTAAGGCACAACACTGCTGACCTGAGCTCATGTGAGCCTCTGCACTAGATCTGCAGTACCTGACTACTTCCAGCATAGCCAATCGGGAGGGAGCGGGACTGCCACACCCACCTGCCCACTACTTTGGGAAAGGAGCCAGTCTGCTTTTCTACCGGGTAAACTTGGGGCAGTTCTTCCTGGAAGTCTCTACCACTCTAACAGGTATGCAGTCTTAACAGCACAGGCCTGTCCAAAACCGGTAACAACAAAAGCATGTACCCCCAATACATGATTGATTGGGTGTTGTTATCTATTAACCTGGGGAATCATTTAAACACACACCATAGGCACCCAGACTTCCTTTAGCAATCACTTCCAATCTTGTGGTTCTCTAAAAGCACGGAAGTGGACTTTGCTTTGATTGTCTTAGGATGCATGATGTTTTGTGTAAGGCAGTTGGCATTTTGGCACTTCTGTGGCCATGCCTTCATGCCATTAGCACATTGTCATTTTTTTTTAAATTAGAATTTACCATGCAGTTTTTGGAGGGCAGCCATATCATACCTGCCATCTATTCTGTCACTGCTAAAGTTGCTCCTTGAGGTTTAACTCTTGGCAGGTTTCAAAATTTTCCACAGGCTCTGCAAGATTTTAGAATGAAAGCAAAGGGTACATAGTTTCATATTGCAGTACAGGACTATGCATGATGTGTGAATTAAATACATTAACTTAAAGATAGAACTTTTCTACAGAACAGCAAGCTATACTTTGAGCAAGGTCAACTTTTATTTACTTTTTTGAGAACAATGCTAAAGGTGGGCCTAGTTTATGTTGTATAGTCTTTTATTCCCAATCTACAAATGTGCCTCTGTGTGTCTGTGTGTGTGTGTCTGTGTGTGTGTGTGTGCATGTCTATACAAGCGTGCGCATGCATGCACATGCAGAGGAGAGACAGCAAAGATAGGCCAGTAAAGTCAGCCAATGGGAGGTTAGGACTTTATGTGTCAGTATCTCAGCAATAAGGGGATGGGAAGAATACTAATGTAAACCCATTTAAAAAGACCCTTAAAAATATTTTAAGCAAATTGCCAAATACATGCACTTCTTAATTGTTTTTAAAAGGTGGTTGGTTAATGTTCATTCATTTAAAGTGCATCATTAATGGTTTTGACTACATTTACAGAGTTGTGAAATCAACCAATTTCAGAATGTAATTTTAGAATATTGTCATCAGCCACTTCCGATCTTTCTTGTATTCCTTAGCCTGTCTCTGCAGATTTAGAATAAGACAATATTTCTCGATTATGATAGGCTTCTTTCACGTATATCTCAGTATAGTCTTAGACCTTGATGTTCTGCCTCTGAAGGTAAAAAGTAATTCTTTAGTTCTTTTCTTTCCTTTTTTTTTTTTTTTTGGCCTGTCCTTAGGCTTGAGCTCAGGGCCTGGGCACTGTCCTTCAGCTATTTTGCTCAAGGGTGAGTCATACCTCCACTTCTGGCTTTTCTGGTGATTAACTGGAGATGAGAGTCTTTAAGAGTTTTCTGCCTGAGCTGACTTCGAGCTGTCATCCTAGATCTCAATCTCCTGAGTAGCTGGGATTGCATGCGCCAGCCACCAGCAAGCCAGCCAATTCTTGCAATTTCTTGATGGATTTGAGGATTGCATATAATTTGCATGAAAGAAAAATTGGAAACCAGTTCGAGTGAGGGCGTCCCATCACAGAAGCGAGTCCATCTTGCCCGTGTTAAAACACCAGATTGTGCAAACAGCCTGCCGAAGCAGTGCGTCCTTGGGTTCCCACATCGATTTTCTTTGAGGGGGAGGGGAAGGTGTCATTGTAAGTTAAAGAACCGTCCTCCTCGGATGAGTGCTGGCCAAACAGATCAAAACTTCCTGTCCATGGAAAACTTGTTCTGGCTGAGTGTTCAGCCTAAAATCGATAAGGAAGCTGTGCTAGTTCAGGGGATTCCGGGGAGCAGACCCCCTCTCTGTAGGCCAGCAAAAACCTAAGGAAGATCAAGTTTTCCCTTCTGCCCTTTCCCCCTGTTCTAGCTGGCAGGGTTGATCCTCCCTCGTTACAGTTTGCCCAGATATTTGGAAGTGAAATTAGGGCCCTCCCCCCCACAACTTATGATTTTATAGCCAATGGGGAATGAGGTTTATTTGCATATTTCCCGTCACAAAAGCAGCCGTGGAGTGGAAAGCGTGTCAGACTCAATTCCGCCTCCTCTCCCTTCTCCACCTTCTCCTCCTTGTCTTCCTCCTCCTCCTCCTCTTCCCCCTCCGCTTCCTCGGAGGAAATCTCTGCCCCTCCTGCCGCTCTGCCCACCCCTTTAAAGGAAAACTTGCCGGGGTCCTCCCGCTCGGTCCTCGCCCGCCCGCCGGTCCGCGCGCCCCGCGCGCCCCGCGCCGCGCCGCTCCAGCCCCAGGACACGCCGGGAGATGGGGAGCAGAGCCCTGATCCTGGGGATCCTGAGCGTGTGTCTCCAGAGTCTGCTCGGCCCCCGCGGAGGGGTGGCCGCCGCCGGTACGTTTGGTGCGCGCCTTCCCCTGAGACCCCAGCCCGCGGCCGTTTCCCAGCGCTCGCCGCCACGCAGGGCCCGGGGAGCCGCGGAAGCCCGGCTCGGGTCCCGGGCTGGATCACCGGGAGAGTGATCCGGGGGGGAGCCGGGAGCGCGTCCGCCTTCCCAGCACCACGCGCCGGTTTCCCGCGTTTTGTCTCTCCCGGTTTCCCGCGCAGTCCCCGGCGCGGGCTGCAGCCGAGTTCCGGGCGCACGGGCTCGGCCCGGCGGATCGGGGGTGTGACCGGGGAGGCCGGGGGTGGGGGCGCGCTCCGCGGCGGTGAGAGCCACCGGGACCTCCCCTTGTGCGAGGGTGGGGAGGCGAAAGGGACCCCGGGCCCGGGCGACCCGGGCGTGGCGGCGGCCAGCGTTTGCGCTCAGCTCACCGGTAGAACCGACCGGAGCCGGGCTGATGGGCGGCCGGCTCGGGGGAAGCCAGCCGGGCTGGGGAGGCGATGTCTGCACGCAGGCTGCACCCGCAGCCCTGGAGGGCATGGCCACAGACTCAGGGGCCCTTGCTCTTGGCCTCCAGTCCTTCCTCAGAGGGAGGGGTCGCCCAGGGTGCCCGGCCGCAGGGGTTTTAGGGCGCTGAAGGGAGATGCCAGGCAGAACCTCTATCACTGGCCTTGGTGAAGGTGATACCAAGCCCTGTCCATAATCCAGAGTTAGTGTAACTGGACCCTTGGCTCAGCTATCAGAGTCGCAACTGAAAACACACTGAACCCGAAGCAAGTCATAAAAGGGACAACATTTAATCTCCTCTTGGGTGGTGGAGCAGCTTTCAGGGTGGTATCCCTTACGTGTGTGTGTGTGTGTGTGTGTGTGTGTGAGTGGAGGGGGGGTGTCATCAGAAGCTCCAGTATATTTCTAATATTAAATTGTGAACGTGTTTGTTAGGTTAATACCCAGGAGATTCCATCAAAGCATCAGTGGATAAAAAGACAATGGCCAAGAAGTTAGTAGACACATGCTCCATTACCACCCTGAGCCCCCAGCTCAGGGCCTTGCTGGCACCTGGCTAGTGCTTGCTCCAACCCTTGAGCTCCAGTCTGGCATTGTTTTTTCCTGGTTAATTGGACATGGAGCCTCAGACTTTTCTTCCCTGGCTGGCTCCTCCAATCTCAGCCTCCTGAGTAGCTAGGATGACAAGAGTGAGCCACCGGTGCCCAGACATGTCCCAATTCTTGAAAGTCGACTTCTATTGTAAAACATGCACAGAAACGAATCTTTCATATTTTAAGTTTCTGCTGGGTTTCTAGTTTAGCTTCCTCAACTCCAAGGAGCTGGCAAGACCGACAGTCTGCTGAGGCCCCTCTCATTCTCACTTTGATTTATACAGACATTTTAGTCATTACGTTACTTAATTAAATTGGATTTTAAGCAACACATGGCTTTCTTAGCTGTAAAATGTACTGGAGATGATAATTTCTTAGTAGATGCGAGATGATTCACCCTCGTCTCCACGTTTGCTCTATGTACCCTTTACATTATGCCTCCTCTATCACTGCAACTTCACAGCCCTTTCTTTTCCAGATTAATTCAGCCAGGAGGAGAATGCCAAAGGGAAATGTGTCACTTAGGAGAATGATCCACAGCTCTTTTCTGAACTTACTTACTAATCACAGGATTTCTTTCTGGGAACAGGATGAGGACAGCAAGCATTGACCTGGGGTTCTTTCCTCTTGGAAGCCCTGCTGTGTCTACCTGGTCCCAATCAGGAAACTGGAATTGCTAGGAGAGGAAGTTCATAGGGAATTTATTCTGTGGCTGTGGTTCGGTTACACTGGCCACAGTACATTTCCAGGCTAACTTCTGAGTTAAGCGTGATAGGTGACAAGAGCAAATTAGCAAATGTCAGTAGAGCAGGGCTCAGCAAGGGAGTGATTGATTAATAGCTGCATTGAAAGGTGGGTGTCAGGTGGGGGGAGGAATTGCAATGTAAAATGTTCTCTTTCTTTTAAGCACTGTATTTTTAGTTCAACCCTCTATGCTTGCTTTATTATGGAGGAGAAATTGGGTTATACAACTTGTTGCCTCTGTTATATTAGATGATTTTTTTAAAAAATGATAAATTCTACTTTTCATGTTTCCTCTAGCCACTACCTGAGGCCATTTATTAACCACCCATGTTGTTTTGCCTTAAGTGTAGAGCTGTTCTGGCCATTGGAATGGTGGCTGATGATGGCTTTGGGTCACATACATTAGGAAGACTATTCAAGACATGGGTATCAGATCTGGATGGAGGTATCATTTGAATTTGCTTATGTTTTCCAGTTTTTATGGCAACAAAAGCAATCATCAGTGTAAAGCTTGGTGTAGTTCAGTTCGCTGAGTAGAATTTGTCACCACAGTGAGCTAACGTCTTTGCAAAAGCTGAAGGCCTTGTTCATGTCTGAAGGGTCATCCGATGGGGATCTTGCTTACTCAAAGGCTAGAAGTTTGAAGTCTACTGGGAATGGTTTGTCCATTGTGAAGACAATGTAACTTCACATTGCTGGCTTTGTGGCCATTTTAAGACTGTCTGTATGGAGTGACATTATGAAGGTATTTTACCAATGCTAACTGATCTTAGAAGAATGGATAAGTATGTATTAAACATTCTGCTGGAAATATGCCTGTGCGCTGGAGCCTATTAAAATTGTTCTTTTCTTCCCAGTTGATTATCTCAGAATGATTAATCCTATCCTAGGCAGCTGGATGATTTTAACTTTTAAAGGAATGAAGAAAATGCTCCTAGTGCTAACTGGAAGTATATCACAGGATGTTCCTGTTGGTATGACCACACTGGATCTAACCAATCGCTTTGCTCATGGCACATAAAGCCTTGGTGTGTGTGTGTGTGCATGTGTATGTGTATGTGTGTGTGTGTGTTTGTTCCTTAGGCAGAGATAGATGTTTTTATGCAATGCCATGTTAAATCAAATTAATTGTATATGTTCACAGAAACTTACTCATATACAATTATTTTGATTTAGCATGGTATTGCATTAAAACATATTTCCCTCTGATTTACTAAAAAAATTTTTGTAAATTGAGTGGTAAACGGAAATCCTATATTTACTAGAGTGAAAATCAGACTCTAAGAGCAATCACATGGATGTGAATCTAATGCATTTCAAGAGTCACATTTTAGATTATCTTGAAATCAGAAATTTATTTTGGAGGAAAAAATTGGCTTACAAAGTTACAGTTTTTAAAAAGGGATGAATTAACACTTTCATTTTAATTAAAAAAGTAGAAAAGTTCTTTTTAGTATATCAAAGGGAAAAGTTAATCTACATGTCAGATAAGTCAAGAACAGCATTTACCTTGAGATCTCAGAACAGACTGAGCAATCCAACCACATGACAATCCATCACCAAACTGACCAGTTCAGAAATTGAGGTTTGTTTCATTTTGCATCCTACATTTGATGTCACATCAATAATTATAATCATCTACCTCAGAGAAAAAATGATTGACTAACCAAATTCTTTAGAGGCGTGTGTGTGTGTGTGTGTGTGTGTGTGTGTGTGTGTGTGTTCTACCTTTAGCATAGTACCTATTAAATCCTAGTATACTCAGGACCTCTTTTTTTTTTTGTCTAGCAACAACAGTCCCCCCTCTCAAGTATTTTATTTTTCTCTTAAGTGTTTTGGCTTCACTTAATTTCATTATCTGTGTTAATTTTTGTGGTAAATTTCTTCCATCTGTTTACACTTTCATATTTTGACCTATCTACTTAGAGACTTAGGAATGAAGATTATGTAGTACAGAAACACATTAACGTCAAACTTACATAGTATCTAAGAATCTCCCCACCTGGTGCTTAAATGGACTTATTTGAGGAGTAGGGGTGGTATTAATGTGTTTATGAAAGGCAGAATGGAGGCACTTATAAAGGCAAACATCTCAGACTCACTCCTCTTCTTCCTTACTCTAAAGTGGCCTTCATTCCTTAGGGATCCAGTAAAATGTGTAATGACACCATGAAACTTACTGATGGACCCACATCTGGGTCTACATAATCTTACACAGCTGTTTAAGGGATGATAGAAGTTTAGGGAAACAATGAATTGGTATTTAGGATGCTAAATGATCTCTGAGGAATTGCAAGTACAGCTTGAAAAATTAATTGCTATTAGAACACCAAAGAGAAGGAAAGATTGAAAGGCAGAAAAATATAGAGCTTCATCTCTCACATAGTGTGTTGAAACCATCACATAGCCTAAAGAACGGTACCATTTTTTTCTCTTGCAATTGGAAATGAAAAATCTTTGCCTTATAAAGTAGCATGAAAGTTCCACATGCAAATTTGCATGACAAGGTGTGGATTTACCATAGCTTTTCTCTGCCATCCATGGACCCATTAGCAAGGCTGGTGGCATGAAACTGGTACTTGTCTGATTGTCAGTGAGCCATGGTATAATCTGGTATAGAATCCAGATTGACTAGACATTTTTATGTGGAAATATACAAAGTCAGCCAAAGTGATTTTAGAGAACAATCGCAATCATTTCCAAACCACAAGAAACATCAGGGCCAGTAAGAATGGTAAGTCCAGAGAAAATGGCCAGATAGTGTCATTTCAGTAGTTATACAGGGCAGTGTTATTACATGGCAACAGGCCAGTAGATAAGTGAAATCCATTTGCAAGGTTGTTGAATCATCTTTGCTTTAAAAAGAAATTGATAATCAAACATATTAAAAATAAGATTGTTTAAGAGGAGATGTAAGCTATTTGAGGTGGAGCAATGTGGGAACAAGCTAAATTAATTTAGCTTTACATTTTCTAAAACACTTTCTGAAAATAAAAAAAATGTGCACTGAAAGCAGAATTTGATTAAAAATATGCAGTATTCCTTTTCACACCTGAATAAAGCTAACGTTTTCTAGTTACAGAAGAAAAAGAAGACCTACATCTTCTAATAAGTTAAGGCAGAGCATACTCTTAGTGGATAGATGGATTCTCTGAGTATAGTATATGGAAATATAAGCAGTTTTAAAAACTTACGGTTTAAGCTGTTTGTGGTGTTGCCTACCTGTAATTACAGTATCCCAGAAACTGAGGCAGGATGATCAGAGTTAGAGACCTGCTTGGACTTCATAGCAAGATTCTATTTCTTTCCTTCTCCCATACACCCTGCAAAAAAAACCCTCTGGTTTAGCAAATACTTTTATTTGAATAAATGATCGTAGAATATTTAGCAACTTTTACAATATTTACTTCTCTGTAATAAATGCAATCAATATATATCATCTATATTTTAGGATCATAGAAGTATGTGCGTGCATACGTGTGTACATGTATGTGTTCACGTGTATGGTCAAATTATTGCATATAATGAATCTCTTAGGAAGTAATTACTGTGCTGTGAAATGGATTTGGGGAAATATTTCTCAAAAAGGAAAATGTTGGGGCCAAGAGTTTGGCCTAGTGGTAGAGTGCCTGCCTAGCATGCACAAAGACCTGGGTTCGATTCCTCGGTACCATATACATAGAAAAAAGCCGGAACTGGTGCTGAGGCTCAAGTGGTAGAGCTCTGGCCTTGAGAAAATCCAAGGGCAGTGCTCAGGCCCTGAGCTCAAGCCCAGGACTGGCAAAAAAAAAAAAAAGGAAAATGTTTTTTCACAATTATATGATGAGAACCTGATTCTAGTACTTATACTGTTATGTTATTATTCCTATGTTTATTCTTGACCTGATTTTTCAATGCTATCTTGAAATTATACATTTCAACATACAATATTTTTTCCTACAGACTAATAAAGCTAACATAGTTTTCTGGTTATGAGAGAAAAAGGAGATAAATTAAGACAGTGAATGGATAAGTTGTAAGGAAAGAGTAAATTGAAATAAAGGAATTAGAAGTACTGTAAGTTAACTTCATGTATTAATCTCTTGAAAGTTTGAGAATCCAAATGTAAAATCTATGCTATTATTTTTATCTACTAAATAGGGTTTCTTAAATTTTTTTAAAACCTGATCAGAAATTAAATAATTTTCCATGATATAGGTCCCCTTAACCTAGGCTCTGCTTTGGGAAAGGAATCTGGTTTTATTAGCAATATAGGTTACTTCAAAAGACCGTTGTGATTAGTACAAGTATAAAATACCTGCAAAGCTTTCTCAGCATTTAGAGCGAAGTCATCTCCCACTACCACAGCTTTGCAGTACCTTGTGATCTTTAACTTGGTATGGAAGATTGTAATGGCACAAGTACAGAAAGAACTATCTGGGTTTAAGTTCTAGCCATGGCTCGTCTTTCTTTCTGCTCAATTTGCTAATAATGGGTTTCTCAAAATGTTTTGAGCACTGTATCCTGCCATGGGTATGGGGACAATTTCATGTCAAAGATTCCACAGTCTCTCAACTTTTCTTCTTGCTAATACTCTTTAAAGTTTCTGCTAATGACAAAGAAACAACGTTCCTTCAAACTAACCTAATTGTATAACCTTGTCAGGAAACCTTTAAAATGTCACCTCAAGTTCCAAGAGAGTGAAAGCCTAGTATTCAAAGGTTACTCCACAACCCAAGAGCTGGGAGCCAATATTCTCTAGAAATAAGATTTGAAGTGGATACCAGGAGACCTGGGTTTCGATCCATTTCCCTTTCCACCATGGCGAAGTCACTTCAGTTTATGTTTTGAGAAGAGGCTAGATGTTCTATGGAATCGCCAAGTAATAGTTCACTTATGTGGAACTGGATGCACGTGTATAAACACCTACCTGGAAGGGAACTGAAGGAGGCTGGCAGTCACAGGAGAGACCAGAATTGGTTAAATTCACAGTCAAGGCTGTCGCCACCACAGACACAATCGTGTCAGTCATTCTCTTACAATCCACATTGGCCAGGAGCCATGAGAAGAGCATTGGCAGTAGCTGCTTATGAGCCCAGCAAAGAAAAATGACTGATGAGTTTTTCCCCCTTTTCCTGTAGGAGGAACAGATTTTACAGACATTGAAAGCAAATTTTCTCTAAGGACCCCTAAGGACACAGCTGAGGACACGTGCCATCTCATTCCCGGACTGACAGAATCTGTGGCTAACTGCCACTTCAACCACACCAGCAAGACCTTTGTGGTGATTCATGGCTGGACGGTGAGACTGGCGGTGCAGGAGGCAGGGTTTGGGAGGTAGATCAGACACTAGCTGATGGGGAGTCATCCCAGGCTTCTACCTGTTCTCTGAAGGCTTGATTGTAAACCTAAACAAAGGCTGACTTGGCTTGAGATGAAATCTGAAGTGGCAGGTTCAGGTACACTTGTAATCCCAGCTACTAAGGAAGAAGAGATGGGAGGATTAAAGTTTGAGGACATGGGCCTCTCAGAAATAAAACAGAGCAAAAAAACCATGGGGGGCATGGCTCAAATAGTATGAATGCTTGACAAGCAAGTATGAGACCATGAGTTCAAACCCCAGTACCACCAGAAACATACATTCATGCCTATCCAGGTTCATTAATACTTTGCCTAAAGAGTGCCAGCCCTCACATCAATATGCTTTCTGGTAATGCCCTTGAGGCAGCCAGCTGTACTGGGGTGCCCCAGAGCAGAATGTGTTATTGTTATTCAGGCAGAATTGCCTCACCAAAGGTTCTTTCCACATCATCTGGGAGAAAGAGAAGAGGAAGAAGCGGGGAGGGTGTAGGTCCCAATGCTGCTTGATCATTTCACAGCTTGGATCCACAACCAGGGCACTTTTCATCTCTGGCCCTTAGTTGGCTGACTCTGAAACCAAGACTAGACTACAGTTCCCTAAGGTCCTGCCTTACCCAGAATTCCTCAGTTACAAACTTTAGGGAAACTTGTGGAGAGATCAACTAGGGTCATGCAGAATGTCTAGAAAAGTGCCAATTATGGTTAAATCTACCTACTTAAATAATACTAAAGTATTACTTTCCAAATATGTTGCTTCAGATGATATAATTCTTGCATATTTGCTTCAGTTTGTTTTTACATTTTTCAGTCCCTAGCAAGTGAGTTGAATTGCTTACTGAAAAGGATTTATTTAACATAAATTGTTGTGGAAAAAATTCACTAAAAAAATTATACATATCTAGTCTGATTTCTTTTCCTAAAGTGGGTTTGTTGTTGATGTTGTAAGGTAGTTGCCGTAGGGTTTTATGGCATCAAGGGAAACTATTTATAGAACTCACACAGACATTAATTTTGAAAGAACATATATACTACTAATGTTAGCATGATACATTACATATCTAATCCTAACAGTGCAGACTCATAGCATAAGAGGGTTAAGTAAGGCAGAGGACTTTAGAGGCATTTTAGATATACATACACATGTGACTTTCAATATTTCCCCCCTCAAATATGTAAGCTTAATATGCACAATTGTGTGATAGGAATAAACTAGGTATCTCGGGCAGCTCAGTTCTACCCCCTGTCAGAATTATGTACCCAAGAAGTCTTTGGAGAAATGTTTCCTTCTTATACAAAGATGGAATGAGAACCAGGCAATCAGAGGGGATGGGTGAGGTTGGGAGAGATCACAGAGGAGGATGGGGTGGGTGACACTGACTGAGATTCACTGCACTCTTAAACATGAATTGAATTGAAACATGTTGAATGGAGACTCCTTTGTACAACTACTTGAAGACAGCAGAGATGCACCGCGCACACACATGGACATGTTAAACGGCACCTCCCCGTGTAAGTCACCTGCAGATTAAGATAAAATTGAAACTCCATAAAAAGAAAATAGATGGCACGATCAGCCTAGCATCCATCGACAGTGCCAGCTGAGATCATTGATTCTGAGCTCCCACGAGCTCACTTGTGCTCTTCACATTCTGCGTTCTGCCACACGGAGTGCTGGCAACGAGGGACTGAGTTTTCCTGTCACCCAGGGCCCTTTGCTCTGCAGTGATAACAAAGCCCGCCAACTTTGCCTCACAGTCCTGGCTTATCTCAGAACTCAATGGCCAGTTTTCTTAGACTACCTGGGCTATGTGGCAGGGTGGGCATTGGCTCAGCAGTTTGTCTGACAACCCAAGACTCCTACTGTGATACTTGACAGAGGAACTTCTCAAGAAAACCCGTGAAAAGAAGACTTTTTTCTGAGTTGAGGAAAGTAGGTGCTTAGACTGTTCAGCTTTGTGTTTGAGGTTACTTTTAGCTGTATTTTATGTTGAAGTGAAAAGGAAAAGGTTAGCTGCTACCCTCCCTGTGGAGAGTATCTTGCCATGGTAGGAAAGTCAGTTTGCTTGCCCTTTCACAGGTTGCCTAATTTGGAACTACTGATGGTAAATACAGACCTAGAGCAAACACCTTATTTGAGATAAGCTCCCAGGCCATTCAAGGACAGATGAAGGGAAGTGAGGACAGTCTTTTTGCCTGGCAGGGCAAGAACCCAAAGAATGCTTAGCATGTAGCATGCATATGGTACTTTCCAGTACAGCTCACACTCCGCTCCACTGGAACTGGCCTGGATTTGCTTGTTTAAAAATAGCTGGCAATTCTCTACAAACTTTAACTTGTTTACACTAAACTCTTCTTCATCTTGCAAATTATTGGAGTTTGAGTGAATTTATAAAACACTTAAAAAAGCATGAATATCAGGAAGCTGGAATATATATTAGTCAAGGGGAAAGAGTGGATGAATGGAGAGAGGAAGGAAGGGTGAATATATGTGAAAACTGGAAGCAAGAGATGGGTGAGGATGATAAAGAGGTGACACTGGTCAAGATGCACAAACTGACATGTTGAGTTGAACCACTTTGTTCACCTACTGAAAGATAATTAAAAAAAAAACTAATTTAAAAATGCATTAAGCACACTCACCACACACACACAGAAAGTGCAGTAAACTCCAGTCTGCCATTCTTTGAACCCACTCAGACCTGCCTGCAAAAACAGCAGACTCAGGTACCCGAACTCCACCCTCCAAGGTGTGATTTTCCCGTGGGTGCCCTTCTTGTTAAATGGAGGCATGATGGGCATTTCATATTTATGATAGGTTTTGTGGCATCTTTTCCCAATGCCTGTGTGTGCCCTCTTCAGGTGACTGGAATGTACGAGAGCTGGGTGCCAAAGCTGGTGGCTGCCCTGTACAAACGTGAACCCGACTCCAACGTCATCGTGGTAGATTGGCTTCAACGGGCCCAGCAACATTACCCGGTTTCTGCAGGCTACACCAAGCTGGTGGGCAGTGACGTGGCCAGGTTTATCAACTGGATGGAGGTAAGACCCAATGAAGGAGCCTTGTATGTCCAGAATAGAGATGCTGGCTAAAACAAGACAGGCAGCTGGCCTTTCTCACTGAGACAGTGTAGTCTTCTGGGTGAGCATAGGAATTTTTTTTTTTTAGCCAAAAGTTAATTGAATGATAAGAATCGTAAGACCATAAAGCCACTAAATAGCCCCACCCTGCCCTGTCCTTGGGTCTCTTCAGTGGATAGATCTGCCAAAACCCAGAACAAAGTGGTCAGAACAAACACAAGCCTGATATTTCAGGTCAAAGGGAAGAGGTCATGTCCAATCAAGCCCTTCCCCACCAGTTACTTGGCACAAGGACAAAGTATCTTGATTTGCCACCAGTTAGAATATCAGTCTCTTTGACCCCCCCCCCCACAAAAAAAGCCAAGACGACAACAAAAGAAAACATTGCTGGTATTCAGCCAGATGTGGTAGTATGTGCCTGTAATTCTGGGAGGCTGAGGCAAAAGGATTGTAGCCTAGACTACTAAGGAAGGCCTTATCTCCAACAGAAAGCACGTAAATACAAATATCGCCAGTATTTCTCTTTTACTGGAGATCATGGATCTTTGACATATGGCCCAAACTCTTGTTTGGGATGGGAGAGTGATGGACTGATCTGGAAGGACATGGACAGAGATGTGAAATGACTGAGGATCTAAGCCCTCTGACTTGGCTGCAGGTTTTTCCTACATTCAGAGGATGGCTAACTTCTTCAAGCCAGCCTCTGAAAATTACTTTTAAAAAATATATTGAGGTTAGAAGGAAGCTAAAACTGTGATGGGGCCAAATTACTTAAACCAGATAGTTGGAGGTAAAAATAATAAGCTGTGTTTCTTGCACTGAGCATGGGAAGACAAAAGTTCTATCCTTGGCTCTGTTGCCCATCAGGTAAGTGAATGAGAAAATCAGGTTGTCCCCTTGGGCCTCGGGTGTCTGTGGACCATTTGTGACTCTGATGTCTCCCCACTCTTATGTTTTATGATTTTAAGTCATTGCCTGGTAAACCAAAACTTAGAAAATAAAGTAATATGGAGTATTTTGACTAGGTAATGAGGTATTAAGTCTATAGATGTATAAATACAAATACACATTACTATAGCTACATGTATTACATTTATTCCTTAACACAGATTTATGTGAATAAATTTCAGATGTATAGAAAAACTTTCAGTTGTTAAACGCTTACTTATGAAGCCAGGCATGCTGTTGCACTCCTGTAATCAAAGATATTCCAGAGACAGAGGTAGTAAGGTCATGGCCATTTACGGCCATTTTTTTTAATTGCTTTTAGTTTTGATCTTTGGCAAACAATGACAAATCCTCCTCCTTCATCCACAGGATGAATTTAACTATCCTGTAGACAATGTTCATCTCTTGGGCTACAGCCTGGGAGCTCATGCTGCTGGCATCGCAGGAAGTCTAACCAATAAGAAGGTCAACAGAATTACTGGTGAGGACCTGCTTGCATCTCTCCCATCAGAGAGTTGAGGTGGCCATCATTCTAAAAGGGAGGCGGGGAAATGTGTTGAATATTCACATGCATGTGGCATTTTGTGGGGGGCATCTGTCCCGAGTGGACTGTTTTTCAGGAGTGAAATTAAGTGAATTTATCACCCATCCCTTGGCAAGCCCTACCACTAGAGCTAAGCAGAGATTCCCATAAGAGGTCCACGTATTCCTCTGAGAAGCATTTTCCTCTTCCCTTTGCTCAAGGCTTAGTAATGGATTGCATATGTGATGATTGTCCCCTCTCACATCAGTAGCAAAGAATATGACAGAGGGCCAATTTCAAAAGCCATTTGGAACGATGACAGTCATCTAAACAGTGTTGATGGGTGGGTTAGATACACAGAGTGAGAAAATGACTTACCACTGCTAGGTTTCCTAGAGTCAGGTATAACATACAAAGACATCAAACCATGCTGAGTCACTTGTTTAAGGGTCTCAAATCTCAGTGTAGGTACAGGTACTTACCTGTAATCCTACCACTCTGAAGGGTGAGGCAGGAAGGTTACAGATTTGAGGCTAACTTGAGTTACATGGTGAGACCCTGACTCAAACGACAACAAAAGAAGACACACACACACACACACACACACACACACACACAGGGAGAAAGAGGGAGAAAGTGAGAGAGAGAGAGAGAGAGAGAGAGAGAGAGAGAGAGAGAGAGAGACTGACTCAATTTCCACTTGAAGAGAGCCAAGCCTACTTTCATCACCCTGTCTTGTTAATTGAAAGAACCAATCAATTCCTGTGGACAAAGAGCTAATAAGAATCTAAGTGGCTGCCAGTTACATTCGAATGCCAAGCAACCGAATGCTAATGTGATGCCTGGTAACACTAACACTGATGGAGGTTGAAATGCCTGTGGGACTTTTTTCTCCATCAAGGCCTGGATCCAGCGGGCCCGAACTTTGAGTACGCAGAAGCTCCCAGCCGTCTTTCTCCAGATGATGCAGATTTTGTCGACGTCCTGCACACATTCACCAGAGGGTCTCCTGGCCGCAGTATTGGGATCCAAAAACCAGTAGGCCATGTTGATATTTATCCTAATGGAGGTACTTTCCAGCCAGGATGTAACATCGGGGAAGCCATTCGCGTGATCACAGAGAGGGGACTTGGAGGTACGTGTGATTTAGGAGTCAGTTAAATATGAGTTTCCTTTTTCATGTCCTGTTCACTAGCCTCCAAGTATGTAATTTCAGTACACATTGGCCAATATGTTTCTGAAGAATCCTACCGATTCCGAAAGTCACTTTAGAGCCAACTGGCCTTCTGATCTCTTATTTATTATTTTGTGATTATATTGTGAACCTCCTTGAGTTTTGCTCTTGCTTGTCGTAAAAAGGAAGTGAAGATGTGATTTAGGCAGAACTCTTGGGCCACCATAAGAGTGTCATAAGATTACTATTATCATAGTTTGACAACAGAGTGATGTTGAGTTTTCCTGAAAGTGAAAGAGATATTAATTAGTCCAAATGTCTTTTCTTAGCCTTTCTAAGAGAGAGAGGCAAGGTAGAAACGAATAATCACTTTCTGTAGTAAATCGCCTACAGTTTAATGGGGGAAAAAAACCCTTAACATTATCTTAATAATTCTTTTAATAATCAGGTTAGCCTGTGACAAATTTGTGGCTTACTTATAGGGGCCGTGTGCACACCTGATAGACATTGCGACGTACCTGTGTTCAGTACACTAAATGCTTTGTGCACACATGATAGACACCTTGTATAATATGATTGCTTTTCATTAAAAATTATAAAAGCATCTGGGGATAATATTTATCCTTTGGCATTGCTGACTATCTCCAAGATACATCTATTATAAAATCCTAAGTAGGGTACAACACTCCCCAAGAATCATATTATACAAGATAAAATACTATTCATTTAGGGCTTATGCCCTTTATGGTTTCTAGAAGTATTAGGCGTTTGCAATATAAGAATGGGATGTGATAATCTGGGGAGAATCAGCTGCTACCTTGGATGCCTTTCATTGTGGATTTATAATATTAATAAGTATTAGGCAGCAGAAAAAACAGAAGTTCCCTGTGAAATTGCAATTTGGGCAATCTTGGAAGTAGATGGGCTGGTGTCAGCTCCCTAACACAGAGCCTGCAGTCACTAATGGATAGCGTCAGAACTTAGGGTCGTCTTGCTTTAGCAATATGCCCACCTTGTTTTAAACATGCAGGAAAAAAAAAAACATTCGTTGTGGATTTCTGCAGACTTGACATTTCCTGTGTGGCTCTTTCTCCAGATGTGGACCAGCTGGTGAAATGCTCCCACGAGCGCTCCATTCATCTCTTCATTGACTCCCTGTTGAATGAAGAAAACCCAAGTAAGGCTTACAGATGTAATTCCAAGGAAGCCTTTGAGAAAGGGCTCTGCCTGAGTTGCAGAAAGAATCGTTGCAACAATGTGGGTTATGAGATCAACAAGGTCAGAGCCAAAAGGAGCAGCAAGATGTACCTGAAGACTCGTTCTCAGATGCCTTACAAAGGTAGGCTGGAGGCTATTGTAGACAAAGAAAATGAATTGGTCTCATTTTTGTCATGCCCATTGTGCTACACTGACTGATTCTTTCCATTGCAACAGAGTTAATGAAGTAATATAACTCCCTTTCTATTGACTAAAAAAACAAAGTTGGGCCGGGAGTTTGGCCTAGTGGTAGAGTGCTTGCCTAGCATGCACGTAGACCCGGGTTCGATTCCTTGGTACCACATACATAGAAAAAAGCCAGAAATGGTGCTGAGGCTCAAGTGGTAGAGCTCTAACCTTGAGAAAATCCAAGGACAGTGCTCATTCCCTGAGCTCAAGCCCAGGACTGGAAAAAAACAAAAACAAAAACAAAAAGTTGCAAGCAATCCATTTCATAGACACTCCCAGTTCCCACTGCTCAGACTGGAACTTGCAGCCCTGCTTGCCATTCTCCTAGCCAGGGGTTTTGGTAGAGAGGGGAAGGCTGGGTGGGAAAAAGATGAAGAAATTCATGCTCCTGCCTCAGAGGCTCTCACTAAATCCGACCACTTTAGGAAGTGGCTTGTAAGGCAGTCCTCAGGGCCCCACAGATGTTTCAATGGAATTGGTCTTGTTGTGAACTTCCCACCAAGGTGGGATAAAAAGGCTGGGTCCAAGTGTGTTTGGTTCAAATGGTAACAGGCTGGCTAAGGCAAGTAGATCATGGAAAAAGACTCTTATGTGTTTGGGGCATTGTTTTGTTCACATTACTCCATCTAGGATTGCTTGGTAGTTCAGATACATGTGAATTTTTCCATCCACTGCACATGTGCCATTTTTTTTTTTCTGGTGTTGGGGCTTGAACTCTGGGCCTGGGCTCTGTCCCTCAGCCATTTGTGCTCAAGGCTAGCACTTTACCATTTTGGACACAATACCACTTCTGGCTTTTTCTGTGGTTAATTGGAAATACAAGTCTCACAGATTCTTGCCCAGGCTGGCTTTGAGCTGCAATCTTCAGATCTCAGCCTTCTGAGTAGGATACAGGTGACCCGCCCCCTAGGGTTTGGGGGTTTTTTGTTGTTTTTTTTGAGAAGAGTAGCATTGAAGGACCATGCTCTAAAGGTGGGAACACTGTCTAAGGGAAAGAAGTGTTTCCAAGCCACAAAGATGGCGCAACTTCCTGTCCACTTCCTGGTTAATGGCTAATGTCATATGAATTGTAGGTCTGAATTGCCTGATTGTTCAGGAGCTCTGGTATTGCCATGAGAACTGATGAGTTTTTGTTCCAATTTTCTCTCTTACAGTCTTCCATTACCAAGTAAAGATTCATTTTTCTGGGACAGAAAGTAACACGCAGATCAACCAGGCCTTCGAAATCTCTCTATATGGCACCGTGGCAGAGAGTGAGAACATTCCTTTCACGCTGTGAGTAATCACAGGACAACTCTCCAACCTATGGCCTGGCCACCGCACCTGCTAATGCAGTCCTTAGTTTGAGAAACACAGTCAGACTCCCATCTAGAAAACAAGCCCCACTCTTTCAAGAAATTAGAATTTCACAACTGAGAAAAGAGAATTTACAATTGGCAATTTATCTTTATTTAATTTATTTATTATCAATTTATTAAGTATTAATTTATTAATTATTTAATTCATTTATGTTTTATTTTCTTTGATCATTTTAGGCCTTTTATCACTTTTATGAAAAGAAACAAAATGACATCATTAAATTCCCTCCAAAGGTTTAATATCAAGGGTTCAAATTGTAATTCAGCAATAGAGTAATTCTGTTAGCATTTGTAAGACACTGGATTCAATATCTAACACAAGAAAATACAAATAAAAGTAAAGCAAGGCATATTGGTATATGCCTGTAATTCTAATGCTTGGAAGGCTAAGGTGGGAAGATGTTGAGTTCAAGTGTGGCCTGGATTCCACAGGAAGACCTTATCCATTAATAAATAAATTTGACATTAATGAAAACAACAGTAATAGGAAATACTGTCCAGTGCAACATAACAAGTACAGAAATACAAGTGGAGAAAGCCCAAGACACAGCCTTACCCGTTACCATTGGTCAAAGAAATATAAAGTTAAGGAAATTTTATAACCTTTAATAATTCCTAGTGATTCCTCTAAAAATCCTGTTGAGCCGTGGGGTGGTGAAGCAGACACACTAGGTATGTAATTCATTGCTAGAACCCTTCTGAGTAAGGAAGTCAGCGAGGAAATAATTGTACATAATTTAAAATGTAACTACAAGGAATGGGGTGGTCTCCATAAAGAAAGTATTTATCTTAGTCAATGGTGGCTTATCAAGTCAATTAAATCAATTCAGTTTTTAAGAAACTATTATTACAGGAAACTAGGCAAAACATGGTCAAAATACAAGATCAGCCAGGCGTGGTGGCTCACACTTGTAATCTTAGCTACTCAAGAGGCTGAGATCTGAGGATTCTGGTTCAAAGCCAGCCTGGGCAGTAAAGAACTCAAGATTCTTATCTCCAATTAACCCCTAGAAAATGGAAAGTGGGGCTGTGGCTCTAGAGATAGATGAAGAGCTCAGAGACAGTGCCCAGACCCAGAGTTCAAGCCCCATGACCGACAAAAAAAAAAACAAACAATACAAGATCATACATGAAAAGGGCAAAGAAGAGTAGGTATTGTGTACATAGTTTGACTGTAATTTGGTACAAATAAATTTGGTGCAAATAAATTCACATACTAATCCATTATATACAAATAAATATGCATATCACTACATTAAAAGGAGTACATGAAGCTAAAAATTAGCTAATGAACTTTTCCCCTTTAAAATTGCATTGAATATTTAATACCATTAGGCCATTTAGTTATCTTCCATAATTTGTTAACTGCTACTGACATTCATTTAAGGTTTTCTGTTTGTTTGTTTGTTTGTTTTTTCATTTAAAAATATGGCCCAAATAAAGCTATTTCCACCTGGGGAGGAGAAAAAGCTGGTTTCCAGAGTGGACTAAATGTGTTGATGTTTAATTCAGGCCAGAGGTCTCCACAAATAAGACCTACTCCTTCCTGATTTATACGGAGGTGGACATCGGAGAGCTGCTCATGATGAAGCTGAAATGGAAAAGCGATTTTTACTTCAGTTGGTCTGATTGGTGGAGCAACCCTGGCTTTGCCATTGAGAAGATCAGAGTGAAAGCAGGAGAGACTCAGAAAAAGTAATTACGTTGAATTCTCTTTGTCACTTCAGATTCACCCCAACAGATGTAACGGGACAGGGATATACCAGTGTATGCTTATAAGCCTTCTCCCCAGTACTTTGTGGCTTAGATGATTATACCTGGCATGTTCTAGGGCTATTTGTTATCATCACACTGAAGAAATAATGTAGGTAGAATATCCTTGTGGGATGAGACTCAGTCACTGAGGTTTCATATTTTATGTGTGTCCAAAAAGCCTCAAGGTAATTTTATACAGTTTTTGTGGTATTCCTGCCTTTGAGCTGCAGCCCTTCACATGAGTGACATCAAGTATGGGATTTTATTTTTTTTCCAGTCTTGGGCCTTGAACTCAGAATCAAAAGGCACTGTCCTTGGGCTTTTTCAAGGCTAGAGCTCTACCCCTTGGATCACGGCACCATTTCTGGGTTTTTTTTCTATGTATGTGATATGAGGTACCGAGGAATCGAACCCAGGTCTTTGTGCATGGTAGGCAAGCACTCTACCACTAGGCCAAGCTCCCGGCCCAAGTATGGGATCTTTGACATCACATTGGTGCTCAAAAAGATTAGAATTTTGGAGTATTCTGGATTTCAGATTTTTCAGTTAGGGGAAGAAGGATTTCTGGATAAGAAATATGCAAGGTCTGAACTTGTCCCAGTTATTTGCAGAGCATTAGGTAGGGTTAGAAACCTGGAATTTCAATATTCATTTAGCATTATTTCTTTTTAAATTCTAATTCTATTCTACTATCTTTTTCTTTTCCTTTTTCTTTTTTCTTTCTTTCTTTTTTTTTTTTTTGTCGGTCTGGGGGCTTGAATTCAGGGCCTGGGCACTGTCCTTGGGTTTTCCTCAGAGCTAGTGCTCTACCACTTGAGCCACAGCAACA